>NC_134692.1:1580400-1898666 GCF_050947455.1 Rhinoderma darwinii
GTGATATTACATTATAGAGGAGGTGATATTACATTATAGAGGGGGTGATGTTACATTATAGAGGGGGTGATGTTACATTATAGAGGAGGTGATATTACATTATAGAGGGGGTGATGTTACATTATAGAGGAGGGGGTGATATTACATTATAGAGGAGGTGATATAGAGGAGGTGATATTACATTATAGAGGAGGAGATATTACATTATAGAGGGGGAGATATTACATTATAGAGGAGGTGATATTACATTATAGAGGAGGTGATATTACATTATAGAGGGGGTGATATTACATTATAGAGGAGGTGATATTACATTATAGAGGAGGTGATATTACATTATAGAGGAGGTGATATTACATTATAGAGGAGGTGATATTACATTATAGAGGAGGTGATATTACATTATAGAGGAGGTGATATTACATTATAGAGGGAGATATTACATTATAGAGGAGGTGATATTACATTATAGAGGAGGTGATATTACATTATAGAGGAGGTGATATTACATTATAGAGGGGGCGATATTACATTATAGAGGAGGTGATATTACATTATAGAGGAGGTGATATTACATTATAGAGGAGGTGATATTACATTATAGAGGAGGTGATATTACATTATAGAGGGGCTGATATTACATTATAGAGGAGGTGATATTACATTATAGAGGAGGTGATATTACATTATAGAGGAGGTGATATTACATTATAGAGGAGGTGATATTACATTATAGAGGAGGTGATATTACATTATAGAGGAGGTGATATTACATTATAGAGGGGGTGATATTACATTATAGAGGAGGTGATATTACATTATAGAGGAGGTGATATTACATTATAGAGGAGGTGATATTACATTATAGAGGAGGTGATATTACATTATAGAGGAGGTGATATTACATTATAGAGGAGGTGATGTTACATTATAGAGGAGGTGATATTACATTATAGAGGAGGAGATATTACATTATAGAGGAGGTGATATTACATTATAGAGGGGGTGATATTACATTATAGAGGAGGTGATGTTACATTATAGAGGAGGTGATATTACATTATAGAGGGGGTGATGTTACATTATAGAGGAGGTGATGTTACATTATAGAGGAGGTGATGTTACATTATAGAGGAGGTGATATTACATTATAGAGGGGGTGATATTACATTATAGAGGAGGTGATATTACATTATAGAGGGGGTGATATTATAGAGGAGGTGATATTACATTATAGAGGAGGTGATATTACATTATAGAGGAGGTGATATTACATTATAGAGGAGGTGATATTACATTATAGAGGAGGTGATATTACATTATAGAGGAGGTGATATTACATTATAGAGGAGGTGATATTACATTATAGAGGGGGTGATATTACATTATAGAGGAGGTGATATTACATTATAGAGGAGGTTGATATTACATTATAGAGGAGGTGATGTTACATTATAGAGGAGGTGATGTTACATTATAGAGGAGGTGATATTACATTATAGAGGGGGTGATATTATAGAGGAGGTGATATTACATTATAGAGGAGGTGATATTACATTATAGAGGAGGTGATATTACATTATAGAGGAGGTGATATTACATTATAGAGGAGGTGATATTACATTATAGAGGAGGTGATATTACATTATAGAGGAGGTGATATTACATTATAGAGGGGGTGATATTACATTATAGAGGAGGTGATATTACATTATAGAGGAGGTGATATTACATTATAGAGGAGGTGATGTTATAGAGGAGGTGATATTACATTATAGAGGGGGTGATATTATAGAGGAGGTGATATTACATTATAGAGGAGGTGATGTTACATTATAGAGGAGGTGATGTTACATTATAGAGGAGGTGATATTACATTATAGAGGAGGTGATATTACATTATAGAGGAGGTGATATTACATTATAGAGGAGGAGGTGATATTACATTATAGAGGAGGTGATATTACATTATAGAGGAGGTGATATTACATTATAGAGGAGGTGATATTACATTATAGAGGAGGTGATATTACATTATAGAGGAGGTGATGTTACATTATAGAGGGGGTGATATTACATTATAGAGGAGGTGATATTACATTATAGAGGAGGTGATATTACATTATAGAGGAGGTGATATTACATTATAGAGGAGGAGGTGATATTACATTATAGAGGAGATGATATTACATTATAGAGGAGGCGATATTACATTATAGAGGAGGTGATATTACATTATAGAGGAGGAGGTGATATTACATTATAGAGGAGGTGATATTACATTATAGAGGAGGTGATATTACATTATAGAGGAGGTGATATTACATTATAGAGGAGGTGATATTACATTATAGAGGGGGTGATATTACATTATAGAGGAGGGGATATTACATTATAGAGGAGGTGATATTACATTATAGAGGAGGTGATATTACATTATAGAGGAGGTGATATTACATTATAGAGGAGGTGATATTATAGAGGAGGTGATATTACATTATAGAGGGGGTGATATTACATTATAGAGGAGATGATATTACATTATAGAGGAGGCGATATTACATTATAGAGGAGGTGATATTACATTATAGAGGAGGTGATGTTACATTATAGAGGAGGTGATGTTACATTATAGAGGGGGTGATATTATAGAGGAGGTGACATTACATTATAGAGGAGGTGATATTACATTATAGAGGAGGTGATATTACATTATAGAGGAGGTGATGTTACATTATAGAGGAGGTGATATTACATTATAGAGGAGGAGATATTACATTATAGAGGAGGTGATATTACATTATAGAGGGGGCGATATTACATTATAGAGGGGGTGATATTACATTATAGAGGAGGTGATGTTACATTATAGAGGAGGTGATATTACATTATAGAGGAGGAGATATTACATTATAGAGGAGGGGATATTACATTATAGAGGAGGGGATATTACATTATAGAGGAGGTGATATTACATTATAGAGGAGGTGATATTACATTATAGAGGAGGGGATATTACATTATAGAGGAGGTGATATTACATTATAGAGGGGGTGATATTACATTATAGAGGAGGTGATATTACATTATAGAGGAGGTGATATTACATTATAGAGGGGGTGATATTACATTATAGAGGAGGTGATATTACATTATAGAGGAGGTGATGTTACATTATAGAGGAGGTGATGTTACATTATAGAGGGGTGATATTACATTATAGAGGAGGTGATATTACATTATAGAGGAGGTGATATTACATTATAGAGGGGGTGATATTACATTATAGAGGAGGTGATATTATAGAGGAGGTGATATTACATTATAGAGGGGGTGATATTACATTATAGAGGTGGTGATATTACATTATAGAGGAGGTGATATTACATTATAGAGGAGGTGATATTACATTATAGAGGAGGTGATATTACATTATAGAGGGGGTGATGTTACATTATAGAGGAGGTGATATTACATTATAGAGGAGGTGATATTACATTATAGAGGGGGTGATATTACATTATAGAGGAGGTGATGTTACATTATAGAGGAGGTGATGTTACATTATAGAGGGGTGATATTACATTATAGAGGAGGTGATATTACATTATAGAGGAGGTGATATTATAGAGGAGGTGATATTACATTATAGAGGAGGTGATATTACATTATAGAGGAGGTGATATTACATTATAGAGGGGGTGATATTACATTATAGAGGAGGTGATGTTACATTATAGAGGAGGTGATGTTACATTATAGAGGGGTGATATTACATTATAGAGGGGGTGATATTACATTATAGAGGAGGTGATATTATAGAGGAGGTGATATTACATTATAGAGGGGGTGATATTACATTATAGAGGTGGTGATATTACATTATAGAGGAGGTGATATTACATTATAGAGGAGGTGATATTACATTATAGAGGAGGTGATATTACATTATAGAGGGGGTGATGTTACATTATAGAGGAGGTGATATTACATTATAGAGGAGGTGATATTACATTATAGAGGGGGTGATATTACATTATAGAGGAGGTGATGTTACATTATAGAGGAGGTGATGTTACATTATAGAGGAGGTGATATTACATTATAGAGGAGGTGATATTACATTATAGAGGAGGTGATATTACATTATAGAGGAGGAGATATTACATTATAGAGGAGGTGATATTACATTATAGAGGAGGTGATATTACATTATAGAGGGGGTGATATTACATTATAGAGGTGGTGATATTACATTATAGAGGAGGTGATATTACATTATAGAGGAGGTGATATTACATTATAGAGGAGGTGATATTACATTATAGAGGGGGTGATATTACATTATAGAGGAGGTGATATTACATTATAGAGGAGGTGATATTACATTATAGAGGGGGTGATATTACATTATAGAGGAGGTGATATTACATTATAGAGGAGGTGATATTACATTATAGAGGAGGTGATATTACATTATAGAGGAGGTGATATTACATTATAGAGGAGGTGATATTACATTATAGAGGAGGAGATATTACATTATAGAGGAGGTGATGTTACATTATAGAGGAGGTGATGTTACATTATAGAGGAGGTGATATTACATTATAGAGGGGGTGATATTACATTATAGAGGTGGTGATATTACATTATAGAGGAGGTGATATTACATTATAGAGGAGGTGATATTACATTATAGAGGGGGTGATATTACATTATAGAGGGGGTGATATTACATTATAGAGGGGGTGATATTACATTATAGAGGAGGTGATATTACATTATAGAGGGGGTGATGTTACATTATAGAGGGGGTGATGTTACATTATAGAGGAGGTGATATTACATTATAGAGGAGGTGATATTACATTATAGAGGAGGTGATATTACATTATAGAGGAGGTGATATTACATTATAGAGGAGGTGATGTTACATTATAGAGGAGGTGATATTACATTATAGAGGAGGTGATATTACATTATAGAGGAGGTGATATTACATTATAGAGGGGGGTGATATTACATTATAGAGGAGGTGATGTTTACATTATAGAGGAGGTGATATTACATTATAGAGGGGGTGATATTACATTATAGAGGAGGTGATGTTACATTATAGAGGAGGTGATGTTACATTATAGAGGAGGTGATATTACATTATAGAGGAGGTGATATTACATTATAGAGGAGGTGATATTACATTATAGAGGGGGTGATATTACATTATAGAGGAGGAGGTGATATTACATTATAGAGGAGGAGATATTACATTATAGAGGAGGTGATATTACATTATAGAGGGGGTGATATAACATTATAGAGGGGGTGATATTACATTATAGAGGAGGTGATATTACATTATAGAGGAGGTGATATTACATTATAGAGGGGGTGATATTACATTATAGAGGAGGTGATATTACAATATAGAGGAGGTGATATTACAATATAGAGGAGGTGATATTACATTATAGAGGGGGTGATATTACATTATAGAGGGGGTGATGTTACATTATAGATGAGGTGATATTACATTATAGAGGAGGTGATATTACATTATAGAGGGGGTGATATTACATTATAGAGGAGGTGATATTACATTATAGAGGGGTAATTTTACATTGGGACCACAGTTTCGTTTTCTTATACACCGTAAAATCCTAGCGCTATCCCCCTCTATATGCGGTGCCTGACTGTATACATGTGTATATATAGAGGGGGGGCGGGGGAGCGCTCCTCTCATGAATGCGCCGTATAGGAGCGTATACTCGGCTGACAGATCCGTGGGGTAAATCTCTGTACAGACTCCTAGTGGCCGGGTGGTGCTAGTGCATACTTTTGGGCAGTCTGTTTATACACCCGGAGGCCGAGTTTGGGATCAGTATAAAAACCAGGAGAGCAGGAATTCTGGAAAGATTTGGGCTTCTGCCGTGTAATGGATCGGCTCCTGGTTCACGTGTAGATGTGGCCTTATAGAGAAGTGCAGCTCTGGAGGTGGCTGTAGTATGACACATGGTATAACAGCAGAATAGTGACCACAGCTCTGGATGTGACAGGAGTATAAGTCATTGTGAGTGCAGCTCTGGATGTGACTGGAGTATAAGACATGGTGTCACGCAGGATCGTCACTCGTACACACGGCCATATTATGGATGTTAGGAGTTGTACGGGGCGGTACGATGGCGCCCATTCTCCGTTATCAGCCATGCTGCGCCTCCTGTGACTTTACAAGAAGGTAAAAGCAGAATGTAGTGCCGCCCTGGGAGCCCCTAGAGCTGCGCAGTGCAGATCACCCGGAGCGGACGGACCCTGCGGAGCCATGTCTGATCACCCGGAGCGGACGGACCCTGCGGAGCCATGTCTGATCACCCGGAGCGGACGGACCCTGCGGAGCCATGTCTGATCACCCGGTGCGGACGGACCCTGCGGAGCCATGTCTGATCACCCGGAGCGGACGGACCCTGCGGAGCCATGTCTGATCACCCGGTGCGGACGGACCCTGCGGAGCCATGTCTGGTGCCGTCCTCTTCACTCATCGCTCTTCTCTCTGTGTTTAGGAAATTATCCGGAGGGACTGGATGTTTAAACTGGTGGGGAAAGAGACATTTCCAGTGGGCGCCTCTGAGATGAAGGCCACCATCAACATCGACGCCGTCAGCGGTTTTGCTTATGAGTACACCCTGGAGGTAAACGGTAAAAGCCTCAAGAAATACATGGAGAACCGATCCAAGACCACAAACACCTGGGTCCTGCACGTCGATGGAGAGGACTGCCGGGTGGTGCTAGGTAAGAGCGCACCCCTCCCCCCGCCAGCAGCGAAAAGTCAATCCCTACCTTTATCATCAGCCTCTCTATAGTAGGCGGAGCAGTGTTCTGATACAGAGCTCCAAACCCCCAGCATAGACCGTGACATAACATTCCGCTGCCTATAGTCACCACCAGGAGAAGCTCACCACGTACAGATATATACAGCGTCCATAGAGTTACATGATAACATTCTGCTGCCTGCAGCCACCACTAGGGGGAGCTCACTACATACAGATATATACAGCTCCCATAGAGTTACATGATAATATTCTACTGCCTGCAGCCACCACTAGAGGGAGCTCACTACATACAGATATATACAGCTCCCATAGAGTTACATGATAACATTCTACTGCCTGCAGCCACCACTAGGGGGAGATCACCACGTACAGATATATACCACTGGGGGAGCCACACGCCTGTGTGAGGGTATGTTCACACGGCAGCGTCCGTTATGGCTGAAATTACGGGGCTGTTTTCAGGAGAAAACAGCTCCGTAATTTCAGCCGTCATGGCATGTTGAGGCGCTTTTTCGCTGCGTCCATTACGGACGTAAATGGAGCTGTTTTTCTATGGAGTCCATGGAAAACGGCTCCATTTACATCTGAAGAAGTGTCAGGCACTTCTTTGACGCGGGCGTGTTTTTTACGCGCCGCCTTTTGACAGCGGGGCGTAAAAAAATGACTGTCGGAACAGAACATCGTAAGACCCATTCTAATGAATGGGCAGATGTTTGCCGACGCTATTGAGCCGCATTTTCGGACGTAATTCGGGGCCAAAACGCTCGAATTACGTCCGTAAATAGTGTGTGTGAACCCAGCCTAATACTTTCCATTGGGATGAGTGGGAGTTATGGTTCTTCTTATGGAAGATTATCAGTTTGTAATCTAGAGACCACCATTCTTTACACTGCAGGCATCATCAAGGGAACTGGAGGACACTGAAAAGTAGGGACTTATTTTATTTCAGGATTAAACAGATTAATTTATAAAAGTTTAGGCCCCCCCCCGCGCCGCGCACAGATGGCAGCAGAAAGTGTGTACAGAGCCGTATGATAATCCAAGTTACCATCAGGGGGTGCGACATCATGTCAGCCGTCAGCCCACCCTGCAGGGGGCAGCTCACAGATCTGTAGGTCTGACCCGATCCCTGATTTTGTTTCAGAGAAGGACACGATGGACGTCTGGTGCAACGGGAAGAAGCTGGAGACTGCGGTAAGTGAGCGCCGATTTCCACCATTTGTGTCATGTGATGCTGCGCTGCCGAACTAGATTAGGACGAGTCACCTCAGACTCCAAAAGGCAATGCAGCTGAGCTGGAGTCACTGATGGGAGCTGTGCGCTAATGGAGCAGAACTACAGTGTAAAGCATAGTGGAGGGGCAGAGTAAAAGCCTGAGCCTCTGATGAGACATGAGAAGGAGTTCAGACTCCATTAGACAGCTGAGCAGGAGTCTGATGAGAGCGGCGCTGTATCATTGGTAGAGCACAACTTGATTTGTTCTTCTCAGTACGCGTGCTGTTGTCTCGCTGTAATCTGCTGCCACTAATTCTCGTCTTCCTCTCCACAGGGGGAGTTTGTGGACGACGGCACCGAGACGCATTTCACCATTGGCGATCACGACTGCCGCATAAAGGCCGTAAGCAGCGGCAAACGCAGAGAAGGCATCGTCCATACGCTGATCATGGACGACCGGGAAATCCCCGAGAGCGTCGAGTAACATCCGCCACCGTCCACCTCTCAGGGATCCTCAGGACCCCCCCCCCCCCCGTTTCTTCTTCCCTGCTGTGTGATCGGCGATGCCGCTGATCTCCTCCTGCAGTGGGCGGTGCCGCTGATCTCCTCCTGCAGTGGGCGGTGCCGCTGATCTCCTCCTGTAGTGGGCGGTGCCGCTGATCTCCTCCTGCAGTGGGCGGTGCCGCTGATCTCCTCCTGCAGTGGGCGGTGCCGCTGATCTCCTCCTGCAGTGGGCGGTGCCGCTGATCTCCTCCTGCAGTGGACGGTGCCGCTGATCTCCTCCTGCAGTGGACGGTGCCGCTGATCTCCTCCTGCAGTGGGCGGTGCGGACATTAGTGAGTTCTGTCAGTGGACGTTTCCCGGATCAGTCGCCGAGGACACACAACGACCTCCTCTTCCTGCCGGGGTCCTGAGGGCCACAACGACCTCCTCTTCCTGCCGGGGTCCTGAGGGCCACGTTTTAGCCTCCAGAGGAATTTATTTTGTTGATACGAAATGAGTTTTAGTTTTTTACTTCTCTTCGATGAATCGTCCTCATTATGTACGAAAATGTCAAAAACGAAAGATCGCCGGCGTATAACCGGAAGACTAATCCTCTGTGCCGATCCTGCGTTACATCATGTCTTATACTCCAGTCACATCCAGAGCTGCAGTCACTATTCTCATATTTCATCATGTCTAAGGCACCAGTCAGATCAGCTGCAGTTCCTATACTGCTGCTTCCTGATTTCCTATACTCCAGTCCCACCCAGAGCTGCAATTTGGTTGGATATCGCTGAAAATCAGAACTGCGCTGAGACACGACCCTCATATTTTTGCAGAATATCGCAGGCTGCTGCTGTTAGTGAATGCTGAGAGTTGTAGTTTACACCTGGATAGCCCCAGAATAGAGAGCACAGCCCTGTGCAGACACTGACCCAGCAGGGAGCAGCCGTGAGCTTATGAGATCCTGCTGCAGCTCTGGATGTGACTGGAGTACAGGACAGGATGTAACTCCGGATCAGTACCGGGTAGAGCAGACGATTCCACCTCCCCGTGTGGATTATTTGTAGTTGAAATATAAAATCTTACAGAGAAGCCGTTCTGCCGACTGCAAATCAGATGTAAAGGGTTAATATCTCCCTCCTTGTGCCGCGGCGTCGGTGCTGGTTGTCCGGGCTGCACACCCTCCTTGCTGACAGTTTCCCGGTTTTGAGCTGGTCACTGGGTGTTCTGGGGCCATTATTACAGGGGAGGGGCCCCCATATTACGCTGCACAGCGGCTCCGGCTCTGTTCACATCGGCGTCGATGATTTGGCGGGGAACCTGGATCGGCACGCAGCGCTCTTTTTCCCACCAGTGTGACGGACTCCATTGTGAGTGGTGTCGGTCGGGGGGCGGCGGCGTCCGTTGTCGTACGACAGGTCTGGTCACGCGTTGCGGATTCTCTTATGATTGAAAACCTCGACTAGATGTGAACAGCGCCTGAGGCGGAATGCACACGATGCGGATTACGTGCGGCCACTCGTCAGCGTCACCCGGGACCGGCGTAGTCCGAGGTTCACGGGAATCACGTTCGCGCTGCGCTGGTTTTCGGGACAGAAATTGACCTGCGGTGCCGACTATAAAACCGTCATCAAGTCAATTTAAGTTGTGTTTCCAATTATATCTGACGAGTTCTGTGAAAAATCGCACAAAACCCGCAGCACGAAGACGCACCAAACGGAAAACACACATCGAAAAATGCGCAATCGTGCGGTTATACCTGTACATTTCCTGCGTCTTGCTGCGGATTTACCGCAGCCACTTATGCGACGTGTGCATGTAGCCCGGTGCAGTGGCGTCCTGCGCAGGAGCGGTTTGAGGCGGTCTGTACATTTCGTAGCGCTCTCTCGATCCGCGCGGTGACGTCGTTTCACGTCTTCATCTGTCAGAGATTAATCCAAACCACCAATCATTCTCAGCTGTAAAAACTGCCACTGCAGCCAATCAGAGTCCAGCGCTCGTGTCTCTGCAGATTCATGAAGCCGTTACCTGATTGGTGGCCACAATATGGCGCCGGCGGTTTTTATTACGTTTTATGATGTAAATATTTCAACGATTTGTTTTTCGAATTTTCATATTTTCTTCTATTACAAATGTCAATGAACAAAATCTGCCGGAAAATTTCTACTGTTGTGTTTACTGCTCACCTGACCTGAGGGGCGATGCTCGCCGCAGCTTCGTATGTGAACTGTGTCAACTACTACAATGGCCAGAACACTTGTACTAGAGTAAAGCTTCGAATAATAGCAGTCACACATATCCCCCAGGGACAATATATCATATATGTGACTGATATCAGCGGCTCCTCTTATATCACTCCAGCACTATTATATCCTCCAGAGACATTACATCATATGTGTGACTGATATCAGCCGCTCCTCTTATATCACTCCAGCACTATTATATCCCCCAGGGACAATATATCATATATGTGACTGATATCAGCGGCTCCTCTTATATCACTCCAGTACTATTATATCCTCCAGAGACATTACATCATATGTGACTGATATCAGCCGCTCCTCTTATATCACTCCAGTACTATTATATCCTCCAGAGACATTACATCATATATGTGACTGATATCAGCGGCTCCTCTTATATCACTCCAGCACTATTATATCCTCCAGAGACATTACATCATATGTGTGACTGATATCAGCCGCTCCTCTTATATCACTCCAGTACTATTATATCCTCCAGAGACATTACATCATATGTGTGACTGATATCAGCCGCTCCTCTTATATCACTCCAGTACTATTATATCCTCCAGAGACATTACATCATATGTGTGACTGATATCAGCCGCTCCTCTTATATCACTCCAGTACTATTATATCCTCCAGACATTACATCATATGTGACTGATATCAGCCGCTCCTCTTATATCACTCCAGTACTATTATATCCTCCAGAGACATTACATCATATGTGTGACTGATATCAGCCGCTCCTCTTATATCACTCCAGCACTATTATATCCTCCAGACATTACATCATATGTGTGACTGATATCAGCCGCTCCTCTTATATCACTCCAGCACTATTATATCCCCCAGAGACATTACATCTTATGTGTGACTGATATCAGCCGCTCCTCTTATATCACTCCAGTACTATTATATCCTCCAGACATTACATCATATGTGTGACTGATATCAGCAGCTCCTCTTATATCACTCCAGCACTATTATATCCTCCAGAGACATTACATCATATGTGTGACTGATATCAGCCGCTCCTCTTATATCACTCCAGCACTATTATATCCTCCAGACATTACATCATATGTGTGACGGATATCAGCCGTTCCTCTTATAACACTCCAGCACTATTATATCCTCCAGAGACATTACATCATATGTGTGACTGATATCAGCGGCTCCTCTTATAACACTCCAGCACTATTATATCCTCCAGAGACATTACATCATATGTGTGACTGATATCAGCCGCTCCTCTTATATCACTCCAGCACTATTATATCCTCCAGAGACATTACATCATATGTGTGACTGATATCAGCCGCTCCTCTTATATCACTCCAGTACTATTATATCCTCCAGAGACATTACATCATATGTGTGACTGATATCAGCCGCTCCTCTTATATCACTCCAGTACTATTATATCCTCCAGAGACATTACATCATATGTGTGACTGATATCAGCCGCTCCTCTTATATCACTCCAGTACTATTATATCCTCCAGACATTACATCATATGTGACTGATATCAGCCGCTCCTCTTATATCACTCCAGTACTATTATATCCTCCAGAGACATTACATCATATGTGTGACTGATATCAGCCGCTCCTCTTATATCACTCCAGCACTATTATATCCTCCAGACATTACATCATATGTGTGACTGATATCAGCCGTTCCTCTTATAACACTCCAGCACTATTATATCCTCCAGAGACATTACATCATATGTGTGACTGATATCAGCGGCTCCTCTTATAACACTCCAGCACTATTATATCCTCCAGAGACATTACATCATATGTGTGACTGATATCAGCCGCTCCTCTTATATCACTCCAGCACTATTATATCCTCCAGAGACATTACATCATATGTGTGACTGATATCAGCCGCTCCTCTTATAACACTCCAGCACTATTATATCCTCCAGAGACATTACATCATATGTGTGACTGATATCAGCCGCTCCTCTTATATCACTCCAGCACTATTATATCCTCCAGAGACATTACATCATATGTGTGACTGATATCAGCCGCTCCTCTTATATCACTCCAGTACTATTATATCCTCCAGAGACATTACATCATATGTGTGACTGATATCAGCCGCTCCTCTTATATCACTCCAGTACTATTATATCCTCCAGAGACATTACATCATATGTGTGACTGATATCAGCCGCTCCTCTTATATCACTCCAGTACTATTATATCCTCCAGACATTACATCATATGTGACTGATATCAGCCGCTCCTCTTATATCACTCCAGTACTATTATATCCTCCAGAGACATTACATCATATGTGTGACTGATATCAGCCGCTCCTCTTATATCACTCCAGCACTATTATATCCTCCAGACATTACATCATATGTGTGACTGATATCAGCCGTTCCTCTTATAACACTCCAGCACTATTATATCCTCCAGAGACATTACATCATATGTGTGACTGATATCAGCGGCTCCTCTTATAACACTCCAGCACTATTATATCCTCCAGAGACATTACATCATATGTGTGACTGATATCAGCCGCTCCTCTTATATCACTCCAGCACTATTATATCCTCCAGAGACATTACATCATATGTGTGACTGATATCAGCCGCTCCTCTTATAACACTCCAGCACTATTATATCCTCCAGAGACATTACATCATATGTGACTGATATCAGCCGCTCCTCTTATATCACTCCAGTACTATTATATCCTCCAGAGACATTACATCATATGTGACTGATATCAGCCGCTCCTCTTATATCACTCCAGCACTATTATATCCTCCAGAGACATTACATCATATGTGTGACTGATATCAGCGGCTCCTCTTATAACACTCCAGCACTATTATATCCTCCAGAGACATTACATCATATGTGTGACTGATATCAGCCGCTCCTCTTATAACACTCCAGCACTATTATATCCTCCAGAGACATTACATCATATGTGACTGATATCAGCCGCTCCTCTTATATCACTCCAGTACTATTATATCCTCCAGAGACATTACATCATATGTGACTGATATCAGCCGCTCCTCTTATATCACTCCAGCACTATTATATCCTCCAGAGACATTACATTATATGTGTGACTGATATCAGCCGCTCCTCTTATATCACTCCAGTACTATTATATCCTCCAGAGACATTACATCATATGTGACTGATATCAGCCGCTCCTCTTATAACACTCCAGCACTATTATATCCTCCAGAGACATTACATCATATGTGTGACTGATATCAGCCGCTCCTCTTATATCACTCCAGTACTATTATATCCTCCAGAGACATTACATCATATGTGTGACTGATATCAGCCGCTCCTCATATATAACTCCAGCACTATTATATCCTCCAGAGACATTACATCATATGTGTGACTGATATCAGCCGCTCCAGTACTATTATATCCTCCAGAGACATTACATCATATGTGTGACTGATATCAGCCGCTCCTCTTATATCACTCCAGTACTATTATACCCTCCAGACATTACATCATATATGTGACTGATATCAGCCGCTCCTCTTATATCACTCCAGTACTATTATACCCTCCAGACATTACATCATATGTGTGACTGATATCAGCCGTTCCTCTTATATCACTCCAGTACTATTATATCCTCCAGAGACATTACATCATATGTGTGACTGATATCAGCCGCTCCTCTTATAACACTCCAGTACTATTATAGCCTCCAGAGACATTACATCATATGTGTGACTGATATCAGCCGCTCCTCTTATAACACTCCAGCACTATTATATCCTCCAGAGACATTAAATCATATGTGTGACTGATATCAGCAGCTCCTCTTATATCACTCCAGCACTATTATATCCTCCAGAGACATTACATCATATGTGACTGATATCAGCCGCTCCTCTTATATCACTCCAGTACTATTATATCCTCCAGAGACATTACATCATATGTGTGACTGATATCAGCCGCTCCTCATATATAACTCCAGCACTATTATATCCTCCAGAGACATTACATCATATGTGTGACTGATATCAGCCGCTCCAGTACTATTATATCCTCCAGAGACATTACATCATATGTGTGACTGATATCAGCCGCTCCTCTTATATCACTCCAGTACTATTATACCCTCCAGACATTACATCATATATGTGACTGATATCAGCCGCTCCTCTTATATCACTCCAGTACTATTATACCCTCCAGACATTACATCATATGTGTGACTGATATCAGCCGTTCCTCTTATATCACTCCAGTACTATTATATCCTCCAGAGACATTACATCATATGTGTGACTGATATCAGCCGCTCCTCTTATAACACTCCAGTACTATTATAGCCTCCAGAGACATTACATCATATGTGTGACTGATATCAGCCGCTCCTCTTATAACACTCCAGCACTATTATATCCTCCAGAGACATTAAATCATATGTGTGACTGATATCAGCCGCTCCTCTTATATCACTCCAGCACTATTATATCCTCCAGAGACATTACATCATATGTGACTGATATCAGCCGCTCCTCTTATATCACTCCAGTACTATTATATCCTCCAGAGACATTACATCATATATGTGACTGATATCAGCCGCTCCTCTTATATCACTCCAGTACTATTATATCCTCCAGAGACATTACATCATATGTGACTGATATCAGCCGCTCCTCTTATATCACTCCAGTACTATTATATCCTCCAGAGACATTACATCATATGTGACTGATATCAGCCGCTCCTCTTATAACACTCCAGCACTATTATATCCTCCAGAGACATTACATCATATGTGTGACTGATATCAGCCGCTCCTCTTATATCACTCCAGTACTATTATATCCTCCAGAGACATTACATATGTGACTGATATCAGCCGCTCCTCTTATATCACTCCAGTACTATTATATCCTCCAGAGACATTACATCATATGTGTGACTGATATCAGCCGCTCCTCTTATAACACTCCAGCTCTATTATATCCTCCAGAGACATTACATCATGTGTGACTGATATCAGCAGCTCCTCTTATAACACTCCAGCACTATTATATCCTCCAGAGACATTACATCATATGTGACTGATATCAGCCGCTCCTCTTATATCACTCCAGCATTATTATATCCTCCAGAGACATTACATCATATGTGTGACTGATATCAGCCGCTCCTCTTATATCACTCCAGTACTATTATATCCTCCAGAGACATTACATATGTGACTGATATCAGCCGCTCCTCTTATAACACTCCAGTACTATTATATCCTCCAGACATTACATCATATGTGACTGCTATCAGCCGCTCCTCTTATAACACTCCAGTACTATTATATCCTCCAGACATTACATCATATGTGACTGATATCAGCCGCTTCTCTTATATCACTCCAGCACTATTATATCCTCCAGAGACATTACATATGTGACTGATATCAGCCGCTCCTCTTATATCACTCCAGTACTATTATATCCTCCAGAGACATTACATCACATGTGACTGATATCAGCCGCTCCTCTTATAACACTCCAGTACTATTATATCCTCCAGAGATATTACATCATATGTGACTGCTATCAGCCGCTCCTCTTATAACACTCCAGTACTATTATATCCTCCAGAGACATTACATCATATGTGACTGATATCAGCCGCTCCTCTTATAACACTTCAGTACTATTATATCCTCCAGACATTACATCATATGTGACTGATATCAGCCGCTCCTCTTATATCACTCCAGTACTATTATATCCTCCAGACATTACATCATATGTGACTGATATCAGCCGCTCCTCTTATATCACTCCAGTACTATTATATCCTCCAGACATTACATCATATGTGTGACTGATATCAGCCGCTCCTCTTATATCACTCCAGTACTATTATATCCCCCAGAGACATTACATCATATGTGACTGCTATCAGCCGCTCCTCTTATATCACTCCAGTACTATTATATCCTCCAGACATTACATCATATGTGACTGATATCAGCCGCTCCTCTTATATCACTCCAGTACTATTATATCCTCCAGAGACATTACATCATATGTGTGACTGATATCAGCAGCTCCTCTTATATCACTCCAGTACTATTATATCCTCCAGAGACATTACATCATATGTGTGACTGATATCAGCCGCTCCTCTTATAACACTCCAGTACTATTATATCCTCCAGAGACATTACATCATATGTGTGACTGATATCAGCCGCTCCTCTTATAACACTCCAGTACTATTATATCCTCCAGAGACATTACATCATATGTGTGACTGATATCAGCCGCTCCCCTTATAACACTCCAGTACTATTATATCCTCCAGAGACATTACATCATATGTGTGACTGATATCAGCCGCTCCTCTTATAACACTCCAGTACTATTATATCCTCCAGAGACATTACATCATATGTGTGACTGATATCAGCCGCTCCTCTTATAACACTCCAGCACTATTATATCCCCCAGAGACATTACATCATATGTGTGACTGATATCAGCCGCTCCTCTTATAACACTCCAGCACTATTATATCCTCCAGAGATATTACATCATATGTGACTGATATCAGCCGCTCCTCTTATATCACTCCAGCACTATTATATCCTCCAGAGACATTACATCATATGTGTGACTGATATCAGCCGCTCCTCTTATATTACTCCAGCACTATTATATCCTCCAGAGACATTACATCATATGTGTGACTGATATCAGCCGCTCCTCTTATATCACTCCAGTACTATTATATCCTCCAGAGACATTACATCATATGTGACTGATATCAGCCGCTCCTCTTATATCACTCCAGCACTATTATATCCTCCAGACATTACATCATATATGTGACTGATATCAGCCGCTCCTCTTATATCACTCCAGCACTATTATATCCTCTAGACATTCCATCATATGTGTGACTGATATCAGCCGCTCCTCTTATATCACTCCAGTACTATTATATCCTCCAGAGACATCACATCATATGTGTGACTGATATCAGCCGCTCCTCTTATAACACTCCAGCACTATTATATCCCCCAGAGACATTACATCATATGTGTGACTGATATCAGCCGCTCCTCTTATAACACTCCAGCACTATTATATCCTCCAGAGACATTACATCATATATGTGACTGATATCAGCCGCTCCTCTTATATCACTCCAGCACTATTATATCCTCCAGAGACATTACATCATATGTGACTGATATCAGCCGCTCCTCTTATATCACTCCAGTACTATTATATCCTCCAGAGACATTACATCATGTGTGACTGATATCAGCCGCTCCTCTTATAACACTCCAGTACTATTATATCCTCCAGAGACATTACATCATATGTGTGACTGATATCAGCCGCTCCTCTTATAACACTCCAGCACTATTATATCCTCCAGAGACATTACATCATATGTGTGACTGATATCAGCCGCTCCTCTTATATCACTCCAGTACTATTATATCCTCCAGAGACATTACATCATATGTGTGACTGATATCAGCCGCTCCTCTTATAACACTCCAGCACTATTATATCCTCCAGAGACATTACATCATATGTGTGACTGATATCAGCCGCTCCTCTTATATCACTCCAGTACTACTATATCCTCCAGAGACATTACATCATATGTGTGACTGATATCAGCCGCTCCTCTTATAACACTCCAGTACTATTATATCCTCCAGAGACATTACATCATATGTGTGACTGATATCAGCCGCTCCTCTTATATCACTCCAGTACTATTATATCCTCCAGAGACATTACATCATATGTGTGACTGATATCAGCCGCTCCTCTTATATCACTCCAGCACTATTATATCCTCCAGAGACATTACATCATATGTGACTGATATCAGCCGCTCCTCTTATATCACTCCAGCACTATTATATCCTGCAGAGACATTACATCATATGTGACTGATATCAGCCACTCCTCTTATATCACTCCAGTACTATTATATCCTCCAGAGACATTACATCATATGTGACTGATATCAGCCGCTCCTCTTATATCACTCCAGTACTATTATATCCTCCAGAGACATTACATCATATGTGTGACTGATATCAGCCGCTCCTCTTATATTACTCCAGCACTATTATATCCTCCAGAGACATTACATCATATGTGTGACTGATATCAGCCGCTCCGCTTATAACACTCCAGCACTATTATATCCTCCAGAGACATTACATCATGTGTGACTGATATCAGCAGCTCCTCTTATAACACTCCAGCACTATTATATCCTCCAGAGACATTACATCATATGTGTGACTGATATCAGCCGCTCCTCTTATATCACTCCAGTACTATTATATCCTCCAGAGACATTACATCATATGTGTGACTGATATCAGCCGCTCCTCTTATATTACTCCAGCACTATTATATCCTCCAGAGACATTACATCATATGTGTGACTGATATCAGCCGCTCCGCTTATAACACTCCAGTACTATTATATCCTCCAGAGACATTACATCATATGTGACTGATATCAGCCGCTCCTCTTATATCACTCCAGTACTATTATATCCTCCAGAGACATTACATCATATGTGACTGATATCAGCCGCTCCTCTTATATCACTCCAGTACTATTATATCCTCCAGAGACATTACATCATATGTGTGACTGATATCAGCCGCTCCTCTTATAACACTCCAGCATTATTATATCCTCCAGAGACATTACATCATATGTGACTGATATCAGCCGCTCCTCTTATAACACTCCAGTACTATTATATCCTCCAGAGACATTACATCATATGTGTGACTGATATCAGCCGCTCCTCTTATAACACTCCAGCACTATTATATCCTCCAGAGACATTACATCATATGTGTGACTGATATCAGCCGCTCCTCTTATATCACTCCAGTACTATTATATCCTCCAGAGACATTACATCATATGTGACTGATATCAGCCGCTCCTCTTATATCACTCCAGTACTATTATATCCTCCAGAGACATTACATCATATGTGACTGATATCAGCCGCTCCTCTTATATCACTCCAGTACTATTATATCCTCCAGAGACATTACATCATATGTGTGACTGATATCAGCCGCTCCTCTTATAACACTCCAGCATTATTATATCCTCCAGAGACATTACATCATGTGTGACTGATATCAGCCGCTCCTCTTATATCACTCCAGTACTATTATATCCTCCAGAGACATTACATCATATGTGTGACTGATATCAGCCGCTCCTCTTATAACACTCCAGCACTATTATATCCTCCAGAGACATTACATCATATGTGTGACTGATATCAGCAGCTCCTCTTATATCACTCCAGTACTATTATATCCTCCAGAGACATTACATCATATGTGACTGCTATCAGCCGCTCCTCTTATAACACTCCAGTACTATTATATCCTCCAGACATTACATCATATGTGACTGATATCAGCCGCTTCTCTTATATCACTCCAGCACTATTATATCCTCCAGAGACATTACATATGTGACTGATATCAGCCGCTCCTCTTATAACACTCCAGCACTATTATATCCTCCAGAGACATTACATCATATGTGACTGATATCAGCCGCTCCTCTTATAACACTCCAGCACTATTATATCCTCCAGAGACATTACATCATATATGACTGATATCAGCCGCTCCTCTTATATCACTCCAGTACTATTATATCCTCCAGACATTACATCATATGTGACTGATATCAGCCGCTCCTCTTATATCACTCCAGTACTATTATATCCTCCAGACATTACATCATATGTGTGACTGATATCAGCCGCTCCTCTTATAACACTCCAGTACTATTATATCCTCCAGAGACATTACATCATATGTGACTGCTATCAGCCGCTCCTCTTATAACACTCCAGTACTATTATATCCTCCAGACATTACATCATATGTGACTGATATCAGCCGCTTCTCTTATATCACTCCAGCACTATTATATCCTCCAGAGACATTACATATGTGACTGATATCAGCCGCTCCTCTTATATCACTCCAGTACTATTATATCCTCCAGAGACATTACATCACATGTGACTGATATCAGCCGCTTCTCTTATATCACTCCAGCACTATTATATCCTCCAGAGACATTACATATGTGACTGATATCAGCCGCTCCTCTTATATCACTCCAGCACTATTATATCCTCCAGAGACATTACATCATATGTGTGACTGATATCAGCCGCTCCTCTTATAACACTCCAGTACTATTATATCTCCAGAGATATTACATCATATGTGACTGCTATCAGCCGCTCCTCTTATAACACTCCAGTACTATTATATCCTCCAGAGACATTACATCATATGTGACTGATATCAGCCGCTCCTCTTATAACACTTCAGTACTATTATATCCTCCAGACATTACATCATATGTGACTGATATCAGCCGCTCCTCTTATATCACTCCAGTACTATTATATCCTCCAGACATTACATCATATGTGACTGCTATCAGCCGCTCCTCTTATATCACTCCAGTACTATTATATCCTCCAGACATTACATCATATGTGACTGATATCAGCCGCTCCTCTTATATCACTCCAGTACTATTATATCCTCCAGAGACATTACATCATATGTGTGACTGATATCAGCCGCTCCTCTTATAACACTCCAGTACTATTATATCCTCCAGAGACATTACATCATATGTGTGACTGATATCAGCCGCTCCTCTTATAACACTCCAGTACTATTATATCCTCCAGAGACATCACATCATATGTGTGACTGATATCAGCCGCTCCTCTTATAACACTCCAGCACTATTATATCCCCCAGAGACATTACATCATATGTGTGACTGATATCAGCCGCTCCTCTTATAACACTCCAGCACTATTATATCCTCCAGAGATATTACATCATATGTGACTGATATCAGCGCTCCTCTTATATCACTCCAGCACTATTATATCCTCCAGAGACATTACATCATATGTGTGACTGATATCAGCAGCTCCTCTTATATTACTCCAGCACTATTATATCCTCCAGAGACATTACATCATATGTGTGACTGATATCAGCCGCTCCTCTTATATCACTCCAGTACTATTATATCCTCCAGAGACATTACATCATATGTGACTGATATCAGCCGCTCCTCTTATATCACTCCAGCACTATTATATCCTCCAGACATTACATCATATATGTGACTGATATCAGCCGCTCCTCTTATATCACTCCAGTACTATTATATCCTCCAGAGACATCACATCATATGTGTGACTGATATCAGCCGCTCCTCTTATAACACTCCAGCACTATTATATCCCCCAGAGACATTACATCATATGTGTGACTGATATCAGCCGCTCCTCTTATAACACTCCAGTACTATTATATCCTCCAGAGACATTACATCATATGTGTGACTGATATCAGCCGCTCCTCTTATATCACTCCAGCACTATTATATCCTCCAGACATTCCATCATATGTGTGACTGATATCAGCCGCTCCTCTTATATCACTCCAGTACTATTATATCCTCCAGAGACATCACATCATATGTGTGACTGATATCAGCCGCTCCTCTTATAACACTCCAGCACTATTATATCCCCCAGAGACATTACATCATATGTGTGACTGATATCAGCCGCTCCTCTTATATTACTCCAGCACTATTATATCCTCCAGAGACATTACATCATATGTGTGACTGATATCAGCCGCTCCGCTTATAACACTCCAGCACTATTATATCCTCCAGAGACATTACATCATGTGTGACTGATATCAGCAGCTCCTCTTATAACACTCCAGCACTATTATATCCTCCAGAGACATTACATCATATGTGTGACTGATATCAGCCGCTCCTCTTATATCACTCCAGTACTATTATATCCTCCAGAGACATTACATCATATGTGTGACTGATATCAGCCGCTCCTCTTATATTACTCCAGCACTATTATATCCTCCAGAGACATTACATCATATGTGTGACTGATATCAGCCGCTCCGCTTATAACACTCCAGCACTATTATATCCTCCAGAGACATTACATCATGTGTGACTGATATCAGCAGCTCCTCTTACAACACTCCAGCACTATTATATCCTCCAGAGACATTACATCATATGTGTGACTGATATCAGCCGCTCCTCTTATATCACTCCAGTACTATTATATCCTCCAGAGACATTACATCATATGTGACTGATATCAGCCGCTCCTCTTATATCACTCCAGCATTATTATATCCTCCAGAGACATTACATCATATGTGACTGATATCAGCCGCTCCTCTTATAACACTCCAGTACTATTATATCCTCCAAAGACATTACATCATATGTGTGACTGATATCAGCCGCTCCTCTTATAACACTCCAGCACTATTATATCCTCCAGAGACATTACATCATATGTGTGACTGATATCAGCAGCTCCTCTTATATCACTCCAGTACTATTATATCCTCCAGAGACATTACATCATATGTGACTGCTATCAGCCGCTCCTCTTATAACACTCCAGTACTATTATATCCTCCAGACATTACATCATATGTGACTGATATCAGCCGCTTCTCTTATATCACTCCAGCACTATTATATCCTCCAGAGACATTACATATGTGACTGATATCAGCCGCTCCTCTTATAACACTCCAGCACTATTATATCCTCCAGAGACATTACATCATATGTGACTGATATCAGCCGCTCCTCTTATATCACTCCAGCATTATTATATCCTCCAGAGACATTACATCATATGTGACTGATATCAGCCGCTCCTCTTATAACACTCCAGTACTATTATATCCTCCAGAGACATTACATCATATGTGTGACTGATATCAGCCGCTCCTCTTATATCACTCCAGTACTATTATATCCTCCAGAGACATTACATCATATGTGACTGATATCAGCCGCTCCTCTTATAACACTCCAGCACTATTATATCCTCCAGAGACATTACATCATATGTGACTGATATCAGCCGCTCCTCTTATATCACTCCAGCACTATTATATCCTCCAGAGACATTACATCATATATGTGACTGATATCAGCAGCTCCTCTTATATCACTCCAGTACTATTCTATCCTCCAGAGACATTACATCATATATGTGACTGATATCAGCCGCTCCTCTTATATCACTCCAGTACTATTATATCCTCCAGACATTACATCATATGTGACTGATATCAGCCGCTCCTCTTATATCACTCCAGTACTATTATATCCTCCAGACATTACATCATATGTGTGACTGATATCAGCCGCTCCTCTTATATCACTCCAGTACTATTATATCCCCCAGAGACATTACATCATATGTGACTGATATCAGCCGCTCCTCTTATATCACTCCAGCACTATTATATCCTCCAGACATTCCATCATATGTGTGACTGATATCAGCCGCTCCTCTTATAATCACTCCAGTACTATTATATCCTCCAGAGACATCACATCATATGTGTGACTGATATCAGCCGCTCCTCTTATAACACTCCAGCACTATTATATCCCCCAGAGACATTACATCATATGTGTGACTGATATCAGCCGCTCCTCTTATATTACTCCAGCACTATTATATCCTCCAGAGACATTACATCATATGTGTGACTGATATCAGCCGCTCCGCTTATAACACTCCAGCACTATTATATCCTCCAGAGACATTACATCATGTGTGACTGATATCAGCAGCTCCTCTTATAACACTCCAGCACTATTATATCCTCCAGAGACATTACATCATATGTGTGGACTGATATCAGCCGCTCCTCTTATATCACTCCAGTACTATTATATCCTCCAGAGACATTACATCATATGTGTGACTGATATCAGCCGCTCCTCTTATATTACTCCAGCACTATTATATCCTCCAGAGACATTACATCATATGTGTGACTGATATCAGCCGCTCCGCTTATAACACTCCAGCACTATTATATCCTCCAGAGACATTACATCATGTGTGACTGATATCAGCAGCTCCTCTTACAACACTCCAGCACTATTATATCCTCCAGAGACATTACATCATATGTGTGACTGATATCAGCCGCTCCTCTTATATCACTCCAGTACTATTATATCCTCCAGAGACATTACATCATATGTGACTGATATCAGCCGCTCCTCTTATATCACTCCAGCATTATTATATCCTCCAGAGACATTACATCATATGTGACTGATATCAGCCGCTCCTCTTATAACACTCCAGTACTATTATATCCTCCAAAGACATTACATCATATGTGTGACTGATATCAGCCGCTCCTCTTATAACACTCCAGCACTATTATATCCTCCAGAGACATTACATCATGTGTGACTGATATCAGCCGCTCCTCTTATATCACTCCAGTACTATTATATCCTCCAGAGACATTACATCATATGTGTGACTGATATCAGCCGCTCCTCTTATAACACTCCAGCACTATTATATCCTCCAGAGACATTACATCATATGTGTGACTGATATCAGCAGCTCCTCTTATATCACTCCAGTACTATTATATCCTCCAGAGACATTACATCATATGTGACTGCTATCAGCCGCTCCTCTTATAACACTCCAGTACTATTATATCCTCCAGACATTACATCATATGTGACTGATATCAGCCGCTTCTCTTATATCACTCCAGCACTATTATATCCTCCAGAGACATTACATATGTGACTGATATCAGCCGCTCCTCTTATAACACTCCAGCACTATTATATCCTCCAGAGACATTACATCATATGTGACTGATATCAGCCGCTCCTCTTATATCACTCCAGCATTATTATATCCTCCAGAGACATTACATCATATGTGACTGATATCAGCCGCTCCTCTTATAACACTCCAGTAATATTATATCCTCCAGAGACATTACATCATATGTGTGACTGATATCAGCCGCTCCTCTTATATCACTCCAGTACTATTATATCCTCCAGAGACATTACATCATATGTGACTGATATCAGCCGCTCCTCTTATAACACTCCAGCACTATTATATCCTCCAGAGACATTACATCATATGTGACTGATATCAGCCGCTCCTCTTATATCACTCCAGCACTATTATATCCTCCAGAGACATTACATCATATATGTGACTGATATCAGCAGCTCCTCTTATATCACTCCAGTACTATTCTATCCTCCAGAGACATTACATCATATATGTGACTGATATCAGCCGCTCCTCTTATATCACTCCAGTACTATTATATCCTCCAGACATTACATCATATGTGACTGATATCAGCCGCTCCTCTTATATCACTCCAGTACTATTATATCCTCCAGACATTACATCATATGTGTGACTGATATCAGCCGCTCCTCTTATATCACTCCAGTACTATTATATCCCCCAGAGACATTACATCATATGTGACTGATATCAGCCGCTCCTCTTATATCACTCCAGCACTATTATATCCTCCAGAGACATTACATCATATGTGTGACTGATATCAGCCGCTCCTCTTATATTACTCCAGCACTATTATATCCTCCAGAGACATTACATCATATGTGTGACTGATATCAGCCGCTCCTCTTATATCACTCCAGTACTATTATATCCTCCAGAGACATTACATCATATGTGTGACTGATATCAGCCGCTCCTCTTATATAACTCCAGCACTATTATATCCTCCAGAGACATTACATCATATGTGTGACTGATATCAGCAGCTCCTCTTATATCACTCCAGTACTATTATATCCCCCAGAGGCATTACATCATATATGTGACTGATATCAGCCGCTCCTCTTATATCACTCCAGCACTATTATATCCTCCAGAGACATTACATCATATGTGTGACTGATATCAGCCGCTCCTCTTATATTACTCCAGCACTATTATATCCTCCAGAGACATTACATCATATGTGTGACTGATATCAGCCGCTCCGCTTATATCACTCCAGTACTATTATATCCTCCAGAGACATTACATCATATATGTGACTGATATCAGCCGCTCCTCTTATATCACTCCAGTACTATTATATCCTCCAGAGACATTACATTATATGTGTGACTGATATCAGCCGCTCCTCTTATATAACTCCAGCACTATTATATCCTCCAGAGACATTACATCATATGTGTGACTGATATCAGCCGCTCCTCTTATAACACTCCAGTACTATTATATCCCCCAGAGACATTACATCTTATGTGTGACTGATATCAGCCGCTCCTCTTATAACACTCCAGCACTATTATATCCTCCAGAGACATTACATCATATGTGTGACTGATATCAGCCGCTCCTCTTATATCACTCCAGCACTATTATATCCTCCAGAGACATTACATCATATGTGACTGATATCAGCCGCTCCTCTTATATCACTCCAGCACTATTATATCCTCCAGAGACATTACATCATATATGACGGATATCAGCCGCTCCTCTTATATAACTCCAGTACTATTATATCCTCCAGAGACATTACATCATATATGACTGATATCAGCCGCTCCTCTTATATAACTCCAGTACTATTATATCCTCCAGAGACATTACATCATATGTGTGACTGATATCAGCCGCTCCTCTTATAACACTCCAGTACTATTATATCCTCCAGAGACATTACATCATATGTGTGACTGATATCAGCCGCTCCTCTTATATCACTCCAGTACTATTATACCCTCCAGAGACATTACATCATGTGTGTGACTGATATCAGCCGCTCCTCTTATATCACTCCAGTACTATTATATCCACCAGAGACATTACATCATATGTGTGACTGATATCAGCCGCTCCTCTTATATCACTCCAGTACTATTATATCCTCCAGAGACATTACATCATATATGTGACTGATATCAGCCGCTCCTCTTATATCACTCCAGCACTATTATATCTTCCAGAGACATTACATCATGTGTGACGGATATCAGCCGCTCCTCTTATATCACTCCAGCACTATTATATCCTCCAGAGACATTACATCATATGTGTGACTGATATCAGCCGCTCCTCTTATAACACTCCAGTACTATTATATCCTCCAGACATTACATCATATGTGTGACTGATATCAGCCGCTCCTCTTATATCACTCCAGCACTATTATATCCTCCAGAGACATTACATCATATGTGACTGATATCAGCCGCTCCTCTTATATCACTCCAGTACTATTATATCCCCCAGAGACATTACATCATATGTGACTGATATCAGCCGCTCCTCTTATATCACTCCAGCACTATTATATCCTCCAGAGACATTACATCATATGTGTGACTGATATCAGCCGCTCCGCTTATATCACTCCAGTACTATTATATCCTCCAGAGACATTACATCATATATGTGACTGATATCAGCCGCTCCTCTTATATCACTCCAGTACTATTATATCCTCCAGAGACATTACATTATATGTGTGACTGATATCAGCCGCTCCTCTTATATAACTCCAGCACTATTATATCCTCCAGAGACATTACATCATATGTGTGACTGATATCAGCCGCTCCTCTTATAACACTCCAGTACTATTATATCCCCCAGAGACATTACATCTTATGTGTGACTGATATCAGCCGCTCCTCTTATAACACTCCAGCACTATTATATCCTCCAGAGACATTACATCATATGTGTGACTGATATCAGCCGCTCCTCTTATATCACTCCAGCACTATTATATCCTCCAGAGACATTACATCATATATGACGGATATCAGCCGCTCCTCTTATATAACTCCAGTACTATTATATCCTCCAGAGACATTACATCATATATGACTGATATCAGCCGCTCCTCTTATATAACTCCAGTACTATTATATCCTCCAGAGACATTACATCATATGTGTGACTGATATCAGCCGCTCCTCTTATAACACTCCAGTACTATTATATCCTCCAGAGACATTACATCATATGTGTGACTGATATCAGCCGCTCCTCTTATATCACTCCAGTACTATTATACCCTCCAGAGACATTACATCATGTGTGTGACTGATATCAGCCGCTCCTCTTATATCACTCCAGTACTATTATATCCACCAGAGACATTACATCATATGTGTGACTGATATCAGCCGCTCCTCTTATATCACTCCAGTACTATTATATCCTCCAGAGACATTACATCATATATGTGACTGATATCAGCCGCTCCTCTTATATCACTCCAGCACTATTATTCTTCCAGAGACATTACATCATGTGTGACGGATATCAGCCGCTCCTCTTATATCACTCCAGCACTATTATATCCTCCAGAGACATTACATCATATGTGTGACTGATATCAGCCGCTCCTCTTATATCACTCCAGCACTATTATATCCTCCAGAGACATTACATCATATGTGACTGATATCAGCCGCTCCTCTTATATCACTCCAGCACTATTATATCCTCCAGAGACATTACATCATATGTGTGACTGATATCAGCCGCTCCTCTTATAACACTCCAGTACTATTATATCCTCCAGACATTACATCATATGTGTGACTGATATCAGCCGCTCCTCTTATATCACTCCAGCACTATTATATCCTCCAGAGACATTACATCATATGTGACTGCTATCAGCCGCTCCTCTTATATCACTCCAGTACTATTATATCCTCCAGAGACATTACATCATATATGTGTGACTGATATCAGCCGCTCCTCTTATATCACTCCAGTACTATTATATCCTCCAGAGACATTACATCATATGTGACTGATATCAGCCGCTCCTCTTATATCACTCCAGTGCTATTGTATCCTCCAGAGACATTACATCATATATGTGACTGATCTCAGCCGCTCCTCTTATATCACTCCAGCACTATTATATCCTCCAGACATTACATCATATGTGTGACTGATATCAGCCGCTCCTCTTATATCACTCCAGCACTATTATATCCTCCAGAGACATTACATCATATGTGTGACTGATATCAGCCGCTCCTCTTATATCACTCCAGTAATATTATATCCTCCAGAGACATTACATCATATGTGTGACTGATATCAGCCGCTCCTCTTATATCACTCCAGTACTATTATATCCTCCAGAGACATTACATCATATGTGACTGATATCAGCCGCTCCTCTTATAACACTCCAGTACTATTATATCCTCCAGAGACATTACATCATATGTGTGACTGATATCAGCCGCTCCTCTTATATCACTCCAGTACTATTATATCCTCCAGAGACATTACATCATATGTGACTGATATCAGCCGCTCCTCTTATAACACTCCAGCACTATTATATCCTCCAGAGACATTACATCATATGTGTGACTGATATCAGCCGCTCCTCTTATATCACTCCAGTACTATTATATCCTCCAGAGACATTACATCAAATGTGACTGATATCAGCCGCTCCTCTTATATCACTCCAGTACTATTATATCCTCCAGAGACATTACATCATATGTGACTGATATCAGCAGCTCCTCTTATATCACTCCAGTACTATTATATCCTCCAGAGACATTACATCATATGTGTGACTGATATCAGCCGCTCCTCTTATAACACTCCAGCATTATTATATCCTCCAGAGACATTACATCATATGTGACTGATATCAGCCGCTCCTCTTATAACACTCCAGTACTATTATATCCTCCAGAGACATTACATCATATGTGTGACTGATATCAGCCGCTCCTCTTATAACACTCCAGCACTATTATATCCTCCAGAGACATTACATCATGTGTGACTGATATCAGCCGCTCCTCTTATATCACTCCAGTACTATTATATCCTCCAGAGACATTACATCATATGTGTGACTGATATCAGCCGCTCCTCTTATAACACTCCAGCACTATTATATCCTCCAGAGACATTACATCATATGTGTGACTGATATCAGCAGCTCCTCTTATATCACTCCAGTACTATTATATCCTCCAGAGACATTACATCATATGTGACTGCTATCAGCCGCTCCTCTTATAACACTCCAGTACTATTATATCCTCCAGACATTACATCATATGTGACTGATATCAGCCGCTTCTCTTATATCACTCCAGCACTATTATATCCTCCAGAGACATTACATATGTGACTGATATCAGCCGCTCCTCTTATAACACTCCAGCACTATTATATCCTCCAGAGACATTACATCATATGTGACTGATATCAGCCGCTCCTCTTATAACACTCCAGCACTATTATATCCTCCAGAGACATTACATCATATATGACTGATATCAGCCGCTCCTCTTATATCACTCCAGTACTATTATATCCTCCAGACATTACATCATATGTGACTGATATCAGCCGCTCCTCTTATATCACTCCAGTACTATTATATCCTCCAGACATTACATCATATGTGTGACTGATATCAGCCGCTCCTCTTATAACACTCCAGTACTATTATATCCTCCAGAGACATTACATCATATGTGACTGCTATCAGCCGCTCCTCTTATAACACTCCAGTACTATTATATCCTCCAGACATTACATCATATGTGACTGATATCAGCCGCTTCTCTTATATCACTCCAGCACTATTATATCCTCCAGAGACATTACATATGTGACTGATATCAGCCGCTCCTCTTATATCACTCCAGTACTATTATATCCTCCAGAGACATTACATCACATGTGACTGATATCAGCCGCTTCTCTTATATCACTCCAGCACTATTATATCCTCCAGAGACATTACATATGTGACTGATATCAGCCGCTCCTCTTATATCACTCCAGCACTATTATATCCTCCAGAGACATTACATCATATGTGTGACTGATATCAGCCGCTCCTCTTATAACACTCCAGTACTATTATATCCTCCAGAGATATTACATCATATGTGACTGCTATCAGCCGCTCCTCTTATAACACTCCAGTACTATTATATCCTCCAGAGACATTACATCATATGTGACTGATATCAGCCGCTCCTCTTATAACACTTCAGTACTATTATATCCTCCAGACATTACATCATATGTGACTGATATCAGCCGCTCCTCTTATATCACTCCAGTACTATTATATCCTCCAGACATTACATCATATGTGACTGCTATCAGCCGCTCCTCTTATATCACTCCAGTACTATTATATCCTCCAGACATTACATCATATGTGACTGATATCAGCCGCTCCTCTTATATCACTCCAGTACTATTATATCCTCCAGAGACATTACATCATATGTGTGACTGATATCAGCCGCTCCTCTTATAACACTCCAGTACTATTATATCCTCCAGAGACATTACATCATATGTGTGACTGATATCAGCCGCTCCTCTTATAACACTCCAGTACTATTATATCCTCCAGAGACATCACATCATATGTGTGACTGATATCAGCCGCTCCTCTTATAACACTCCAGCACTATTATATCCCCCAGAGACATTACATCATATGTGTGACTGATATCAGCCGCTCCTCTTATAACACTCCAGCACTATTATATCCTCCAGAGATATTACATCATATGTGACTGATATCAGCCGCTCCTCTTATATCACTCCAGCACTATTATATCCTCCAGAGACATTACATCATATGTGTGACTGATATCAGCAGCTCCTCTTATATTACTCCAGCACTATTATATCCTCCAGAGACATTACATCATATGTGTGACTGATATCAGCCGCTCCTCTTATATCACTCCAGTACTATTATATCCTCCAGAGACATTACATCATATGTGACTGATATCAGCCGCTCCTCTTATATCACTCCAGCACTATTATATCCTCCAGACATTACATCATATATGTGACTGATATCAGCCGCTCCTCTTATATCACTCCAGTACTATTATATCCTCCAGAGACATCACATCATATGTGTGACTGATATCAGCCGCTCCTCTTATAACACTCCAGCACTATTATATCCCCCAGAGACATTACATCATATGTGTGACTGATATCAGCCGCTCCTCTTATAACACTCCAGTACTATTATATCCTCCAGAGACATTACATCATATGTGTGACTGATATCAGCCGCTCCTCTTATATCACTCCAGCACTATTATATCCTCCAGACATTCCATCATATGTGTGACTGATATCAGCCGCTCCTCTTATATCACTCCAGTACTATTATATCCTCCAGAGACATCACATCATATGTGTGACTGATATCAGCCGCTCCTCTTATAACACTCCAGCACTATTATATCCCCCAGAGACATTACATCATATGTGTGACTGATATCAGCCGCTCCTCTTATATTACTCCAGCACTATTATATCCTCCAGAGACATTACATCATATGTGTGACTGATATCAGCCGCTCCGCTTATAACACTCCAGCACTATTATATCCTCCAGAGACATTACATCATGTGTGACTGATATCAGCAGCTCCTCTTATAACACTCCAGCACTATTATATCCTCCAGAGACATTACATCATATGTGTGACTGATATCAGCCGCTCCTCTTATATCACTCCAGTACTATTATATCCTCCAGAGACATTACATCATATGTGTGACTGATATCAGCCGCTCCTCTTATATTACTCCAGCACTATTATATCCTCCAGAGACATTACATCATATGTGTGACTGATATCAGCCGCTCCGCTTATAACACTCCAGCACTATTATATCCTCCAGAGACATTACATCATGTGTGACTGATATCAGCAGCTCCTCTTACAACACTCCAGCACTATTATATCCTCCAGAGACATTACATCATATGTGTGACTGATATCAGCCGCTCCTCTTATATCACTCCAGTACTATTATATCCTCCAGAGACATTACATCATATGTGACTGATATCAGCCGCTCCTCTTATATCACTCCAGCATTATTATATCCTCCAGAGACATTACATCATATGTGACTGATATCAGCCGCTCCTCTTATAACACTCCAGTACTATTATATCCTCCAAAGACATTACATCATATGTGTGACTGATATCAGCCGCTCCTCTTATAACACTCCAGCACTATTATATCCTCCAGAGACATTACATCATGTGTGACTGATATCAGCCGCTCCTCTTATATCACTCCAGTACTATTATATCCTCCAGAGACATTACATCATATGTGTGACTGATATCAGCCGCTCCTCTTATAACACTCCAGCACTATTATATCCTCCAGAGACATTACATCATATGTGTGACTGATATCAGCAGCTCCTCTTATATCACTCCAGTACTATTATATCCTCCAGAGACATTACATCATATGTGACTGCTATCAGCCGCTCCTCTTATAACACTCCAGTACTATTATATCCTCCAGACATTACATCATATGTGACTGATATCAGCCGCTTCTCTTATATCACTCCAGCACTATTATATCCTCCAGAGACATTACATATGTGACTGATATCAGCCGCTCCTCTTATAACACTCCAGCACTATTATATCCTCCAGAGACATTACATCATATGTGACTGATATCAGCCGCTCCTCTTATATCACTCCAGCATTATTATATCCTCCAGAGACATTACATCATATGTGACTGATATCAGCCGCTCCTCTTATAACACTCCAGTACTATTATATCCTCCAGAGACATTACATCATATGTGTGACTGATATCAGCCGCTCCTCTTATATCACTCCAGTACTATTATATCCTCCAGAGACATTACATCATATGTGACTGATATCAGCCGCTCCTCTTATAACACTCCAGCACTATTATATCCTCCAGAGACATTACATCATATGTGACTGATATCAGCCGCTCCTCTTATATCACTCCAGCACTATTATATCCTCCAGAGACATTACATCATATATGTGACTGATATCAGCAGCTCCTCTTATATCACTCCAGTACTATTCTATCCTCCAGAGACATTACATCATATATGTGACTGATATCAGCCGCTCCTCTTATATCACTCCAGTACTATTATATCCTCCAGACATTACATCATATGTGACTGATATCAGCCGCTCCTCTTATATCACTCCAGTACTATTATATCCTCCAGACATTACATCATATGTGTGACTGATATCAGCCGCTCCTCTTATATCACTCCAGTACTATTATATCCCCCAGAGACATTACATCATATGTGACTGATATCAGCCGCTCCTCTTATATCACTCCAGCACTATTATATCCTCCAGAGACATTACATCATATGTGTGACTGATATCAGCCGCTCCTCTTATATTACTCCAGCACTATTATATCCTCCAGAGACATTACATCATATGTGTGACTGATATCAGCCGCTCCTCTTATATCACTCCAGTACTATTATATCCTCCAGAGACATTACATCATATGTGTGACTGATATCAGCCGCTCCTCTTATATAACTCCAGCACTATTATATCCTCCAGAGACATTACATCATATGTGTGACTGATATCAGCAGCTCCTCTTATATCACTCCAGTACTATTATATCCCCCAGAGGCATTACATCATATATGTGACTGATATCAGCCGCTCCTCTTATATCACTCCAGCACTATTATATCCTCCAGAGACATTACATCATATGTGTGACTGATATCAGCCGCTCCTCTTATATTACTCCAGCACTATTATATCCTCCAGAGACATTACATCATATGTGTGACTGATATCAGCCGCTCCGCTTATATCACTCCAGTACTATTATATCCTCCAGAGACATTACATCATATATGTGACTGATATCAGCCGCTCCTCTTATATCACTCCAGTACTATTATATCCTCCAGAGACATTACATTATATGTGTGACTGATATCAGCCGCTCCTCTTATATAACTCCAGCACTATTATATCCTCCAGAGACATTACATCATATGTGTGACTGATATCAGCCGCTCCTCTTATAACACTCCAGTACTATTATATCCCCCAGAGACATTACATCTTATGTGTGACTGATATCAGCCGCTCCTCTTATAACACTCCAGCACTATTATATCCTCCAGAGACATTACATCATATGTGTGACTGATATCAGCCGCTCCTCTTATATCACTCCAGCACTATTATATCCTCCAGAGACATTACATCATATGTGACTGATATCAGCCGCTCCTCTTATATCACTCCAGCACTATTATATCCTCCAGAGACATTACATCATATATGACGGATATCAGCCGCTCCTCTTATATAACTCCAGTACTATTATATCCTCCAGAGACATTACATCATATATGACTGATATCAGCCGCTCCTCTTATATAACTCCAGTACTATTATATCCTCCAGAGACATTACATCATATGTGTGACTGATATCAGCCGCTCCTCTTATAACACTCCAGTACTATTATATCCTCCAGAGACATTACATCATATGTGTGACTGATATCAGCCGCTCCTCTTATATCACTCCAGTACTATTATACCCTCCAGAGACATTACATCATGTGTGTGACTGATATCAGCCGCTCCTCTTATATCACTCCAGTACTATTATATCCACCAGAGACATTACATCATATGTGTGACTGATATCAGCCGCTCCTCTTATATCACTCCAGTACTATTATATCCTCCAGAGACATTACATCATATATGTGACTGATATCAGCCGCTCCTCTTATATCACTCCAGCACTATTATATCTTCCAGAGACATTACATCATGTGTGACGGATATCAGCCGCTCCTCTTATATCACTCCAGCACTATTATATCCTCCAGAGACATTACATCATATGTGTGACTGATATCAGCCGCTCCTCTTATAACACTCCAGTACTATTATATCCTCCAGACATTACATCATATGTGTGACTGATATCAGCCGCTCCTCTTATATCACTCCAGCACTATTATATCCTCCAGAGACATTACATCATATGTGACTGATATCAGCCGCTCCTCTTATATCACTCCAGCACTATTATATCCTCCAGAGACATTACATCATGTGTGTGACTGATATCAGCCGCTCCTCTTATATCACTCCAGTACTATTATATCCTCCAGAGACATTACATCATATGTGACTGCTATCAGCCGCTCCTCTTATATCACTCCAGTACTATTATATCCTCCAGAGACATTACATCATATATGTGTGACTGATATCAGCCGCTCCTCTTATATCACTCCAGTACTATTATATCCTCCAGAGACATTACATCATATGTGACTGATATCAGCCGCTCCTCTTATATCACTCCAGTGCTATTGTATCCTCCAGAGACATTACATCATATGTGAGACTGATATCAGCCACTCCTCTTATAACACTCCAGCACTATTATATCCTCCAGACATTACATCATATGTGTGACTGATATCAGCCGCTCCTCTTATATCACTCCAGCACTATTATATCCTCCAGAGACATTACATCATATGTGTGACTGATATCAGCCGCTCCTCTTATATCACTCCAGTAATATTATATCCTCCAGAGACATTACATCATATGTGTGACTGATATCAGCCACTCCTCTTATAACACTCCAGCACTATTATATCCTCCAGAGACATTACATCATATATGTGACTGATATCAGCCGCTCCTCTTATAACACTCCAGTACTATTATATCCTCCAGAGACATTACATCATATGTGTGACTGATATCAGACGCTCCTCTTATATCACTCCAGCACTATTATATCCTCCAGAGACATTACATCATATGTGTGACTGATATCAGCCGCTCCTCTTATATCACTCCAGTACTATTATATCCTCCAGAGACATTACATCATATGTGTGACTGATATCAGCCGCTCCTCTTATATCACTCCAGCACTATTATATCCTCCACAGACATTACATCATATATGTGTGACTGATATCAGCCGCTCCTCTTATATCACTCCAGTACTATTATATCCTCCAGAGACATTACATCATATGTGACTGATATCAGCCGCTCCTCTTATATCACTCCAGTACTATTATATCCTCCAGAGACATTACATCATATGTGACTGATATCAGCCGCTCCTCTTATATCACTCCAGTACTATTATATCCACCAGAGACATTACATCATGTGTGACTGATATCAGCTGCTCCTCTTATATCACTCCAGTACTATTATATCCTCCGGAGACATTACATCATATGTGACTGATATCAGCCGCTCCTCTTATATCACTCCAGTACTATTATATCCCCCAGAGACATTACATCATATGTGACTGATATCAGCCGCTCCTCTTATATCACTCCAGCACTATTATATCCTCCAGAGACATTACATCATATGTGTGACTGATATCAGCCGCTCCTCTTATATTACTCCAGCACTATTATATCCTCCAGAGACATTACATCATATGTGTGACTGATATCAGCCGCTCCGCTTATATCACTCCAGTACTATTATATCCTCCAGAGACATTACATCATATATGTGACTGATATCAGCCGCTCCTCTTATATCACTCCAGTACTATTATATCCTCCAGAGACATTACATTATATGTGTGACTGATATCAGCCGCTCCTCTTATATAACTCCAGCACTATTATATCCTCCAGAGACATTACATCATATGTGTGACTGATATCAGCCGCTCCTCTTATAACACTCCAGTACTATTATATCCCCCAGAGACATTACATCTTATGTGTGACTGATATCAGCCGCTCCTCTTATAACACTCCAGCACTATTATATCCTCCAGAGACATTACATCATATGTGTGACTGATATCAGCCGCTCCTCTTATATCACTCCAGCACTATTATATCCTCCAGAGACATTACATCATATATGACGGATATCAGCCGCTCCTCTTATATAACTCCAGTACTATTATATCCTCCAGAGACATTACATCATATATGACTGATATCAGCCGCTCCTCTTATATAACTCCAGTACTATTATATCCTCCAGAGACATTACATCATATGTGTGACTGATATCAGCCGCTCCTCTTATAACACTCCAGTACTATTATATCCTCCAGAGACATTACATCATATGTGTGACTGATATCAGCCGCTCCTCTTATATCACTCCAGTACTATTATACCCTCCAGAGACATTACATCATGTGTGTGACTGATATCAGCCGCTCCTCTTATATCACTCCAGTACTATTATATCCACCAGAGACATTACATCATATGTGTGACTGATATCAGCCGCTCCTCTTATATCACTCCAGTACTATTATATCCTCCAGAGACATTACATCATATATGTGACTGATATCAGCCGCTCCTCTTATATCACTCCAGTACTATTATATCCTCCAGAGACATTACATCATATGTGACTGATATCAGCCGCTCCTCTTATATCACTCCAGTGCTATTGTATCCTCCAGAGACATTACATCATATATGTGACTGATCTCAGCCGCTCCTCTTATATCACTCCAGCACTATTATATCCTCCAGACATTACATCATATGTGTGACTGATATCAGCCGCTCCTCTTATATCACTCCAGCACTATTATATCCTCCAGAGACATTACATCATATGTGTGACTGATATCAGCCGCTCCTCTTATATCACTCCAGTAATATTATATCCTCCAGAGACATTACATCATATGTGTGACTGATATCAGCCGCTCCTCTTATATCACTCCAGTACTATTATATCCTCCAGAGACATTACATCATATGTGACTGATATCAGCCGCTCCTCTTATAACACTCCAGTACTATTATATCCTCCAGAGACATTACATCATATGTGACTGATATCAGCCGCTCCTCTTATAACACTCCAGCACTATTATATCCTCCAGAGACATTACATAATATATGTGACTGATATCAGCCGCTCCTCTTATAACACTCCAGTACTATTATATCCTCCAGAGACATTACATCATATGTGTGACTGATATCAGACGCTCCTCTTATATCACTCCAGCACTATTATATCCTCCAGAGACATTACATCATATGTGTGACTGATATCAGCCGCTCCTCTTATATCACTCCAGTACTATTATATCCTCCAGAGACATTACATCATATGTGTGACTGATATCAGCCGCTCCTCTTATATCACTCCAGCACTATTATATCCTCCACAGACATTACATCATATATGTGTGACTGATATCAGCCGCTCCTCTTATATCACTCCAGTACTATTATATCCTCCAGAGACATTACATCATATGTGACTGATATCAGCCGCTCCTCTTATATCACTCCAGTACTATTATATCCTCCAGAGACATTACATCATATGTGACTGATATCAGCCGCTCCTCTTATATCACTCCAGTACTATTATATCCTCCAGAGACATTACATCATATGTGACTGATATCAGCCGCTCCTCTTATATCACTCCAGTACTATTATATCCTCCAGAGACATTACATCATATGTGACTGATATCAGCCGCTCCTCTTATAACACTCCAGCACTATTATATCCTCCAGAGACATTACATCATATGTGACTGATATCAGCCGCTCCTCTTATAACACTCCAGTACTATTATATCCTCCAGAGACATTACATCATATGTGTGACTGATATCAGCCGCTCCTCTTATATCACTCCAGTACTATTATATCCTCCAGAGACATTACATCATATATGTGACTGATATCAGCCGCTCCTCTTATAACACTCCAGCACTATTATATCCTCCAGAGACATTACATCATATATGTGACTGATATCAGCCGCTCCTCTTATATCACTCCAGCACTATTATATCCTCCAGAGACATTACATCATATGTGACTGATATCAGCCGCTCCTCTTATATCACTCCAGTACTATTATATCCTCCAGACATTACATCATATGTGACTGATATCAGCCGCTCCTCTTATATCACTCCAGTACTATTATATCCTCCAGACATTACATCATATGTGTGACTGATATCAGCCGCTCCTCTTATAACACTCCAGTACTATTATATCCTCCAGAGACATTACATCATATGTGACTGCTATCAGCCGCTCCTCTTATAACACTCCAGTACTATTATATCCTCCAGACATTACATCATATGTGACTGATATCAGCCGCTTCTCTTATATCACTCCAGCACTATTATATCCTCCAGAGACATTACATATGTGACTGATATCAGCCGCTCCTCTTATATCACTCCAGTACTATTATATCCTCCAGAGACATTACATCACATGTGACTGATATCAGCCGCTCCTCTTATATCACTCCAGCACTATTATATCCTCCAGAGACATTACATCATATGTGTGACTGATATCAGCCGCTCCTCTTATAACACTCCAGTACTATTATATCCTCCAGAGATATTACATCATATGTGACTGCTATCAGCCGCTCCTCTTATAACACTCCAGTACTATTATATCCTCCAGAGACATTACATCATATGTGACTGATATCAGCCGCTCCTCTTATAACACTTCAGTACTATTATATCCTCCAGACATTACATCATATGTGACTGATATCAGCCGCTCCTCTTATATCACTCCAGTACTATTATATCCTCCAGACATTACATCATATGTGACTGCTATCAGCCGCTCCTCTTATATCACTCCAGTACTATTATATCCTCCAGACATTACATCATATGTGACTGATATCAGCCGCTCCTCTTATATCACTCCAGTACTATTATATCCTCCAGAGACATTACATCATATGTGTGACTGATATCAGCCGCTCCTCTTATAACACTCCAGTACTATTATATCCTCCAGAGACATTACATCATATGTGTGACTGATATCAGCCGCTCCTCTTATAACACTCCAGTACTATTATATCCTCCAGAGACATCACATCATATGTGTGACTGATATCAGCCGCTCCTCTTATAACACTCCAGCACTATTATATCCCCCAGAGACATTACATCATATGTGTGACTGATATCAGCCGCTCCTCTTATAACACTCCAGCACTATTATATCCTCCAGAGATATTACATCATATGTGACTGATATCAGCCGCTCCTCTTATATCACTCCAGCACTATTATATCCTCCAGAGACATTACATCATATGTGTGACTGATATCAGCAGCTCCTCTTATATTACTCCAGCACTATTATATCCTCCAGAGACATTACATCATATGTGTGACTGATATCAGCCGCTCCTCTTATATCACTCCAGTACTATTATATCCTCCAGAGACATTACATCATATGTGACTGATATCAGCCGCTCCTCTTATATCACTCCAGCACTATTATATCCTCCAGACATTACATCATATATGTGACTGATATCAGCCGCTCCTCTTATATCACTCCAGCACTATTATATCCTCCAGACATTCCATCATATGTGTGACTGATATCAGCCGCTCCTCTTATATCACTCCAGTACTATTATATCCTCCAGAGACATCACATCATATGTGTGACTGATATCAGCCGCTCCTCTTATAACACTCCAGCACTATTATATCCCCCAGAGACATTACATCATATGTGTGACTGATATCAGCCGCTCCTCTTATATTACTCCAGCACTATTATATCCTCCAGAGACATTACATCATATGTGTGACTGATATCAGCCGCTCCGCTTATAACACTCCAGCACTATTATATCCTCCAGAGACATTACATCATGTGTGACTGATATCAGCAGCTCCTCTTATATCACTCCAGTACTATTATATCCTCCAGAGACATTACATCATATGTGACTGATATCAGCCGCTCCTCTTATATCACTCCAGCATTATTATATCCTCCAGAGACATTACATCATATGTGACTGATATCAGCCGCTCCTCTTATAACACTCCAGTACTATTATATCCTCCAAAGACATTACATCATATGTGTGACTGATATCAGCCGCTCCTCTTATAACACTCCAGCACTATTATATCCTCCAGAGACATTACATCATGTGTGACTGATATCAGCCGCTCCTCTTATATCACTCCAGTACTATTATATCCTCCAGAGACATTACATCATATGTGTGACTGATATCAGCCGCTCCTCTTATAACACTCCAGCACTATTATATCCTCCAGAGACATTACATCATATGTGTGACTGATATCAGCAGCTCCTCTTATATCACTCCAGTACTATTATATCCTCCAGAGACATTACATCATATGTGACTGCTATCAGCCGCTCCTCTTATAACACTCCAGTACTATTATATCCTCCAGACATTACATCATATGTGACTGATATCAGCCGCTTCTCTTATATCACTCCAGCACTATTATATCCTCCAGAGACATTACATATGTGACTGATATCAGCCGCTCCTCTTATAACACTCCAGCACTATTATATCCTCCAGAGACATTACATCATATGTGACTGATATCAGCCGCTCCTCTTATATCACTCCAGCATTATTATATCCTCCAGAGACATTACATCATATGTGACTGATATCAGCCGCTCCTCTTATAACACTCCAGTACTATTATATCCTCCAGAGACATTACATCATATGTGTGACTGATATCAGCCGCTCCTCTTATATCACTCCAGTACTATTATATCCTCCAGAGACATTACATCATATGTGACTGATATCAGCCGCTCCTCTTATAACACTCCAGCACTATTATATCCTCCAGAGACATTACATCATATGTGACTGATATCAGCCGCTCCTCTTATATCACTCCAGCACTATTATATCCTCCAGAGACATTACATCATATATGTGACTGATATCAGCAGCTCCTCTTATATCACTCCAGTACTATTCTATCCTCCAGAGACATTACATCATATATGTGACTGATATCAGCCGCTCCTCTTATATCACTCCAGTACTATTATATCCTCCAGACATTACATCATATGTGACTGATATCAGCCGCTCCTCTTATATCACTCCAGTACTATTATATCCTCCAGACATTACATCATATGTGTGACTGATATCAGCCGCTCCTCTTATATCACTCCAGTACTATTATATCCCCCAGAGACATTACATCATATGTGACTGATATCAGCCGCTCCTCTTATATCACTCCAGCACTATTATATCCTCCAGAGACATTACATCATATGTGTGACTGATATCAGCCGCTCCTCTTATATTACTCCAGCACTATTATATCCTCCAGAGACATTACATCATATGTGTGACTGATATCAGCCACTCCTCTTATATCACTCCAGTACTATTATATCCTCCAGAGACATTACATCATATGTGTGACTGATATCAGCCGCTCCTCTTATATAACTCCAGCACTATTATATCCTCCAGACATTACATCATATGTGTGACTGATATCAGCCGCTCCTCTTATATCACTCCAGTACTATTATATCCTCCAGAGACATTACATCATATGTGTGACTGATATCAGCCGCTCCTCTTATATAACTCCAGCACTATTATATCCTCCAGAGACATTACATCATATGTGTGACTGATATCAGCAGCTCCTCTTATATCACTCCAGTACTATTATATCCCCCAGAGGCATTACATCATATATGTGACTGATATCAGCCGCTCCTCTTATATCACTCCAGCACTATTATATCCTCCAGAGACATTACATCATATGTGTGACTGATATCAGCCGCTCCTCTTATATTACTCCAGCACTATTATATCCTCCAGAGACATTACATCATATATGACGGATATCAGCCGCTCCTCTTATATAACTCCAGTACTATTATATCCTCCAGAGACATTACATCATATATGACTGATATCAGCCGCTCCTCTTATATAACTCCAGTACTATTATATCCTCCAGAGACATTACATCATATGTGTGACTGATATCAGCCGCTCCTCTTATAACACTCCAGTACTATTATATCCTCCAGAGACATTACATCATATGTGTGACTGATATCAGCCGCTCCTCTTATATCACTCCAGTACTATTATACCCTCCAGAGACATTACATCATGTGTGTGACTGATATCAGCCGCTCCTCTTATATCACTCCAGTACTATTATATCCACCAGAGACATTACATCATATGTGTGACTGATATCAGCCGCTCCTCTTATATCACTCCAGTACTATTATATCCTCCAGAGACATTACATCATATATGTGACTGATATCAGCCGCTCCTCTTATATCACTCCAGCACTATTATATCTTCCAGAGACATTACATCATGTGTGACGGATATCAGCCGCTCCTCTTATATCACTCCAGCACTATTATATCCTCCAGAGACATTACATCATATGTGTGACTGATATCAGCCGCTCCTCTTATAACACTCCAGTACTATTATATCCTCCAGAGACATTACATCATATATGTGACTGATATCAGCCGCTCCTCTTATATCACTCCAGTACTATTATATCCTCCAGAGACATTACATCATATGTGTGACTGATATCAGCCGCTCCCCTTATAACACTCCAGCACTATTATATCCTCCAGAGACATTACATCATATATGTGACTGATATCAGCCGCTCCTCTTATATCACTCCAGTACTATTATATCCTCCAGAGACATTACATCATATGTGACTGATATCAGCCGCTCCTCTTATAACACTCCAGTACTATTATATCCTCCAGAGACATTACATCATATGTGTGACTGATATCAGCCGCTCCTCTTATATCACTCCAGTACTATTATATCCTCCAGAGACATTACATCATATGTGTGACTGATATCAGCCGCTCCTCTTATATCACTCCAGCACTATTATATCCTCCAGAGACATTACATCATATGTGACTGATATCAGCCGCTCCTCTTATATCACTCCAGCACTATTATATCCTCCAGAGACATTACATCATATGTGTGACTGATATCAGCCGCTCCTCTTATATCACTCCAGCACTATTATATCCTCCAGAGACATTACATCATATGTGACTGATATCAGCCGCTCCTCTTATATCACTCCAGCACTATTATATCCTCCAGAGACATTACATCATATGTGACTGATATCAGCCGCTCCTCTTATAACGCTCCAGTACTATTATATCCTCCAGACATTACATCATATGTGTGACTGATATCAGCCGCTCCTCTTATATCACTCCAGCACTATTATATCCTCCAGAGACATTACATCATATATGTGACTGATATCAGCCGCTCCTCTTATATCACTCCAGCACTATTATATCCTCCAGAGACATTACATCATGTGTGTGACTGATATCAGCCGCTCCTCTTATATCACTCCAGTACTATTATATCATCCAGAGACATTTCATCATATGTGACTGCTATCAGCCGCTCCTCTTATATCACTCCAGTACTATTATATCCTCCAGAGACATTACATCATATGTGACTGATATCAGCCGCTCCTCTTATATCACTCCAGTGCTATTGTATCCTCCAGAGACATTACATCATATATGTGACTGATCTCAGCCGCTCCTCTTATATCACTCCAGCACTATTATATCCTCCAGACATTACATCATATGTGTGACTGATATCAGCCGCTCCTCTTATATCACTCCAGCACTATTATATCCTCCAGAGACATTACATCATATGTGTGACTGATATCAGCCGCTCCTCTTATATCACTCCAGTAATATTATATCCTCCAGAGACATTACATCATATGTGTGACTGATATCAGCCACTCCTCTTATAACACTCCAGCACTATTATATCCTCCAGAGACATTACATCATATATGTGACTGATATCAGCCGCTCCTCTTATAACACTCCAGTACTATTATATCCTCCAGAGACATTACATCATATGTGTGACTGATATCAGACGCTCCTCTTATATCACTCCAGCACTATTATATCCTCCAGAGACATTACATCATATGTGTGACTGATATCAGCCGCTCCTCTTATATCACTCCAGTACTATTATATCCTCCAGAGACATTACATCATATGTGTGACTGATATCAGCCGCTCCTCTTATATCACTCCAGCACTATTATATCCTCCACAGACATTACATCATATATGTGTGACTGATATCAGCCGCTCCTCTTATATCACTCCAGTACTATTATATCCTCCAGAGACATTACATCATATGTGACTGATATCAGCCGCTCCTCTTATATCACTCCAGTACTATTATATCCTCCAGAGACATTACATCATATGTGACTGATATCAGCCGCTCCTCTTATATCACTCCAGTACTATTATATCCACCAGAGACATTACATCATATGTGTGACTGATATCAGCCGCTCCTCTTATATAACTCCAGCACTATTATATCCTCCAGAGACATTACATCATATGTGTGACTGATATCAGCCGCTCCTCTTATATCACTCCAGTACTATTATATCCTCCAGAGACATTACATCATATGTGTGACTGATATCAGCCGCTCCTCTTATATAACTCCAGCACTATTATATCCTCCAGAGACATTACATCATATGTGTGACTGATATCAGCAGCTCCTCTTATATCACTCCAGTACTATTATATCCCCCAGAGGCATTACATCATATATGTGACTGATATCAGCCGCTCCTCTTATATCACTCCAGCACTATTATATCCTCCAGAGACATTACATCATATGTGTGACTGATATCAGCCGCTCCTCTTATATTACTCCAGCACTATTATATCCTCCAGAGACATTACATCATATGTGTGACTGATATCAGCCGCTCCGCTTATATCACTCCAGTACTATTATATCCTCCAGAGACATTACATCATATATGTGACTGATATCAGCCGCTCCTCTTATATCACTCCAGTACTATTATATCCTCCAGAGACATTACATTATATGTGTGACTGATATCAGCCGCTCCTCTTATATAACTCCAGCACTATTATATCCTCCAGAGACATTACATCATATGTGTGACTGATATCAGCCGCTCCTCTTATAACACTCCAGTACTATTATATCCCCCAGAGACATTACATCTTATGTGTGACTGATATCAGCCGCTCCTCTTATAACACTCCAGCACTATTATATCCTCCAGAGACATTACATCATATGTGTGACTGATATCAGCCGCTCCTCTTATATCACTCCAGCACTATTATATCCTCCAGAGACATTACATCATATATGACGGATATCAGCCGCTCCTCTTATATAACTCCAGTACTATTATATCCTCCAGAGACATTACATCATATATGACTGATATCAGCCGCTCCTCTTATATAACTCCAGTACTATTATATCCTCCAGAGACATTACATCATATGTGTGACTGATATCAGCCGCTCCTCTTATAACACTCCAGTACTATTATATCCTCCAGAGACATTACATCATATGTGTGACTGATATCAGCCGCTCCTCTTATATCACTCCAGTACTATTATACCCTCCAGAGACATTACATCATGTGTGTGACTGATATCAGCCGCTCCTCTTATATCACTCCAGTACTATTATATCCACCAGAGACATTACATCATATGTGTGACTGATATCAGCCGCTCCTCTTATATCACTCCAGTACTATTATATCCTCCAGAGACATTACATCATATATGTGACTGATATCAGCCGCTCCTCTTATATCACTCCAGCACTATTATATCTTCCAGAGACATTACATCATGTGTGACGGATATCAGCCGCTCCTCTTATATCACTCCAGCACTATTATATCCTCCAGAGACATTACATCATATGTGTGACTGATATCAGCCGCTCCTCTTATATCACTCCAGCACTATTATATCCTCCAGAGACATTACATCATATGTGACTGATATCAGCCGCTCCTCTTATATCACTCCAGCACTATTATATCCTCCAGAGACATTACATCATATGTGTGACTGATATCAGCCGCTCCTCTTATAACACTCCAGTACTATTATATCCTCCAGACATTACATCATATGTGTGACTGATATCAGCCGCTCCTCTTATATCACTCCAGCACTATTATATCCTCCAGAGACATTACATCATATGTGACTGATATCAGCCGCTCCTCTTATATCACTCCAGCACTATTATATCCTCCAGAGACATTACATCATATGTGACTGATATCAGCCGCTCCTCTTATAACACTCCAGTACTATTATATCCTCCAGACATTACATCATATGTGTGACTGATATCAGCCGCTCCTCTTATATCACTCCAGCACTATTATATCCTCCAGAGACATTACATCATATATGTGACTGATATCAGCCGCTCCTCTTATATCACTCCAGCACTATTATATCCTCCAGAGACATTACATCATGTGTGTGACTGATATCAGCCGCTCCTCTTATATCACTCCAGTACTATTATATCCTCCAGAGACATTACATCATATGTGACTGCTATCAGCCGCTCCTCTTATATCACTCCAGTACTATTATATCCTCCAGAGACATTACATCATATATGTGTGACTGATATCAGCCGCTCCTCTTATATCACTCCAGTACTATTATATCCTCCAGAGACATTACATCATATGTGACTGATATCAGCCGCTCCTCTTATAACACTCCAGCACTATTATATCCTCCAGACATTACATCATATGTGTGACTGATATCAGCCGCTCCTCTTATATCACTCCAGCACTATTATATCCTCCAGAGACATTACATCATATGTGTGACTGATATCAGCCGCTCCTCTTATATCACTCCAGTAATATTATATCCTCCAGAGACATTACATCATATGTGTGACTGATATCAGCCGCTCCTCTTATATCACTCCAGTACTATTATATCCTCCAGAGACATTACATCATATGTGACTGATATCAGCCGCTCCTCTTATAACACTCCAGTACTATTATATCCTCCAGAGACATTACATCATATGTGACTGATATCAGCCGCTCCTCTTATAACACTCCAGCACTATTATATCCTCCAGAGACATTACATCATATATGTGACTGATATCAGCCGCTCCTCTTATAACACTCCAGTACTATTATATCCTCCAGAGACATTACATCATATGTGTGACTGATATCAGACGCTCCTCTTATATCACTCCAGCACTATTATATCCTCCAGAGACATTACATCATATGTGTGACTGATATCAGCCGCTCCTCTTATATCACTCCAGTACTATTATATCCTCCAGAGACATTACATCATATGTGTGACTGATATCAGCCGCTCCTCTTATATCACTCCAGCACTATTATATCCTCCACAGACATTACATCATATATGTGTGACTGATATCAGCCGCTCCTCTTATATCACTCCAGTACTATTATATCCTCCAGAGACATTACATCATATGTGACTGATATCAGCCGCTCCTCTTATATCACTCCAGTACTATTATATCCTCCAGAGACATTACATCATATGTGACTGATATCAGCCGCTCCTCTTATATCACTCCAGTACTATTATATCCACCAGAGACATTACATCATGTGTGACTGATATCAGCTGCTCCTCTTATATCACTCCAGTACTATTATATCCTCCAGAGACATTACATCATATGTGACTGATATCAGCCGCTCCTCTTATATCACTCCAGTACTATTATATCCTCCAGAGACATTACATCATATGTGACTGATATCAGCCGCTCCTCTTATAACACTCCAGCACTATTATATCCTCCAGAGACATTACATCATATGTGACTGATATCAGCCGCTCCTCTTATAACACTCCAGTACTATTATATCCTCCAGAGACATTACATCATATGTGTGACTGATATCAGCCGCTCCTCTTATATCACTCCAGTACTATTATATCCTCCAGAGACATTACATCATGTATGTGACTGATATCAGCCGCTCCTCTTATAACACTCCAGCACTATTATATCCTCCAGAGACATTACATCATATATGTGACTGATATCAGCCGCTCCTCTTATAACACTCCAGCACTATTATATCCTCCAGAGACATTACATCATATATGTGACTGATATCAGCCGCTCCTCTTATATCACTCCAGCACTATTATATCCTCCAGAGACATTACATCATATGTGACTGATATCAGCCGCTCCTCTTATATCACTCCAGTACTATTATATCCTCCAGAGACATTACATCATATGTGTGACTGATATCAGCCGCTCCTCTTATATCACTCCAGTACTATTATATCCTCCAGAGACATTACATCATATATGTGACTGATATCAGCAGCTCCTCTTATAACACTCCAGTACTATTATATCCTCCGGAGACATTACATCATATGTGACTGATATCAGCCGCTCCTCTTATATCACTCCAGTACTATTATATCCTCCAGAGACATTACATCATATGTGTGACTGATATCAGCCGCTCCTCTTATAACACTCCAGTACTATTATATCCTCCAGAGACATTACATCATATGTGTGACTGATATCAGCCGCTCCTCTTATATCACTCCAGTACTATTATATCCTCCAGAGACATTTTAGGTATCACGCACATTACAAAACACACTGCAATTAAATAGAAATAAAATGAAGACGTTTTTAGGGTCAGTTCACACGTTGCGTAGTTCGCGGAAAAAATGCAACTAGGAAAAAAAAAAAGTAAGTCTATGTTCACACGGAGTATTTTGCCGAGTTTTTTAACGCGGAAACCGGTCCGAAAACGCCTCCCATTGATTTCCATGGGAGGCGTCGGCGTCTTTTTGCTGCGAGCAGTAAGCGACATGCCCTATCTTCGGGCGTTTCCGCTTCTGACCTCCCATTAACTTCAATGGGAGGCAGAGAAAGCGTATTTCGCGGGGTTTTATGCCCGCGGCGCTCAATGGCCGCGGGCGAAAAACGGCGCGAAAATCGGCGTGCAGGGAGAGGAATATCTGCCTCAAACTTCCAAACGGAATTTTGAGGCAGATATTCCTCCTGCAAAATACTCCGTGTGAACATGGCCTTATTCTTCCTCCAGGAATGATACGATATGCTGACGTTTTCCGCAGCCGACATTCCGGGTAAAGATCTGCACCGCTCTTGGGTGCGGTTTTTCGCCTGGAATTCCCTGCGGGGGCCCGGTGATTGGGGACCATTGACTTAGGACCTGCAGACCGTAAGAAACAAGATTCTGTGATCTGATAAATGCCAAGCGTCATGTCTGGAGGAAACAAGGCGCCGCCCATCACTTGGCCAATACGTAATGGCGGCATCTGTGGCGGGGCAGGGGATGAACAGAGCGGAGTCCTGGGGTGCCGGATTATAATGGAGCGCTGCAGACCTCAGACGGTCGTGTGTACGGGGCCCGAGGAGAAGAGGTGGAGTCGGGACTACGCAGGAGGTGGAGCCGGGACTACGCAGGAGGTGGAGCCGGGACTACGCAGGAGGTGGAGCCGGGACAAGTCCCTGAGTGTCCCAGACAGAACCTGGGCTTCACCCAACATCACTGCAGAGACCTGAAAATAAGGCCGTGTTACGTCTGATAATACGGAGCTTCAAGGGAAAACAGCGCCTGATATTCAGACGTTTTTTGAGAAACTCGCTTTTTTCGTGGCGTTTTTGGAGCTGTTTTCAATGGAGTCTATGAGAAAACGGCTCCAAAAACGTCCCAAGAAGTGTCCTACACTTCTTTGGCGCGGGCGTAATTTTGCACGCCGTCTTTTGACAGCTCGTCTGCACAGAACATCGTAAGACACATTACATGCAATAGGCAGAGGTTTGCCGATCTATTGGAGCCGTCTTTTCAGGCATAAAACGCCCCCATTACGCCTGAGACGAGGTCGTGCGCCCCCTGAAGGTTGTGAAGACGTCTGAAAAGGTCGGATTTCTGCTTTTACGTTCTTATTGTAGGACTGGGGCATTTTTTTTAAAAAAAGTGAAGGGTGTGAATACTTTTGGAACGTGCGGTTTAGTGTCTGGGGCCAGGACTGTGCCGCTCCGATGTCACATGGCGCCTTGTACATTGGACGTCACTATAACCGCGGGCGGCGGGGAACATTGTCCGCACGCTGCACCTTCTGTCTGTTTCTTGCTCGGTTTATATTTCGGGGACTTGTCCAGTCTTACAAAAAGAAATAAAATAAAACTCTGAAGGGGCCGCGGTGCAGCCCCCGGGGGCCACGTTTCTCAGGTTGTCAGGACCTCGTGGGCTCCGTCTGTCTCATATTAGACTGCTCAGAATGTCTCTCGATGCCTCATTTTATTAATCACTCCTACGTGGCAGAGATTTAAATGGCGCGCATCCTAAATGAGGACGCCGCGTGTGTGACGGTTATTGGCGCATTTCATTTGATAAAAGTATTCACTATACGTGTGATCGTTTCTATCGGACTCCAGAAGCCCCCGACCTTGAGATCTTCCCCCCCAGGAGCCCCCGACCTTGAGATCTTCCCCCCCCAGGAGCCCCCGACCTTGACATCTTCCCCCCCAAAAGCCCCCGACCTTGACATCTTCCCCGCCCAGGAGCCCCCGACCTTGAGATCTTCCCCCCCAGAGGTCCCCGACCATGAGATCTTCCCCCCAGAGGTCCCCGACCATGAGATCTTCCCCCCAGAGGTCCCCGACCATGAGATCTTCCCCCCCTTGAGGTCCCCGACCATGAGATCTTCCCCCCCAGAGGTCCCCGACCATGAGATCTTCCCCACCAGAGGTCCCTGACCATGAGATCTTCCCCCCCAGAGGTCCCCGACCATGAGATCTTCCCCCCCAGAGGTCCCCGACCATGAGATCTTCCCTCCCAGAGGTCCCTGACCATGAGATCTTCCCCCCCAGAGGTCCCCGACCATGAGATCTTCCCCCCCAGAGGTCCCCGACCATGAGATCTTCCCTCCCAGAGGTCCCCGACCATGAGATCTTCCCTCCCAGAGGTCCCGCTGCCCCCGCTGACAGTAAAGCAATAATTCACAGGAACGTAAGATTATACGTTTAATTTCATACAAAATTATGAAATGAAACAGTAAATAGGCTCCTCCCACTGCGCTCTTTATGCATCTATAAGGCACGCGATATAGCAGATTTGGTGCCGCAGTCGGTAATCACCGGTCTGTGGTAGAGTTGGATCAGTTTGGGCTTTGTTCACACTCTGCGGTTCTACTGTGGATTTTGCGGCATATTTCGCAATTCAACCGCAATGTGCGCAGCCTCAGGCCGTGGGATTGGCTGCCGCTGTCACATGGGAATAAACATCATCTCAGGAGATCGGCCCGGCCGCAGAACAGACAGGAGCGTCGCTATGACAACGCCCGGAGGGAAAGCAGAAAACATTTTATTCATTCCCAAGTTGTGATTTTTGCGGCGGAGCCGCAGATTTTTCCTCACAAAGATCCCGTTTGCGTTTTGTTGCGGGTTTTACCTCCCGTTGAATTCAATGTGAAAAACCGGCAACAAAAAAACAGCGATTCCGAAGCTGCAGAATAAAAAGCCGCTCCGCAGGTCACTTTATGAACGGTTTTGCGGCAGATTTTTTACGCAGCGTCTGGATGACATTTGTTCCAATCGGCCGATGCTGGAATATACGGCGCATTTTCCACAATGAAATCAGTTACGAGAAAATCTGCAGTGTTTACGGTACGTGGTGAGAAGTTACGTGTCGATCCGGTGACCAGAGGCACGAGGGGTGAGAATGTCCAGCGGTGTGAAGCGCGGCCGCCGCAGAGCGTTACTATTTACAGACGCAGGTGAACACATACTTGGGGTTTGCTCGAAAACGGTCAAATATGACGTAATACTCTGCAGGCTTCCCCCCATCTGTCAGGCTGTCGTACACCCGCAGAGCATCTGACCCCACACAGGGGAGAACCGGCTGTTTCCGGACATAGTTGGTGGCGGCGCCGGTCACCACCTCTGCCTGGAGGATATAGAGCAGCCGGTCCTTGTCCGGGGCGATAAACCTCTGTGCGATGTTCTGCAGACTCTTCTTGAAGTAAACCCCCGCTCCGTACTTTGTTTCTGAAAAAGAGAGAACAGCGATCATCGTACGCGGCACACGGAGAAGATCCGCCGGCGCCAGGCACCCCCACACGCAGCAACAGCACGTCCGCAAATCCCATTCACTGCAATAAAAGGTTCTTCGCCCCATCAATGCGCAGCCGCAAAACTCGCATAATTCACAGGGACTCCCAGGACACCCCGGACCCCCTGCCACCATGAAGCTAGAGGACAGCACAAAGGGTTAAAAGGGGCGGGGCTTTGTATCCTGACCGGGGGGGGGGGGGGGGTAGCAATTTAGTGTCACTTCTTGCAGAATGTGTCACATTTGTTGCATTTTCATTTGGAGACGTTGCGGGGATTTTGGGGGTCGCGTTTAGTCACCCGCTGCGGAGGAAAGTGGCGCAAAGTTGTAACACAGACGACGTAACCAAAATATGCACGAAGAATGCGCCGAAAAAGCCGGGCTGAGCGATGTCGCTGTTTTGATGGATCGGTTTTTACTGTATATTCAGGACATTATGGAGGAGACGAGCAGAACATTCTATCTTTATGTGACGCTGATCTATCGCGAGGAGTTGATGAGCAGTAAGTGCCGCGGTACCGGACGAGCGCCGCTTCTCACCTCTGGGCGTGGCATACAGTCTGTGGAACCCGACCTGACAGATCTTCTTCAGGGACTGTTCAGGGACCAGCTGATACAACTGCTCGGTGCTCGGCTTCTGCTGCCGCTGCTCCACCGCTTCCTTCTTGGACTGGAAGACGCCGGACAGCAGCGAGTTCTGCACTTTCTCCATCTGCGAAGAGATGAATGTGAAAAGTCGGGGGGACAGAAACAGCCACCTTTACTCTGCTCGGCCGGACCCCCTCCTCGGGGACTTAAAGGGGTTTTCTGGAACCAAACAATCGAAACAATGCAAATCCGTTCATTTCGCAATATACGTCCGTTGCATCCGATGTTTGTAGCGGCGCGTCCCCCCTCCAGTCACGTGACCACTTGCTGACCCAAAATGACAACTTCCTCCGCAGACAAGTTCCGGTTCTGAGTGTTCGTCACGGATGACGTCCCTGTACCGGGTGTTTATGGGTTGTACAATGTCCCCCTCCTATTTATACCACGCGTGGTGGACTCTCCGCACGCTCTGCTGGCTGATATGGCTGCGGCTCGTACGGTCACTAAAGAACGATGGTCAGAGCGCAGGAACATATCAGAGGGAAGCGTTGCATTCATTAAAAAAAAAAAAAATTAGAAAACCCCTTTAATGGAATAACTTGTTGTATATGACCCCATCTCTCCCATCATGCTGCATTGCGTATAAGAGCCCGCCTCATTTACATATGTGGGAGGAGCCACCTGACAAGACAACGCCCTGCGCCGCCGCCATGTAGGATGACATCAGGATCCTCGTACGATACGCCATTACTTGTGTAGAGAGACGACCGTTCTGCACCTTCACACCACATACAAAGAGGGATCCGAGCAAGGAAGCATGAGGGACGCCACGCGGGTCCCTTACCGTAGGTAGGAGGTAAAAAAGGCAGTGCCGGGGGCAAGTCTGAGGTGGTCTAGGTAAAAAGCCCACCTGCAGTGGAAAAGGGGCGTTTTGCCAGGAAAAGCCCGACAAATGATGATTGGTAAAAAGGGCGGCGGGAGGGGAGGGGGGTAGATAAGGGGTGGTCGAGGCGGACGAGACACCAGCTCTGAGGACGGATGGATTTGGTTGGCCACAGCGAGCAAGCCACGAGCCGTACGCAGGTTACCAGGTAAGATCACGGTCCAGGTAGCTACGCAGGTCAGCTGGGATGGCTGACGGTTGCCCGGGGGACTGACGGATAGCAGGCAGGCTCAGGTGGTCTTGTAGTAGGGGGCCGGGGCCGGCGTGGGGTCGTGATTGGTTGGGCTCCCCTTTCACTGTGCGTTTATTTCAGTAATAAAGTCGGCTGATGACCAAATTTCGCCATGAATGTGAATTGTGAGGTTATTGCGGGGGGTGAGGACACGTGCGCTACTATGCTGCTGCTCCCGATTGGTCGCTGCTACGTCTGCGCTCCCGTGGCTACCCCAGTGCCGAGGACGGTTTGACATCAGGAGGATCACTTTAATAATAGCGTTACCTTCAGAAGGATGAAACCTGCTTTCCTGAATTCATTGCTCCGGTCTTTGAACTCCTGACTGCTCTGCTCCACCGGCTTAGTCAGTGACGGACACTTCTCAGGCATCAGACTTCTCTGGGCATTTTGGAGAGAGTCACGTAAAACTGAAAGAAAGAACCATTGTAAAGGCTTCACCGGAGGAAAGAGACCTGCACCCGGGGGGGCACTTACAGCAGAGGTCCAATAATGACATGAACCCCGGACACACAGGCCCCTCTGATGCCTCATGCACACGACAGCGCGCACCGGCCGAATCCCGAAATGATCCGCGGAAATATAGGACATGTACTATCATTCCACGGATCGGAAAGTCGGGTCTGTTTCTTCCACGGACCCAATTCACCCGCTAATGCGACTGGGTCCATGAAAACGATCAGGTGCCGCTAAGTCGTGTGCCGCGGCCATTACTCTATAGACGCCGTCCAGCTGCCTTGTGTATGGCCTTACTGTAAGGACGACCATTCACAGGTCAATCAGACCACAGTCCATGGAGCGACAAAAGAAAGACACATCTTCCCCACCATATGAATGATCCTCCTAATCGATGGCGAGCTGATTGGCCAAGCAAGACTACGAGGCGGCACATGCGTTTGGCTGATGCCTTGGTGTCAGCTGAGCATGATAGGGAACATGCCCCACACTAGACTGCTGCTCTCTGCCAGGCCCTGCTCCCCAGCGCACTAATATCAGTAGTTCTGCGCCATTATCAATAGATGACCCCGCAGTGCGCCAGTATCGGTAGATGATTCCGCAGTGCGCCAGTATCGGTAGATGAGCCCCGCAGTGCGCCAGTATCGGTAGATGAGCCCCGCAGTGCGCCAGTATCGGTAGATGAGCCCCGCAGTGCGCCAGTATCGGTAGATGAGCCCCCAGCGCGCCAGAATCGGTAGATGAGCCCCCAGCGCGCCAGTATCGGTAGATGAGCCCCCAGTGCGCCAGTATTGGTAGATGAGCCCCGCAGTGCGCCAGTATCGGTAATGAGCCCCGCAGTGCGCCAGTATCGGTAGATGAGCCCCGCAGTGCGCCAGTATCGGTAGATGAGCCCCGCAGTGCGCCAGTATCGGTAGATGAGCCCCGCCGTGCGCCAGTATCGGTAGATGAGCCCCGCCGTGCGCCAGTATCGGTAGATGAGACCCGCAGTGCGCCAGTATCGGTAGATGAGACCCGCAGTGCGCCAGTATCGGTAGATGAGCCCCGCAGTGCGCCAGTATCTGTAGATGAGCCCCGCAGTGCGCCAGTATCGGTAGATGAGCCCCGCAGTGCGCCAGTATCGGTAGATGAGCCCCGCAGTGCGCCAGTATCGGTAGATGAGCCCCGCAGTGTCCCAGATGAGCCCCGCAGTGCGCCAGTATCAGTAGATGAGCCCCGCAGTGCGCCAGTATCGGTAGATGACCCCGCAGTGCGCCAGTATCGGTAGATGAGCCCAGCAGTGCGCCAGTATCGGTAGATGAGCCCCGCAGTGCGCCAGTATCGCTAGATGAGCCCCGCAGTGCGCCAGTATCGCTAGATGAGCCCCGCAGTGCGCCAGTATCGCTAGATGAGCCCGGCAGTGCGCCAATATCGGTAGATGAGCCCCGCAGTGCGCCAGTAGCGGTAGGTGACCCCGCAGTGCGCCACATGAGCCCCGCAGTGCGCCAGTATCAGTAGATGAGCCCCGCAGTGCGCCAGTATCCGTAGATGACCCCGCAGTGCGCCAGTATCAGTAGATGAGCCCCGCAGTGCGCCAGTATCCGTAGATGACCCCGCAGTGCGCCAGTATCAGTAGATGAGCCCCGCAGTGCGCCAGTATCCGTAGATGACCCCGCAGTGCGCCAGTATCAGTAGATGAGCCCCGCAGTGCGCCAATATCAGTAGATGACCCCGCAGTGCGCCAGTATCGGTAGATGACACCGCAGTGCGCCAGTATCGGTAGATGAGCCCCGCAGTGCGCCAGTATCGGTAGATGAGCCCCGCCGTGCGCCAGTATCGGTAGATGAGCCCCGCCGTGCGCCAGTATCGGTAGATGAGCCCCGCCATGCGCCAGTATCGGTAGATGAGCCCCGCAGTGCGCCAGTATCGCTAGATGAGCCCCGCAGTGCGCCAGTATCAGTAGATGAGCCCCGCAGTGCGCCAGTATCAGTAGATGAGCCCCGCAGTGCCCCAGTATCGGTAGATGAGCCCCGCAGTGCGCCAGTATCGGTAGATGAGCCCCGCAGTGCGCCAGTATCGGTAGATGAGCCCCGCAGTGCGCCAGTATCCGTAGATGAGCCCCGCAGTGCGCCAGTATCAGTAGATGAGCCCTGCAGTGCGCCAGTATCCGTAGATGACCCCGCAGTGCGCCAGTATCGGTAGATGACCCCCGCAGTGCGCCAGTATCGGTAGATGACCCCGCAGTGCGCCAGTATCGGTATATGAGACCCGCAGTGCGCCAGTATCGGTAGATGAGACCCGCAGTGCGCCAGTATCGGTAGATGAGACCCGCAGTGCGCCAGTATCGGTAGATGAGACCCGCAGTGCGCCAGTATCGGTAGATGAGCCCCGCAGTGCGCCAGTATCGGTAGATGAGCCCCACAGTGCGCCAGTATCGGTAGATGACCCCGCAGTGCGCCAGTATCGGTAGATGAGCCCCGCAGTGCGCCAGTATCGGTAGATGAGCCCTGCAGTGCGCCAGTATCGGTAGATGAGCCCCGCAGTGCGCCAGTATCGGTAGATGACCCCGCAGTGCGCCAGTATCGGTAGATGAGACCCGCAGTGTGCCAGTATCGGTAGATAAGACCCGCAGTGCGCCAGTATCGGTAGATGAGACCCGCAGTGCGCCAGTATCGGTAGATGAGCCCCGCAGTGCGCCAGTATCGGTAGATGAGCCCGGCAGTGCGCCAGTATCGGTAGATGAGCCCGGCAGTGCGCCAGTATCGGTAGATGAGCCCGGCAGTGCGCCAATATCGGTAGATGAGCCCCGCAGTGCGCCAGTAGCGGTAGGTGACCCCGCAGTGCGCCAGATGAGCCCCGCAGTGCGCCAGTATCAGTAGATGAGCCCCGCAGTGCGCCAGTATCCGTAGATGACCCCGCAGTGCGCCAGTATCAGTAGATGAGCCCCGCAGTGCGCCAGTATCCGTAGATGACCCCGCAGTGCGCCAGTATCAGTAGATGAGCCCCGCAGTGCGCCAATATCAGTAGATGAGCCCCGCAGTGCACCAATATCAGTAGATGACCCCGCAGTGCGCCAGTATCAGTAGATGACCCCGCAGTGCGCCAGTATCAGTAGATGAGCCCCGCAGTGCGCCAGTATCGGTAGATGAGCCCCGCAGTGCGCCAGTATCGCTAGATGAGCCCCGCAGTGCGCCAGTATCAGTAGATGAGCCCCGCAGTGCGCCAGTATCAGTAGATGAGCCCCGCAGTGCGCCAGTATCAGTAGATGAGCCCCGCAGTGCGCCAGTATCAGTAGATGAGCCGCTGGTGCCTGACTATATGATGAAAGTTTCCTCCATACTTCGGTCGCTGGTGACAATATATTATAAACACTTACAGCGTCTCCGGATGGTAAACGTCTGCTCGCGATCCTGTGCGGTGAGATTCATAATGTTAATCACGTGTCCGGGCTCCGCCTTCAGCGTGACGTTGGTGCGGGAGACGTAGGCTTCCTCCACTTCTCTGTTCGCTTTTGCTGGGTATCTGTGACTTTCCGATGTATTTTCATAGAACCAGATAACTGCGGCCTCCAGCAGCTCCTCCTGCAGGGATTCTGCGAGTTTATCCTGAACATCCAGGAGGAGGCGCTCTGCCTGTAAGGCCGCCGTTACCCTGTCTGGCCGAGGACCGCTGATCTTCAGGGTGGCTTTCCCGTCTCTCAGATCTTCTTCGATATCAACACTTAGAGAACAAGATGCTAAAGCGTCAAATTCTTTACCACCAAAGAGCAGCAGGTGGTTGTTGTGTATGAGCAGAGGTGCGGGGGAGAGGACATCGCGGAGCCAGGACTCAGCCGCTTCTACATCTTCACTGCCCAGTCCTGCAATCATCACACACATTTCTTCAACTGACTGCTCCGGCCCTGCAATACAGAAAAAGAGGGCGAAAGGTTCTCATATATGGACAGTGCTGACCCTGAGGGGTGCGAGAACCCAGCAGTTATAGACAGCCCCACAGATTGTGCCATTTTCCAAAATTTCTCAGATTTCACATTAGGGTATTCAATATGTGCCATGACACCCTCTTCCCCCAGGCAAACGCAAAGCGCATTGTTGCCCACTGCATGGGAGCTGTATATATCTGTATGTAGTGAGCTCCCTCTAGTGGTGGCTGCAGTCAGCAGAACGTTATCCTGTAAGTCTATAGGAGTTGTATATATCTGTATGTAGTGAGCTCCCTCTAGTGACTGCAGGCAGCAGAATGTTATCATGTAACTATATGGGAGCTGTATATATCTGTATGTAGTGAGCTCCCGCTAGTGGTGGCTGCAGGCAGCAGAATGTTATAATGTAACTCTATGGGAGCCGTATATATCAGTATGTAGTGAGCTCCTCCTAGTAGTGACTGCAGGCAGCAGAATGTTATCATGTAACTCTATGGGAGCCGTATATATCAGTATGTAGTGAGCTCCCCCTAGTGGAGACTGCAGGCAGCAGAATGTTATCATGTAACTCTATGGGAGCTGTATATATCAGTATGTAGTGAGCTCCCCCTAGTGGTAGCTGCAGGCAGTAGAGTGTTATCATGTAACTCTATGGGAGCTGTATATATCTGTATGTAGTGAGCTCCCCCTAGTGGTTACTGCAGGGAGCAGAATTTTATCATGTAACTCTATGGGAGCTGTATATATCTGTATGTAGTGAGCTCCCTCTAGTGGTGGCTACAGGCAGCAGAATGTTATCATGTAACTCTATGGGAGCTGTATATATCTGTATGTAGTGAGCTCCCCCTAGTGGTGACTGCAGGCAGCCTAATGTTATCATGTAGCTCTATGGGAGCTGTATATATCTGTATGTAGTGAGCTCCCCCTAGTGGTGACTGCAGGCAGCCTAATGTTATCATGCATCTCTATTGAGACTCTGGTCAGTAGGATACCCCCCTTAGTGTGTCCCTTCTTGGGGCAGTTATTTTGTTCCTGCACACGCTCACCTCTAGGCCTCTCGGTAAATTTTTCAATCTTATCACTAATGCTCCCAGAGAGTCTGAACTTGTCTTGAAAAGCCTTAAAGGAGGAAGCAAGAAAATAAAATAAAGGTGATGATTATGATGTTAAACCAGCGCTCCTTCTAATCTTTGAGATCAGGCAGATAAAGGGTGAACAGGACTTTGTGCCGGTGCCTTGGTGCACATTAAATGTGTCCTCTCCTATTTCTATGCCGAGATCCCAGTATCGGGGGCTGCACTCCCGCCAGTTGAGGTTTTGTCATGAAGATCTTTGTGGATCCAAATCCCCATCCGCATCACTGTCCACACACATCTGCTGCCATGGATGTAGATATTGATGTATTTGGTGATCTGGATCCACAGACGTTCAGATCTGTCCTTGTGCTGTGACAATGAATTGTGGGAGTTATGGAGCGAGACACGGCAAGCTTGCTGGGAGCAGATATGTCAGTCCTCATAAATGGTGCATGCTGGGAAATATTGTACCTGCCCCACAAGGATATAACCCTCAGCATTTACTGCTAATGAAAACAGAATTTTTATGGTATTTTATTTTGGTGATTTGTTCGTTTCCAGGTCATTATCTGTATTAAAATAAATTCCTGATGTTTTGCGGTTTTCACCCTGACCGCCGACCTCACCATAACCCAACACTTCTTGTAGAGGTCACTTCATCCCATTATCATCACATGTGAGAGCAGATCACACCCCTGACTACAGATGATGGGGACAGCTCAGCTTCTCCTCCCTCTCCCTGCACATGTCACAGAGCATGCTCACTACACTTTCACATACAAGTCAATAGGTGATGGGGACAACTCAGCTCCTCCCTCTCCTTGTACAGGTCACAGAGCATGCTCACTGCACTCTCACATACAAGTCAATAGGTGATGGGGACAACTCAGCTCCTCCCTCTCCCTACAATGTCACAGAGCATGCTCACTACACTTTCACATACAAGTCAATAGGTGATGGGGACAACTCAGCTCCCCCCTCTCCCTACAATGTCACAGAGCATGCTCACTACACTTTCACATACAAGTCAATAGGTGATGGGGACAACTCAGCTCCTCCCTCTCCCTACAATGTCACAGAGCATGCTCACTACACTTTCACATACAAGTCAATAGGTGATGGGGACAACTCAGCTCCCCCCTCTCCTTGTACAGGTCACAGAGCATGCTCACTGCACTCTCATATACAAGTCAATAGGTGATTGGGACAACTCCGCTCCTCCTTTCTCTCACAGCTCTGTGACCTGCCCCTATGTCAAGAACGGTGGTTACCCGACTTCATTATCCCCATAAATGTCTGAGAATGGAATAAGCCTTTAGAGACTTTGGAGAGAATGTCAGAATCTCACACAACCCCTATAAAGGATACAGAATAAGTCTTCTTACTGATGGACAGCACCAAAAACGTGAAAATGATGGCAGAAATAATCCAACCCGACACAATGTCCTACATCTCACCCTATAAACGGTTGCAGCATGTTAACCCCTTATATCCCGCATTATCTGTCATCACACAAATCCCAAATCCCATCCAGAAAAGAATTCAAAAATCGCCTCTAAAACTCGAGACAAACCTTAAATGTGTCCTTGTCACTTGGATGGATGACGAAATACACGTCCATCCTGCATTGGTTTGCTCTGGCGAAGTCAAAAACCGCCTGCATCATGACGTCTGCCGCCAAATCTCTGTGCAAACCAATATTTCCAGTGCCCAAAGCCGGGAATGAGATGGACCGAGCGTTATATTTGTGAGCGGTCACCAGACACTCCTTAGTGGCCTCCCGTAGAGTCTGAAAGAGCAGCACACACATTATATTATTACACACCAAGACGAGCTGGACCTGAATGATGAGCCCCGGACTACAAGTAACAGAGGTCATGTGGACATTATTAAGGGGAGTCCTCAGCCCGGCCCCCCACCCCTCTATTAGCCACTGCGGAAAGACTGTTTAAGAGCTGCTCGTGCGGAGACCTCAGTACAATCCTGCAATACACAGCGCTCATTCACTTTTCCTGCAGCGGCCGCCCACAGTTCCTCCGAAGATAAAGGCAGATCACCAAGCGCTTCTCATCTACAGGCGAGTCCACAAGAAAGCGAAATAGGGTTAAAAATGATCTGCCGATTAATTTCATTATAAATCTTTACAGGGGTTGGAGCATTTTTTTCCCCATCACAAAGCCATAAAGTTACATGATAACATTCTGCGGCCTGCAGCCGCCACTAGGGGGAGCTCACTACATACAGCTCCTATAGAGTTACATGATAACGTTCTGCTGCCTGCAGCCACCACTAGAGGGAGCTCACTAGATACAGATATATACAGCTCCAATAGAGTTACATGATAACATTCTACTGCCTGCAGCCACCACTAGAGGGAGCTCACTAGATACAGATATATACAGCTCCCATAGAGTTACATGGTAACATTCTACTGCCTGCAGCCACCACTAGAGGGAGCTCACTAGATACAGATATATACAGCTCCAATAGAGTTACATGATAACATTCTGCTGCCTGCAGCCACCACTAGGGGAGCTCACTACATACAGATATATACAGCTCCTATAGAGTTACATGGTAACATTCTACTGCCTGCAGCCACCACTAGAGGGAGCTCACTAGATACAGATATATACAGCTCCAATAGAGTTACATGATAACATACTGCTGCCTGCAGCCACCACTAGAGGGAGCTCACTACATACAGATATAAACAGCTCCCATAGAGTTACATGATAACATTCTGCTACCTACAGCCACCACCAGGGGAAGCTCACTACATACAGATATATACAGCTCCCATAGAGTTACATGATAACATTCTGCTGCCTGCAGTCACCACTAGAGGGAGCTCACTACATACAGATATACACAGCTCCCATAGAGCTACATGATAACATTCTGCTGCCTGCAGCCACCACCAGAGGGAGCTCACTACATACAGATATATACAGCTCCAATAGAGTTACATGATAACATTCTGCTACCTGCAGCCACCACTAAGGGGAGCTCACTACATACAGATATATACAGCTCCCATAGAGTTACATGATAACATTCTACTGCCTGCAGCCACCACTAGGGGGAGCTCACTACATACAGATAAATACAGCTCCCATAGAGTTACATGATAACATTCTGCTGCCTGCAGTCACTAGAGGAAGCTCACTACATACAGATATATACAACTCCTATAGACTTACAGGATAACGTTCTGCTGACTGCAGCCACCACTAGGGGGAGCTCAGGCAGGAGAATATCATCATGTAACTCTATGGGAGCTGTATATATCTGTATGTAGTGTGCTCCCGCTAGTGGTGACTGCAGGCAGGAGAATGTTATCATGTAACTCTATGGGAGCTGTATATATCTGTATGTAGGGTACTCCCCCTAGTGGTGGCTGCATGCAGCAGAATGTTATCATGTAACTCTATGGGAGCTGTATATATCTGCATGTAGTGATGTCCCCCTAGTGGTGGCTGCATGCAGCAGAATGTTATCATGTAACTCTACAGGAGCTGTATATATCTGTATGTAGTGAGCTCCCCCTAGTGGTGGCTGCAGGCAGGAGAATGTTATCATGTAACTCTACAGGAGCTGTATATATCTGTATGTAGTGAGCTCCCCCTAGTGGTGGCTGCAGGCAGCAGAATGTTATCATGTAACTCTACAGGAGCTGTATATATCTGCATGTAGTGAGCTCCCTCTAGTGGTGGCTGCAGGCAGTGAGAGCTTATCATGTAACTATGGCAGTGTAGAAGGAGATTTGGTGCTCTGTATTAGAAAAACATTTTTCTGACCCCTCTAAAGATTTAATATTAAATGACTGAGGTTAGAATGTGATGTTGATATGATGGCGGGTCCCTCAGTATACACTCAGTCCTGGTGTGTGTAGTCAGGGTGCAGGAGACACTCACCCTCGCTGCCTGCTCTGGGCCACCAGACAATATCACATGATACACATGTTGGCAGGGCAGCTGGTAGCCCCTGGTCGGGATCATGTTGCTCGACCACTGATATTTCCCCCAGATTTCCTCCTGCAGCCGCCTGCCGGCTTTCCTATAAATGGCGGCGGATATGACTCCATAAGACAGGTTTAGATCCGGGGCGACTGAATTCACAATGATTGTCGTCTGGAAGAGAAAAATCATCATGAGAATCATTCATGTCACATGGCGGATCTCGCGCTCATTATACGTGTTCTAGACATGGTGAAAAGATGTAACCCTGACAGGAGCGCGGGGGGGGGGGGGGGCGCATGTGCGATGCAGAACTCCACAGATTTACATTTTATAAGCCCCCCCTCCTAATGTCTCAGCAAAACTAGTGCCGGAGGAATCATGCGGTTCTGAACAGATCACTATGGATCCTGTGTGATCGAGTCTGTATAATGAGCTCTCCCACTGCACTCCGTATACATCCCCCGCAGAGCGGTCAGACCGCAGGATTACGCTGCTCCCTCGACTGTTCTTTACCTTCACATTTTCTGCTGCATAATTCCATGATGACGGGTTCACATCTGCGCTGGGTTTCCGTTATTCTGTCCCATCAAAGAATCAGATAAACGAGAAAACAGAAGTGGCGGAACCAACGCATGACGAAAAACAAAGGCGCCCAATGGAACTAAGGGCCTGTTCACATCACCGTTCATTTCCGTTCCGGGGTTCCGTCCGAGGTTTCCGTCGGGTGAACCCCGCAACGGAAAGTGAAACTGAAACCACAGCTTCCGTTTCAGTCACCATTGATCTCAATGGTGACTGAAACCTCGCTAATTCTTTCCGTTCGTCACCATTCCGGCTGGTTTCCGGTGTTCCGACGGAATCACTAACGCAGTCAACTACGCTATTGATTCCGTCGGAAAACCGTAAACCAGCCGGAATGGTGACGAACGGAAAGAATTAGCGAGGTTTCCGTCACCATTGAGATCAATGGTGACTGAAACGGAAGCTGTGGTTTCAGTTTCACTTTCCGTTGCGGGGTTCACCCGACGGAACCCCGGAACGGAAATGAACGGTGATGTGAAGAGGCCCTAATTGTTTTGTCCGGTTTCCGTCATCTTTCCAGACACAGCAGAGCTGAATGCTGCGCTAGTTACTCCAGAAAAACTACAGAATCTGCAATGGCGGCGCCGAACAAAGACGAATATATCCTTACCGGTTATTAAAGACATTGCAGCAGATTTACTAATACTGTGTAGACGAAGACCAAGCGGTCAGAAGAGGCGCCAAATTTATCAGAGTGCTGCTCGCTGTATAATAGATTTGGTGCATTTGTTAGACATACTAGGCCGGGCCCCTTTACTAGACGCCTTTGGAAAGTTTCTAGTGAGGTTCTTTTTAGCGCAAATATATAATAAATTTGTCTGAATTGAATTCCGCTAAAAAAAAACGTGCAACTTAGGCCGAATTCTGCCGCAACAATAAAAGTAAATCTGCCCCACAAGGTTACATAATAAAGATTCTCTTTGCCTGCAGTCACCAATAGGGGGAGCTCACTAAAGACTGATTTATTATAGTGTACAATGGGGGTGATACAAATCACTATGCAGTGAGCTCCCCCTAGTGGTGACTGCAGGCAGCAGAATATTATCATATAACTCTATGGGAGCTGTATATATCTGTAAGTAGTGAGCTCCCCCTAGTGGTGACTGCAGGCAGCAGAATATTATCGTATAACTGTATGGGAGCTGTATATATATCTTTATGTAGTGAGCTCCCTCTAGTGGTCGCTGCAGGAAACAGAATTTTATCATGTAACTATGTCTATGCATGGGATTTGGAGCGCTGTATCAGAAAAACAGAACTCTGTATTAGGCTGGGTTCACACGAGCACATTAACGTCCGTAATGGACGGACGTATTTCGGCCGGAAGTCCCGGACCGAACTCAGTGCAGGGAGCCGGGCTCCTAGCATCATAGTGATGTACGATGCTAGGAGTCCCTGCCTCTCTGCAGGACAACTGTCCCGTACTGAAAACATGTTTTTAGTACGGGACAGTAGTTCCACGGAGAGGCAGGGACTCCTAGCGTCGTACATAACTATGATGCTAGGAGCCCGGCTCCCTGCAGTGTGTTCGGTCCGGGACTTGCGGCCAAAATACGTTCCATCCATTACGGACGTTAATGTGCTCGTGTGAACCCAGCCTTATACCCCAGAGCTGCACTCACTATTCTGCTGGTGGAGTCACCGTGTAGATACATTACTTATACTGTACTGATCCTGAGTTATATCCTGTATTATACTCCAGAGCTGCACTCACTATTCTGCTGGTGGAGTCACTGTGTACATACATTACATTACTTATCCTGTACTGATCCTGAGTTACATCCTGTATTATACTCCAGAGCTGCACTCACTATTCTGCTGGTGGAGTCACTGTGTACATACATTACATTACTTATCCTGTACTGAACCTGAGTTTTATCCTGTATTATACTCCAGAGCTGCACTCACTATTCTGCTGGTGGAGTCACTGTGTACATACATTACATTACTTATCCTGTACTGATCCTGAGTTATATCCTGTATTATACTCCAGAGCTGCACTCACTATTCTGCTGGTGGAGTCACTGTGTACATACATTACATTACTTATCCTGTACTGAACCTGAGTTTTATCCTGTATTATACTCCAGAGCTGCACTCACTATTCTGCTGGTGGAGTCACTGCGTACATACATTACTTATACTATACTGATCCTGAGTTATATCCTGTATTATACTCCAGAGCTGCACTCACTATTCTGCTGGTGGAGTCACTGTGTACATACATTACATTACTTATCCTGTACTGATCCTGAGTTATATCCTGTATTATACTCCAGAGCTGCACTCACTATTCTGCTGGTAGAGTCTCTGTGTACATACATTACTTATCCTGTACTGATCCTGAGTTATATCCTGTATTATACTCCAGAGCTGCAATCACTATTCTGCTGGTGGAGTCGCTGTGTACATACATTACATTACTTATCCTGTACTGATCCTGAGTTACATCCTGTATTATACTCCAGAGCTACACTCACTATTCTGCTGGTGAAGTCACTGTGTACATACATTACATTACTTATCCTGTACTGATCCTGAGTTACATCCTGTATTATACTCCAGAGCTGCACTCACTATTCTGCTGGTGGAGTCACTGTGTACATACATTACATTACTTATCCTGTACTGATCCTGAGTTACATCCTGTATTATACTCCAGAGCTGCACTCACTATTCTGCTGGTGGAGTCACTGTGTACATACATTACATTACTTATCCTGTACTGATCCGGAGTTATATCCTGTATTATACTCCAGAGCTGCACTCACTATTCTGCTGGTGGAGTCACTGTGTACATACATTATATTACTTATCCTGTACTGATCCTGAGTTATATCCTGTATTATACTCCAGACCTGCACTCACTATTCTGCTGGTGGAGTCACTGTGTACATACATTACATTACTTATCCTGTACTGATCCTGAGTTACAGCCTGTATTATACTCCAGAGCTGCACTCACTATTCTGCTGGTGGAGTCACTGTGTACATACATTACATTACTTATCCTGTACTGATCCGGAGTTATATCCTGTATTATACTCCAGAGCTGCACTCAATATTCTGCAGCTTCAGAGCCTAAGTCTCCCAGCATGCCTTAAACATGGGTGTAGATCTCATGATACGCCTGTGGTTATGACACTCGGATGCATTATATTTGGGCAGTCATTAAAGACATGACACAAACCTTCTCATCCTCAATCATTCCAGTTTTGAGTTGAAGGTTCAGGCCATTGATAGTGATGGGTTGGTTCACTTGTAAAGATGATTCTGGAAGCCATTGCTTGGTCTGTGCCGGGTACGAGGAGGACGGTGCCGGGTAGGTGGAGGACGGTGCCGGGTACGGGGAGGACGGCGCCGGGTACGGGGAGGACGGCGCTGGGTACGGGGAGGACGGCGCCGGGTACGGGGAGGACGGTGCCGGGTACGAGGAGGATGTTTCAGTAGTACGGGTGACACTATGCCCCAGTATCTGCTCGCACGCGGACCTCATGGCTTGCACAGTTTTGTCATCGTTGTTCACTAATCGGATCTCCTTCAGACGACCTTTGTTCTCAGGGGTATAAAATACAAGAATTGTGTTGACTATGATGTTGGCGCAGAGGTCAAGAGGAAAGCCGAAGATGCCGGAGCTGACGGCTGGGATGGCCACGGAGTGCAGGTCAGTCTGGTTGGTCACATAGTCCAGCACCTTCTCGATGGCCTCCCGCAGCTGACTCTTACATTTCTCTGCAGAACTCTCATGCCACATTGGCCCCACCGCATGGACAATGGTTTTACTGGGCAGCATTCCTGCGCTGGTCACTGCGATGTCTCCTGCCTTCAATATTCCTTTCTTAGAGATATGATCTTTACTTTCCTGAACGATCTGTTGTCCTCCGGCCTCCGCCAGCGCGTACGCCAGCCCCCCGATATGATCCAGGCGCTCGTTAGCGGCATTCACCACCACGTCGGCGTCTTGTCTGGTGAGGTCGTCCCTCCACACGCTGATCAGGGGTCCTTTGGGGAGCTGCTTCTCATAAACCCTCACTGGGGCAGGACCTGCAGCAAGTCTGGGTCCGGTCACCTCGGCCGTGCACTGGAACCTCCTGATGAAGAGGTCGTTCACTTCTTCCTTACAGCGGACGAGGACGCGGTACTCGTCTTCTGGGACAGGAACCTTCCTGATGATCTCCATCTCCTAACAAGAAAACAGAGGGAATCATGGAGGGAACGGCCGGAGATAAATCAGCAAAAACCGTCAGTAATGTACATGAACCACTCGTAGGAGATAAGATCTCTGCTTGCTGTCAGTAACGTACATGAACCAAAAAACAGTCCGCATGACATCTACCGCTGAAAAAATAAGAAATGAACAGGAGGGTCTTCGTAAACATTTAGATCAAACCCGATAAGCCGCTGCACGGCGTCCTCTTTTAACCCCTTAACGACATTTGACCTACATCTACCTCAGGCGGCAAGTACACAGGTACATGAAGGAGACCGTGGGGCACAGGAGCAGAGCGAACGCTGATCCTGGCCATTTAACCCCTAAGATGCCGCAGCATCTAAGTGGTTTACAGAGCCATTGCCCGTCCCCCGCTCAGAGGCCGATAATTGCCATGGCAACCAGAAGTCTAACAATGGCCGCCAGGTCTGTCATGTAAGAGATCCGTGTCAGAGGTTATGAAAAAATACCCGGAATTATACAGAATCACAGCAACGTATCATAGAAGCAATCAGGACACCCGACCCTCCGCTAGGACGACAAAAAAATGCAATTCAAATTTAAAATTACAAAAAACAATAAATTACCATTTTTCGTTATCAAATCTTTTATTATTGGGAAAAAATGAGGGAATAAAAAAAAAAGCCAAACATAACGATCACCGCGCCCAAAACGACAGAAGTGTCCCCTTATTAACCCCGCACGGTCAACGCCGTAAAGAAGAAAAATACAACGCCGGAAATGCTGCATGTGATCACGTCGCCCCCAAAAATGCTGCATGTGATCACGTCGCCCCAAAAAATGCTGCATGTGATCACGTCGCCCCCAAAAAATGCTGCATGTGATCACGTCGCCCCAAAAAATGCTGCATGTCATCACGTCGCCTTCAAAAATGCTGCATGTGATCACGTCGCCTTCAAAAATGCTGCATGTGATCACGTCGCCCCCAAAAAATGCTGCATGTGATCACGTCGCCCCAAAAAATGCTGCACGTGATCACGTCGCCCCCAAAAATGCTGCATGTGATCACGTCGCCCCAAAAAATGCTGCATGTGATCACGTCGCCCCAAAAAATGCTGCATGTGATCACGTCGCCCCAAAAAATGCTGCATGTCATCACGTCGCCTTCAAAAATGCTGCATGTGATCACGTCGCCTTCAAAAATGCTGCATGTGATCACGTCGCCCCCAAAAAATGCTGCATGTGATCACGTCGCCCCAAAAAATGCTGCACGTGATCACGTCGCCCCCAAAAATGCTGCATGTGATCACGTCGCCCCAAAAAATGCTGCACGTGATCACGTCGCCCCCAAAAATGCTGCATGTGATCACGTCGCCCCAAAAAATGCTGCATGTGATCACGTCGCCCCCGAAAATGGGGGCTGCCGTACACGGACGAATAAAAAACTGACATGGCGGAGTTAAAAACGTGCACGGGCCGCGACATTCCTACCGATTGTAAAGGGAAACTAAACACTCAACAAACTTCTAAAACGTCAGACAGATGCGGGTCCCACCTCCAGGACCAGGACCAGAACTGGACACCTAAACCCGGTTCTATCTTTTTGTGCTCACGCTGCCCCCCCCCCGATCACATGGTTGGGAGTAACGGAAACAGCGAACCCCTCACCTATGATATTATTTAATTACCCCATTATTATACCCACATATTATACCCTGATGTTCTCCTCACATATTACATATACCCTGATGTACTCCTCACATATTACATATATCCTGATGTACTCCTCACATATTACATATACCCTGATGTACTCCTCACATATTACATGTACCCTGATGTACTCCTCACATATTACATATACCCTGATGTACTCCTCACATATTACATATATCCTGATGTACTCCTCACATATTACATATACCCTGATGTACTCCTCACAGATTACATATACCCTGATGTACTCCTCACATATTACATATATCCTGATGTACTCCTCACATATTACATATACCCTGATGTACTCCTCACATATTACATATACCCTGATGTACTCCTCACATATTACATATATCCTGATGCACTCCTCACATATTACATATACCCTGATGTACTCCTCACATATTACATATATCCTGATGTACTCCTCACATATTACATATATCCTGATGTACTCCTCACATATTACATATACCCTGATGTACTCCTCACATATTACATATACCCTGATGTACTCCTCACATATTACATATACCCTGATGTACTCCTCACATATTACATATACCCTGATGTACTCCTCACATATTACATATACCCTGATGTACTCCTCACATATTACATATACCCTGATGTACTCCTCACATATTACATATACCCTGATGTACTCCTCACATATTACATATATCCTGATGTACTCCTCACACATTACATATATCCTGATGTACTCCTCACATATTACATATACCCTGATGTACTCCTCACACATTACATATATCCTGATGTACTCCTCACATATTACATATACCCTGATGTACCCCTCACATATTACATATACCCTGATGTACTCCTCACATATTACATATATCCTGATGTACTCCTCACAGATTACATATACCCTGATGTACTCCTCACATATTACATATACCCTGATGTACTCCTCACACATTACATATACCCTGATGTACTCCTCACATATTACATATATCCTGATGTACTCCTCACATATTACATATACCCTGATGTACTCCTCACACATTACATATACCCTGATGTACTCCTCACATATTACATATACCCTGATGTACTCCTCACATATTACATATACCCTGATGTACTCCTCACATATTACATATATCCTGATGTACTCCTCACATATTACATATACCCTGATGTACTCCTCACATATTACATATACCCTGATGTACTCCTCACACATTACATATACCCTGATGTACTCCTCACATATTACATATATCCTGATGTACTCCTCACATATTACATATATCCTGATGTACTCCTCACATATTACATATACACTGATGTACTCCTCACATATTACATATATCCTGATGTACTCCTCACATATTACATATACACTGATGTACGCCTCACATATTACATATACCCTGATGTACTCCTCACATATTACATATACCCTGATGTACTCCTCACATATTACATATACCCTGATGTACTCCTCACATATTACATATATCCTGATGTACTCCTCACAGATTACATATACCCTGATGTACTCCTCACATATTACATATATCCTGATGTACTCCTCACAGATTACATATACCCTGATGCACTCCTCACATATTACATATACCCTGATGTACTCCTCACATATTACATATATCCTGATGTACTCCTCACATATTACATATACCCTGATGTACTCCTCACATATTACATATATCCTGATGTACTCCTCACAGATTACATATACCCTGATGTACTCCTCACATATTACATATATCCTGATGTACTCCTCACAGATTACATATACACTGATGTACGCCTCACATATTACATATATCCTGATGTACTCCTCACATATTACATATACCCTGATGTACTCCTCACATATTACATATATCCTGATGTACTCCTCACATATTACATATACCCTGATGTACTCCTCACATATTACATATACCCTGATGTACTCCTCACATATTACATATATCCTGATGTACTCCTCACATATTACATATACCCTGATGTACTCCTCACATATTACATATACCCTGATGTACTCCTCACATATTACATATACCCTGATGTACTCCTCACATATTACATACACCCTGATGTGCTCCTCACATATTACATACACCCTGATGTACTCCTCACATATTACATATATCCTCATGTACTCCTCACATATTACATATACCCTGATGTACTCCTCACATATTACATATATCCTGATGTACCCCTCACATATTACATATATCCTGATATACTCCTCACATATTACATATACCCTGATGTACTCCTCACATATTACATATACCCTGATGTACTCCTCTCATATTACATATACCCTGATGTACTCCTCACATATTACATATACCCTGATGTACTCCTCACATATTACATATACCCTGATGTACTCCTCACATATTACATATATCCTGATGTACTCCTCACATATTACATATACCCTGATGTACTCCTCACATATTACATATATCCTGATGTACTCCTCACATATTACATATATCCTGATGTACTCCTCACATATTACATATACCCTGATGTACTCCTCACAGATTACATATACCCTGATGTACTCCTCACATATTACATATACCCTGATGTACTCCTCACATATTACATATACCCTGATGTACTCCTCACATATTACATATACCCTGATGTACTCCTCACATATTACATATATCCTGACGTACTCCTCACATATTACATATACCCTGATGTTCTTCTCACATATTACATATACCCTGATGTACTCCTCACATATTACATATACCCTGAGGTACTCCTCACATATTACATATATCCTGATGTACTCCTCACATATTACATATACCCGGATGTACTCCTCACATATTACATATATCATGATGTACTCCTCACATATTACATATACCCTGATGTACTCCTCACATATTACATATACCCTGATGTACTCCTCACATATTACATATACCCTGATGTGCTCCTCACATATATCCTGATGTACTCCTCACATATTACATATACCCTGATGTACTCCTCACATATTACATATACCCTGATGTGCTCCTCACATATATCCTGATGTACTCCTCACATATTACATATATCCTGATGTACTCCTCACATATTACATATACCCTGATGTACTCCTCACATATTACATATACCCTGATGTACTCCTCACATATTACATATACCCTGATGTACTCCTCACAGATTACATATATCCTGATGTACTCCGCACAGATTACATATACCCTGATGTACCCCTCACATATTACATATATCCTGATGTACTCCTCACATATTACATATACCCTGATGTACTCCGCACAGATTACATATACCCTGATGTACCCCTCACATATTACATATACCCTGATGTACTCCTCACATATACCCTGATGTACTCCTCACATATTACATATACCCTGATGTACTCCTCACATATTACATATATCCTGATGTACTCCTCACATATTACATATACCCTGATGTACTCCTCACATATTACATGTACCCTGATGTACTCCTCACATATTACATGTACCCTGATGTACTCCTCACATATTACATATACCCTGATGTACTCCTCACAGATTACATATATCCTGATGTACTCCTCACATATTACATATACCCTGATGTACCCCTCACATATTACATATACCCTGATGTACTCCTCACATATACCCTGATGTACTCCTCACATATTACATATACCCTGATGTACTCCTCACATATTACATATACCCTGATGTACTCCTCACATATTACATATACCCTGATGTACTCCTCACATATTACATATACCCTGATGTACTCCTCACATATTACATATACCCTGATGTACTCCTCACATATTACATATACCCTGATGTACTCCTCACATATTACATATACCCTGATGTACTCCTCACATATTACATATACCCTGATGTACTCCTCACATATTACATATACCCTGATGTACTCCTCACATATTACATATACCCTGATGTACTCCTCACATATTACATATACCCTGATGTACTCCTCACATATTACATATACCCTGATGTACTCCTCACATATTACATATATCCTGATGTACTCCTCACATATTACAGATACCCTGATGTACTCCTCACATATTACAGATACCCTGATGTACTCCTCACATATTACATATACCCTGATGTACTCCTCACATATTACATATACCCTGATGTGCTCCTCACATATTATATACCCTGATGTACTCCTCACATATTACATATACCCTGATGTACTCCTCACAGATTACATATATCCTGATGTACTCCTCACATATTACATATACCCTGATGTACTCCTCACATATTACATATACCCTGATGTACTCCTCACATATTACATATACCCTGATGTACTCCTCACATATTACATATATCCTGATGTACTCCTCACATATTACATATACCCTGATGTACTCCTCACATATTACATATACCCTGATGTGTTCCTCACATATTACATATATCCTGATGTACTCCTCACATATTACATATACCCTGATGTACTCCTCACATATTACATATACCCTGATGTACTCCTCACATATTACATATACCCTGATGTACTCCTCACATATTACATATACCCTGATGTACTCCTCACATATTACATATACCCTGATGTACTCCTCACATATTACATATACCCTGATGTACTCCTCACATATTACATATATCCTGATGTACTCCTCACATATTACATATACCCTGATGTACCCCTCACATATTACATATATCCTGATGTACTCCTCACATATTACATATATCCTGATGTACTCCTCACATATTACATATACCCTGATGTACTCCTCACATATTACATATACCCTGATGTACTCCTCACATATTACATATACCCTGATGTACTCCTCACATATTACATATACCCTGATGTGCTCCTCACATATTACATATACCCTGATGTGCTCCTCACATATTACATACACCCTGATGTGCTCCTCACATATTACATACACCCTGATGTACTCCTCACATATTACATATATCCTCATGTACTCCTCACATATTACATATACCCTGATGTACTCCTCACATATTACATATATCCTGATGTACCCCTCACATATTACATATATCCTGATATACTCCTCACATATTACATATACCCTGATGTGCTCCTCACATATATCCTGATGTACTCCTCACATATTACATATACCCTGATGTACTCCTCACATATTACATATACCCTGATGTGCTCCTCACATATATCCTGATGTACTCCTCACATATTACATATATCCTGATGTACTCCTCACATATTACATATACCCTGATGTACTCCTCACATATTACATATACCCTGATGTACTCCTCACATATTACATATACCCTGATGTACTCCTCACAGATTACATATATCCTGATGTACTCCGCACAGATTACATATACCCTGATGTACCCCTCACATATTACATATATCCTGATGTACTCCTCACATATTACATATACCCTGATGTACTCCGCACAGATTACATATACCCTGATGTACCCCTCACATATTACATATACCCTGATGTACTCCTCACATATACCCTGATGTACTCCTCACATATTACATATACCCTGATGTACTCCTCACATATTACATATATCCTGATGTACTCCTCACATATTACATATACCCTGATGTACTCCTCACATATTACATGTACCCTGATGTACTCCTCACATATTACATGTACCCTGATGTACTCCTCACAGATTACATATACCCTGATGTACTCCTCACAGATTACATATACCCTGATGTACTCCTCACATATTACATATACCCTGATGTGCTCCTCACATATTACATATACCCTGATGTGCTCCTCACATATTACATATATCCTGATGTACTCCTCACATATTACATATATCCTGATGTACTCCTCACATATTACATATATCCTGATGTACTCCTCACATATTACATATACCCTGATGTACTCCTCACATATTACATATACCCTGATGTACTCCTCACATATACCCTGATGTACTCCTCACATATTACATATACCCTGATGTACTCCTCACATATTACATATATCCTCATGTACTCCTCACATATTACATATACCCTGATGTACTCCTCACATATTACATATACCCTGATGTACTCCTCACATATTACATATACCCTGATGTACTCCTCACATATTACATATACCCTGATGTACTCCTCACATATTACATATACCCTGATGTACTCCTCACATATTACATATACCCTGATGTACTCCTCACATATTACATATACCCTGATGTACTCCTCACATATTACATATACCCTGATGTACTCCTCACATATTACATATACCCTGATGTACTCCTCACATATTACAGATACCCTGATGTACTCCTCACATATTACAGATACCCTGATGTACTCCTCACATATTACATATACCCTGATGTACTCCTCACATATTACATATACCCTGATGTGCTCCTCACATATTATATACCCTGATGTACTCCTCACATATTACATATACCCTGATGTACTCCTCACAGATTACATATATCCTGATGTACTCCTCACATATTACATACACCCTGATGTACTCCTCACATATTACATACACCCTGATGTACTCCTCACATATTACATATATCCTGATGTACTCCTCACATATTACATATACCCTGATGTACTCCTCACACATTACATATACCCTGATGTACTCCTCACATATTACATATACCCCTGATGTACTCCTCACATATTACATATACCCTGATGTACTCCTCACATATTACATATACCCTGATGTACTCCTCACATATTACATATACCCTGATGTACTCCTCACATATTACATATACCCTGATGTCCTCACATATTACATATATCCTGATGTACTCCTCACATATTACATATATCCTGATGTACTCCTCACATATTACATATATCCTGATGTGCTCCTCACATATTACATATACCCTGATGTGCTCCTCACATATTACATATATCCTGATGTACTCCTCACATATTACATATACCCTGATGTACTCCTCACATATTACATATACCCTGATGTACTCCTCACATATTACATATACCCTGATGTACTCCTCACATATTACATATACCCTGATGTACTCCTCACATATTACATATATCCTGATGTACCCCTCACATATTACATATACCCTGATGTACCCCTCACATATTACATATATCCTGATGTACTCCTCACATATTACATATATCCTGATGTACTCCTCACATATTACATATACCCTGATGTACTCCTCACATATTACATATACCCTGATGTGCTCCTCACATATTACATACACCCTGATGTGCTCCTCACATATTACATACACCCTGATGTACTCCTCACATATTACATATATCCTCATGTACTCCTCACATATTACATATACCCTGATGTACTCCTCACATATTACATATATCCTGATGTACCCCTCACATATTACATATACCCTGATGTACTCCTCACATATTACATATACCCTGATGTACTCCTCACATATTACATATACCCTGATGTACTCCTCACATATTACATATACCCTGATGTACTCCTCACATATTACATATATCCTGACGTACTCCTCACATATTACATATACCCTGATGTTCTCCTCACATATTACATATACCCTGACGTACTCCTCACATATTACATATACCCTGAGGTACTCCTCACATATTACATATATCCTGATGTACTCCTCACATATTACATATACCCTGATGTACTCCACACATATTACATATATCATGATGTACTCCTCACATATTACATATACCCTGATGTACTCCTCACATATTACATATACCCTGATGTACTCCTCACATATTACATATACCCTGATGTACTCCTCACATATTACATATACCCTGATGTACTCCTCACATATTACATATACCCTGATGTACTCCTCACATATTACATATACCCTGATGTACTCCTCACATATTACATATACCCTGATGTCCTCACATATTACATATATCCTGATGTACTCCTCACATATTACATATATCCTGATGTACTCCTCACATATTACATATATCCTGATGTACTCCTCACATATTACATATACCCTGATGTGCTCCTCACATATTACATATATCCTGATGTACTCCTCACATATTACATATACCCTGATGTACTCCTCACATATTACATATACCCTGATGTACTCCTCACATATTACATATACCCTGATGTACTCCTCACATATTACATATACCCTGATGTACTCCTCACATATTACATATATCCTGATGTACTCCTCACATATTACATATACCCTGATGTACCCCTCACATATTACATATATCCTGATGTACTCCTCACATATTACATATATCCTGATGTACTCCTCACATATTACATATACCCTGATGTACTCCTCACATATTACATATACCCTGATGTGCTCCTCACATATTACATACACCCTGATGTGCTCCTCACATATTACATACACCCTGATGTACTCCTCACATATTACATATATCCTCATGTACTCCTCACATATTACATATACCCTGATGTACTCCTCACATATTACATATATCCTGATGTACCCCTCACATATTACATATATCCTGATATACTCCTCACATATTACATATACCCTGATGTACTCCTCACATATTACATATACCCTGATGTACTCCTCACATATTACATATACCCTGATGTACTCCTCACATATTACATATACCCTGATGTACTCCTCACATATTACATATACCCTGATGTACTCCTCACATATTACATATATCCTGACGTACTCCTCACATATTACATATACCCTGATGTTCTCCTCACATATTACATATACCCTGACGTACTCCTCACATATTACATATACCCTGAGGTACTCCTCACATATTACATATATCCTGATGTACTCCTCACATATTACATATACCCTGATGTACTCCTCACATATTACATATATCATGATGTACTCCTCACATATTACATATACCCTGATGTACTCCTCACATATTACATATACCCTGATGTACTCCTCACATATTACATATACCCTGATGTACTCCTCACATATTACATATACCCTGATGTGCTCCTCACATATTACATATACCCTGATGTGCTCCTCACATATATCCTGATGTACTCCTCACATATTACATATACCCTGATGTACTCCTCACATATTACATATACCCTGATGTGCTCCTCACATATATCCTGATGTACTCCTCACATATTACATATATCCTGATGTACTCCTCACATATTACATATACCCTGATGTACTCCTCACATATTACATATACCCTGATGTACTCCTCACATATTACATATACCCTGATGTACTCCTCACAGATTACATATATCCTGATGTACTCCGCACAGATTACATATACCCTGATGTACCCCTCACATATTACATATATCCTGATGTACTCCTCACATATTACATATACCCTGATGTACTCCGCACAGATTACATATACCCTGATGTACCCCTCACATATTACATATACCCTGATGTACTCCTCACATATACCCTGATGTACTCCTCACATATTACATATACCCTGATGTACTCCTCACATATTACATATATCCTGATGTACTCCTCACATATTACATATATCCTCATGTACTCCTCACATATTACATATACCCTGATGTACTCCTCACATATTACATATATCCTGATGTACCCCTCACATATTACATATATCCTGATATACTCCTCACATATTACATATACCCTGATGTACTCCTCACATATTACATATACCCTGATGTACTCCTCACATATTACATATACCCTGATGTACTCCTCACATATTACATATACCCTGATGTACTCCTCACATATTACATATACCCTGATGTACTCCTCACATATTACATATACCCTGATGTACTCCTCACATATTACATATATCCTGATGTACTCCTCACATATTACATATACCCTGATGTACTCCTCACATATTACATATATCCTGATGTACTCCTCACATATTACATATATCCTGATGTACTCCTCACATATTACATATACTCTGATGTACTCCTCACGTATTACATATACCCTGATGTACTCCTCACAGATTACATATACCCTGATGTACTCCTCACATATTACATATACCCTGATGTACTCCTCACATATTACATATACCCTGACGTACTCCTCACATCTTACATATACCCTGACGTACTCCTCACATATTACATATATCCTGACGTACTCCTCACATATTACATATACCCTGACGTTCTCCTCACATATTACATATACCCTGACGTACTCCTCACATATTACATATACCCTGAGGTACTCCTCACATATTACATATATCCTGATGTACTCCTCACATATTACATATACCCTGATGTACTCCTCACATATTACATATATCATGATGTACTCCTCACATATTACATATACCCTGATGTACTCCTCACATATTACATATACCCTGATGTACTCCTCACATATTACATATACCCTGATGTACTCCTCACATATTACATATACCCTGATGTACTCCTCACATATTACATATACCCTGATGTGCTCCTCACATATATCCTGATGTACTCCTCACATATTACATATACCCTGATGTACTCCTCACATATTACATATACCCTGATGTGCTCCTCACATATATCCTGATGTACTCCTCACATATTACATATATCCTGATGTACTCCTCACATATTACATATACCCTGATGTACTCCTCACATATTACATATACCCTGATGTACTCCTCACATATTACATATACCCTGATGTACTCCTCACAGATTACATATATCCTGATGTACTCCGCACAGATTACATATACCCTGATGTACCCCTCACATATTACATATATCCTGATGTACTCCTCACATATTACATATACCCTGATGTACTCCGCACAGATTACATATACCCTGATGTACCCCTCACATATTACATATACCCTGATGTACTCCTCACATATACCCTGATGTACTCCTCACATATTACATATACCCTGATGTACTCCTCACATATTACATATATCCTGATGTACTCCTCACATATTACATATACCCTGATGTACTCCTCACATATTACATGTACCCTGATGTACTCCTCACATATTACATGTACCCTGATGTACTCCTCACATATTACATATACCCTGATGTACTCCTCACAGATTACATATACCCTGATGTACTCCTCACATATTACATATACCCTGATGTGCTCCTCACATATTACATATACCCTGATGTGCTCCTCACATATTACATATATCCTGATGTACTCCTCACATATTACATATATCCTGATGTACTCCTCACATATTACATATATCCTCATGTACTCCTCACATATTACATATACCCTGATGTACTCCTCACATATTACATATATCCTGATGTACCCCTCACATATTACATATATCCTGATATACTCCTCACATATTACATATACCCTGATGTACTCCTCACATATTACATATACCCTGATGTACTCCTCACATATTACATATACCCTGATGTACTCCTCACATATTACATATACCCTGATGTACTCCTCACATATTACATATACCCTGATGTACTCCTCACATATTACATATACCCTGATGTACTCCTCACATATTACATATATCCTGATGTACTCCTCACATATTACATATACCCTGATGTACTCCTCACATATTACATATATCCTGATGTACTCCTCACATATTACATATATCCTGATGTACTCCTCACATATTACATATACTCTGATGTACTCCTCACGTATTACATATACCCTGATGTACTCTTCACAGATTACATATACCCTGATGTACTCCTCACATATTACATATACCCTGATGTACTCCTCACATATTACATATACCCTGATGTACTCCTCACATATTACATATACCCTGATGTACTCCTCACATATTACATATATCCTGACGTACTCCTCACATATTACATATACCCTGACGTTCTCCTCACATATTACATATACCCTGACGTACTCCTCACATATTACATATACCCTGAGGTACTCCTCACATATTACATATATCCTGATGTACTCCTCACATATTACATATACCCTGATGTACTCCTCACATATTACATATATCATGATGTACTCCTCACATATTACATATACCCTGATGTACTCCTCACATATTACATATACCCTGATGTACTCCTCACATATTACATATACCCTGATGTACTCCTCACATATTACATATACCCTGATGTACTCCTCACATATTACATATACCCTGATGTGCTCCTCACATATATCCTGATGTACTCCTCACATATTACATATACCCTGATGTACTCCTCACATATTACATATACCCTGATGTGCTCCTCACATATATCCTGATGTACTCCTCACATATTACATATATCCTGATGTACTCCTCACATATTACATATACCCTGATGTACTCCTCACATATTACATATACCCTGATGTACTCCTCACATATTACATATACCCTGATGTACTCCTCACAGATTACATATATCCTGATGTACTCCGCACAGATTACATATACCCTGATGTACCCCTCACATATTACATATATCCTGATGTACCCCTCACATATTACATATACCCTGATGTACTCCTCACATATACCCTGATGTACTCCTCACATATTACATATACCCTGATGTACTCCTCACATATTACATATATCCTGATGTACTCCTCACATATTACATATACCCTGATGTACTCCTCACATATTACATGTACCCTGATGTACTCCTCACATATTACATGTACCCTGATGTACTCCTCACATATTACATATACCCTGATGTACTCCTCACAGATTACATATACCCTGATGTGCTCCTCACATATTACATATACCCTGATGTGCTCCTCACATATTACATATACCCTGATGTGCTCCTCACATATTACATATACCCTGATGTACTCCTCACATATTACATATACCCTGATGTACTCCTCACATATTACATATACCCTGATGTACCCCTCACATATTACATATACCCTGATGTACTCCTCACATATTACATATACCCTGATGTACTCCTCACATATTACATATACCCTGATGTACTCCTCACATATTACATATACCCTGATGTACTCCTCACATATTACATATACCCTGATGTACTCCTCACATATTACATATATCCTGATGTACTCCTCACATATTACATATACCCTGATGTACTCCTCACATATTACATATATCCTGATGTACTCCTCACATATTACATATATCCTGATGTACTCCTCACATATTACATATACCCTGATGTACTCCTCACATATTACATATACCCTGATGTACTCCTCACAGATTACATATACCCTGATGTACTCCTCACATATTACATATACCCTGATGTACTCCTCACATATTACATATACCCTGATGTACTCCTCACATATTACATATACCCTGATGTACTCCTCACATATTACATATATCCTGATGTACTCCTCACATATTACATATACCCTGATGTACTCCTCACATATATCCTGATGTACCCCTCACATATTACATATACCCTGATGTACTCCTCACATATTACATATATCCTGACGTACTCCTCACATATTACATATACCCTGATGTTCTTCTCACATATTACATATACCCTGATGTACTCCTCACATATTACATATACCCTGAGGTACTCCTCACATATTACATATATCCTGATGTACTCCTCACATATTACATATACCCTGATGTACTCCTCACATATTACATATACCCTGATGTACTCCTCACATATTACATATACCCTGATGTACTCCTCACATATTACATATACCCTGATGTACTCCTCACAGATTACATATATCCTGATGTACTCCGCACAGATTACATATACCCTGATGTACTCCTCACATATTACATATACCCTGATGTACTCCTCACATATTACATATACCCTGATGTACTCCTCACATATTACATATACCCTGATGTACTCCTCACATATTACATATACCCTGATGTACTCCTCACATATTACATATACCCTGATGTACTCCTCACATATTACATATACCCTGATGTACTCCTCACATATTACATATATCCTGATGTACTCCTCACATATTACATATACCCTGATGTACTCCTCACATATTACATATACCCTGATGTACTCCTCACATATTACATATATCCTGATGTACTCCTCACATATTACATATACCCTGATGTACTCCTCACATATTACATATACACTGATGTACTCCTCACATATTACATATATCCTGATGTACACCTCACATATTACATATACCCTGATGTACTCCTCACATATTACATATACCCTGATGTACTCCTCACAGATTACATATATCCTGATGTACTCCTCACATATTACATATATCCTGATGTACTCCTCACATATTACATATACCCTGATGTACTCCTCACATATTACATATACCCTGATGTACTCCTCACATATTACATATACCCTGATGTACTCCGCACATATTACATATATCCTGATGTACTCCTCACATATTACATATATCCTGATGTACTCCTCACATATTACATATACCCTGATGTACTCCTCACATATTACATATACCCTGATGTACTCCTCACATATTACATATACCCTGATGTACTCCTCACATATTACATATATCCTGATGTACACCTCACATATTACATATACCCTGATGTACTCCTCACATATTACATATACCCTGATGTACTCCTCACAGATTACATATATCCTGATGTACTCCTCACATATTACATATATCCTGATGTACTCCTCACATATTACATATACCCTGATGTACTCCTCACATATTACATATACCCTGATGTACTCCGCACATATTACATATACCCTGATGTACTCCTCACAGATTACATATATCCTGATGTACTCCTCACATATTACATATATCCTGATGTACTCCTCACATATTACATATACCCTGATGTACTCCTCACATATTACATATACCCTGATGTACTCCGCACATATTACATATATCCTGATGTACTCCTCACATATTACATATATCCTGATGTACTCCTCACATATTACATATATCCTGATGTACTCCTCACATATTACATATACCCGGATGTACTCCTCACATATTACATATATCCTGATGTACCCCTCACATATATCCTGATGTACTCCTCACATATTACATATACCCTGATGTACTCCTCACATATTACATATACCCTGATGTACTCCTCACACATTACATATACCCTGATGTACTCCTCACATATTACATATATCCTGATGTACTCCTCACATATTACATATACCCTGATGTACTCCTCACATATTACATATACCCTGATGTACTCCTCACATATTACATATACCCTGATGTACTCCTCACATATTACATATACCCTGATGTACTCCTCACATATTACATATACCCTGATGTACTCCTCACATATTACATATACCCTGATGTACTCCTCACATATTACATATATCCTGATGTACTCCTCACATATTACATATATCCTGATGTACTCCTTACAGATTACATATATCCTGATGTACTCCTCACACATTACATACACCCTGATGTACTCCTCACACATTACATATATCCTGATGTACTCCTCACATATTACATATATCCTGATGTACTCCTCACATATTACATATATCCTGATGTACTCCTCACATATTACATATACACTGATGTACTCCTCACATATTACATATACCCTGATGTACTCCTCACATATTACATATATCCTGATGTACTCCTCACATATTACATATATCCTGATGTACTCCTCACATATTGTGTGTGTGTGTATAGGGGGCACTGTGTGTATATAGGCGGCAGTGTGTGTGTGTGTGTGTGTGTGTGTATATATAGGGGGCACTGTGTGTGTGTGTGTGTGTGTGTGTATATATAGGGGGCAGTGTGTGTGTGTGTGTGTGTATCTATAGGGGGCACTGTGTGTGTATATAGGGGGCTGTGTGTGTATAGGGGGCAGTGTGTGTGTGTGTGTATATAGGGGGCACTGTGTGTGTGTGTGTGTGTGTGTGTGTGTGTGTGTGTGTATATATAGGGGGCACTGTGTGTGTGTGTGTGTGTGTGTGTGTGTGTGTGTGTGTGTGTATATAGGGGGCACTGTGTGTGTGTATAGGGGGCACTGTGTGTGTGTATATAGGGGGCAGTGTGTATGTGTGTGTGTGTGTATACAGGGGGCAGTGTGTATGTGTGTGTATAGGGGGCAGTGTGTGTGGGTTTATATAGGGGGCAGTGTGTGTGTATAGGGGGCAGTGTGTGTGTGTATGTGTGTGTATAGGGGGCACTGTGTGTGTATATAGGGGGCAGTGTGTGTGTGTGTGTGTGTGTGTGTGTGTGTGTGTGTGTGTGTGTGTGTGTGTGTGTATAGGGGCACTGTGTGTGTGTGTGTGTATATAGGGGGCATTGTGTGTGTATGTGTGTGTGTGTATAGGGGGCAGTGTGTGTGTGTGTGTGTGTGTATAGGGGGCACTGTGTGTGTGTGTATATAGGGGCAGTGTGTGTGTGTGTGTGTGTGTATATAGGGGGCAGTGTGTGTGTGTGTATATAGGGGGAAGTGTGTGTGTGTATAGGGGGCACTGTGTGTGTGTATATAGGGGCAGTGTGTGTGTGTATATAGGGGCAGTGTGTGTGTGTATATAGGGGGCAGTGTGTGTGTGTGTGTGTGTATATAGGGGGAAGTGTGTATGTGTGTGTATAGGGGGCACTGTGTGTGTATATAGGGGCAGTGTGTGTGTGTGTGTGTGTGTGTATAGGGGGCAGTTTGTGTGTGTGTGTATAGGGGGCAGTGTGTGTGTGTATGTGTATAGGGGGCACTGTGTGTGTATATAGGGGGCAGTGTGTGTGTGTGTGTGTGTGTGTGTGTATATAGTGGGCACTGTGTGTGTGTGTGTGTGTGTGTATAGGGGGCACTGTGTGTGTATATAGGGGGCAGTGTGTGTGTGTGTGTGTATAGGGGGCACTGTGTGTGTGTATGTATGTGTATATAGGGGGCAGTGTGTGTGTGTGTATAGGGGGCAGTGTGTGTGTATATAGGGGGCAGTGTGTGTGTGTGTGTGTGTGTATGTATGTGTGTATATAGGGGGCAGTGGGTGTGTGTGTGTGTATATAGGGGGCAGTGTGTGTATGTGTGTGTATAGGGGGCAGTGTGTGTGTGTATATAGGGGGCAGTGTGTGTGTGTGTGTATATAGGGGGCAGTGTGTGTGTGTGTGTATATAGGGGGCAGTGTGTGTGTATAGGGGCAGTGTGTGTATAGGGGGCAGTGTGTGTATATAGGGGGCAGTGTGTGTATATAGGGGGCAGTGTGTGTGTATAGGGGGCAGTGTGTGTATGTGTGTGTGTGTGTATATAGGGGGCAGTGTGTGTGTGTATATATAGGGGGCAGTGTGTGTGTATAGGGGGCACTGTGTGCATATAGGGGGCAGTGTGTGTATATAGGGGGCAGTGTGTGTGTGTGTGTGTATATAGGGGCAGTGTGTGTATAGGGGCACTGTGTGTGTGTGTGTGTGTGTGTGTGTGTATATAGGGGCAGTGTGTGTATATAGGGGGCAGTGTGTGTATATAGGGGCAGTGTGTGTATATAGGGGGCAGTGTGTTTATATAGGGGGCAGTGTGTGTATGTGTGTGTGTGTATATAGGGGGCAGTGTGTGTGTATATATAGGGGACAGTGTGTGTGTATAGGGGGCACTGTGTGTGTATATAGGGGGCAGTGTGTGTGTGTGTGTATATATAGGGGGCAGTGTGTGTGTATAGGGGGCACTGTGTGTATATAGGGGGCAGTGTGTGTGTGTGTGTGTGTGTGTATATAGGGGCAGTGTGTGTGTGTGTGTGTGTGTGTGTATATAGGGGCAGTGTGTGTATATAGGGGCAGTGTGTGTGTGTATAGGGGGCACTGTGTGTGTGTATATAGGGGCAGTGTGTGTGTGTGTGTATATAGGGGGCAGTGTGTGTGTGTGTGTGTGTGTATATAGGGGGAAGTGTGTGTGTGTGTGTATAGGGGGCACTGTGTGTGTATATAGGGGCAGTGTGTGTGTGTATATAGGGGCAGTGTGTGTGTGTGTATATAGGGGGCAGTGTGTGTGTGTGTATATAGGGGGAAGTGTGTATGTGTGTGTATAGGGGGCACTGTGTGTGTGTATATAGGGGCAGTGTGTGTGTGTGTGTGTATAGGGGGCAGTGTATGTGTGTGTATAGGGGGCACTGTGTGTGTATATAGGGGGCAGTGTGTGTGTGTGTGTGTGTGTGTGTGTGTATATAGTGGGCACTGTGTGTGTGTGTGTGTGTGTGTGTATAGGGGGCACTGTGTGTGTATATAGGGGGCAGTGTGTGTATGTGTGTGTATAGGGGGCACTGTGTGTGTATGTATGTGTATATAGGGGGCAGTGTGTGTGTGTGTATAGGGGGCAGTGTGTGTGTATATAGGGGGCAGTGTGTGTGTGTGTATGTATGTATGTGTGTATATAGGGGGCAGTGTGTGTATATAGGGGGCAGTGGGTGTGTGTGTGTGTATATAGGGGGCAGTGTGTGTATGTGTGTGTATAGGGGGCAGTGTGTGTGTGTGTATATAGGGGGCAGTGTGTGTGTGTATATAGGGGGCAGTGTGTGTGTATAGGGGCAGTGTGTGTGTATAGGGGGCAGTGTGTGTATATAGGGGGCAGTGTGTGTATATAGGGGGCAGTGTGTGTGTATAGGGGGCAGTGTGTGTATGTGTGTGTGTGTATATAGGGGGCAGTGTGTGTGTATATATAGGGGGCAGTGTGTGTGTATAGGGGGCACTGTGTGTGTATATAGGGGGCAGTGTGTGTATATAGGGGGCAGTGTGTGTGTGTGTGTATATAGGGGCAGTGTGTGTATAGGGGCACTGTGTGTGTGTGTGTGTGTATATAGGGGCAGTGTGTGTATATAGGGGGCAGTGTGTGTATATAGGGGCAGTGTGTGTATATAGGGGGCAGTGTGTTTATATAGGGGGCAGTGTGTGTGTGTGTGTATATAGGGGGCAGTGTGTGTGTATATATATAGGGGACAGTGTGTGTGTATAGGGGGCACTGTGTGTATATAGGGGGCAGTGTGTGTGTGTGTATATATAGGGGGCAGTGTGTGTGTATATAGGGGGCAGTGTGTGTGTGTGTGTGTGTGTGTGTGTGTGTGTGTATATATAGGGGGCACTGTGTGTGTATATAGGGGGCAGTGTGTGTGTGTGTATATAGGGGCAGTGTGTGTGTGTGTGTGTGTGTGTGTGTATATAGGGGCAGTGTGTGTATATAGGGGCAGTGTGTGTGTGTGTGTGTGTGTGTGTGTGTGTGTGTGTGTATATAGGGGCAGTGTGTGTATATAGGGGCAGTGTGTGTATATAGGGGGCAGTGTGTGTGTATATAGGGGGCACTGTGTGTGTGTGTGTGTGTATATATAGGGGGCAGTGTGTGTGTATAGGGGGCACTGTGTGTGTATATAGGGGGCAGTGTGTGTGTGTGTGTGTGTGTGTGTGTATATAGGGGCAGTGTGTGTGTGTATATAGGGGCAGTGTGTGTATATAGGGGCAGTGTGTGTATATAGGGGGCAGTGTGTGTGTGTATAGGGGCACTGTGTGTGTGTGTGTATAGGGGGGGGGCAGGAGTCTCCTGTTTCGTTTCCCTGCGCCGTATATAATCGGGATCTGTCCGTGTTCTGGGGGTTGTTATTCCTGTTACACCCGGGATCCCCGGTCCAGAGTTCGTTACCTGCCTGCGGTCGCTCCGGGTATTCGGGTCTGGTGTGCGGAGATCCGGGTGTGTCGGGTGAGTTACTTTCTGTTCCTTCTTTGCTCCGCCCATTTCTCGGAATCTTAAGCGAAAGTGAAACCGCGGAAAGACGCCCGACACCCGACATGTCTGACCCCGGACACCACGGCCCTCACCCCGGAGATCAGCCGCCGTATACCAGGGGGACTACAGGCGTACAATATACGGGGCAGCGGGGCGTGGAGGGTCAGGGGCGCAGCGGTACATGGTGTCTGGAAGATTCTGGGCTTCCCCTTAGCAATATCTGGCAGCGAGACCCCCCTGGATTGGGGCACCGAGACCCCCCTGGATTGGGGCACCGAGACCCCCCCGGATTGGGGCACCGAGACCCCCCCGGATTGGGGCACCGAGATCCCCCTGGATTGGGGCAGCGAGACCCCCCTGGATTGGGGTACCCGGTCCTGGTTCATCTCCCTGAATATCTGCCAAAATTTTACCTAAAGATTAGGAAATACTTTTCATCTAATAATAAATCAGGAGGAGAAGAAAATTGTGAAGTGACGGAGATCAACCCAAAGACCTACCGGGTCCTCTTCCAGGACCGAGCGGGTAAGTACTGGCCCATGTACCCCCAGAGGAGCCCCCCACGTCCACCCCTCCCCCCAGAGGAGCCCCCCCGCGTCCACCCCTCCCCCCAGAGGAGCCCCCCCCCAGCAGACACCCCTCCCCCCAGAGGAGCCGCCCCCCCCCCCGCGTACACCCCCCAGAGGAGCCGCCCCCCCCGCGTACACCCCCCAGAGGAGCCGCCCCCTCCCCCCAGAGGTTAATAGAAAACCTCATTGCGTGTCAGATCATGTGGTTTTCCGTGCCGCGTTTTTCACCAGTGACGTGAGATCAGCGGCAGATCAGACACGTTGTGATTTGTAACATCCGCATCTCGCCCTGAACGCCGATTTATTGCCCACATTGTGTGAATGGGATGTTTTTGGCCCAGTTCACACAGAGTTTTTGCTGTCAGGAATTTTGAGGCAGATTTTGTTGTCGTTTTTGCCGCGGCCGTTGAATCTACTGCAGGACTGTGAGCAAAAAACACTGAAACAAATGCTCAGAAACGAGCGGCGCGGGTTTTTTCTGCCTCCCGGTGACGTTTCTGGACGGTCAGAGGCAAAAACTGCTCAATGTCTTTTTGTTTTTCTTTGTTGTTGTTTTTTTACCGTTCACGGCCAGAAAATCGCTCTGGAAAAGAAACCGCCTCTGCCTCGCATTGAAATCAATGGGGGCGATTTCAACAGTTTTTTGCCACTGATTCCTTTTCTGTTTCCACATCAAAATCGGCGCCAAAATCCTCCGTGTGAACTGGCCGTTCGGGTCAGTTCAGTTTTTTTTGCCACTGTTTTTGACGTGGAAACAGCACCCAAAAATTATCGAAATTGCCTCCCATTGATCTCAATGGGAGGCGGAGGCGGATTTCCCTGCGAGTAGTAAAAAAACGCTCGCGAGAAAAAGAAGCGTCATGCCCTTTATTCAGGCGTCTCCGTCTTTGACCTCCGATTAACATCCATGGGTGGCAGAGAAAGCGTTTTTTGCAGAGTTTTTTGCAGAGTTTTTTGCCCGCAGCGCTCAATGGCCACAGCTGAAATACGGTCAAAATCTGCCTGCAAAAAAACTCTGTGTGAACAGGGCCTAACCATCCCGATGATATCCGGCACATATAACGCATGTGGCAGTGACCTGGAAGGCCTTCTGTGGTGTGAAGAAGTGGTGAAGGTGCCACCTCTGCCATCCCCAGCGCTCAGCAGCCGATGGTTCGTCCAGGGTCTCCTGCATCGTGACACCCAGCGAGCAGTCAGATAATGAGGATAGTCAGCAGATGGGGAGCTGTCTGGAGTAGAAGGAGCAGTCCGATAATGAGGATAGTCAGCAGATGGGGAGCTGTCTGTGGAGTAGAAGGAGCAGTCAGATAATGAGGATAGTCAGCAGATGGGGAGCTGTCTGAAGTAGAAGGAGCAGTCCGATAATGAGGATAGTCAGCAGATGGGGAGCTGTCTGTGGAGTAGAAGGAGCAGTCAGATAATGAGGATAGTCAGCAGATGGGGAGCTGTCTGGAGTAGAAGGAGCAGTCAGATAATGAGGATAGTCAGCAGATGGGGAGCTGTCTGTGGGGTAGAAGGAGCAGTCAGATAATGGGGATAGTCAGCAGATGGGGAGCTGTCTGTGGGGTAGAAGGAGCAGTCATAATGAGGATAGTCAGCAGATGGGGAGCTGTCTGTGGGGTAGAAGGAGCAGTCAGATAATGAGGATAGTCAGCAGATGGGGAGCTGTCTGTGGGGTAGAAGGAGCAGTCAGATAATGAGGATAGTCAGCAGATGGGGAGCTGTCTGTGGGGTAGAAGGAGCAATCCGATAATGAGGATAGTCAGCAGATGGGGAGCTGTCTGTTGAGTAGAAGGAGCAGTCAGATAACGAGGATAGTCAGCAGATGGGGAGCTGTCTGTGGGGTAGAAGGAGCAGTCAGATAATGAGGATAGTCAGCAGATGGGGAGCTGTCTGGAGTAGAAGGAGCAGTCAGATAATGAGGATAGTCAGCAGATGGGGAGCTGTCTGGAGTAGAAGGAGCAGTCAGATAATGAGGATAGTCAGCAGATGGGGAGCTGTCTGGAGTAGAAGGAGCAGTCAGATAATGAGGATAGTCAGCAGATGGGGAGCTGTCTGTGGAGTAGAAGGAGCAGTCAGATAATGAGGATAGTCAGCAGATGGGGAGCTGTCTGGAGTAGAAGGAGCAGTCAGTTAATGAGGATAGTCAGCAGATGGGGAGCTGTCTGGAGTAGAAGGAGCAGTCAGATAATGAGGATAGTCAGCAGATGGGGAGCTGTCTGGAGTAGAAGGAGCAGTCAGATAATGAGGATAGTCAGCAGATGGGGAGCTGTCTGTGGGGTAGAAGGAGCAGTCAGATGATGGGGATAGTCAGCAGATGGGGAGCTGTCTGGAGTAGAAGGAGCAGTCAGATAATGAGGATAGTCAGCAGATGGGGAGCTGTCTGTGGAGTAGAAGGAGCAGTCAGATAATGAGGATAGTCAGCAGATGGGGAGCTGTCTGGAGTAGAAGGAGCAGTCAGATAATGAGGATAGTCAGCAGATGGGGAGCTGTCTGGAGTAGAAGGAGCAGTCAGATAATGAGGATAGTCAGCAGATGGGGAGCTGTCTGTGGAGTAGAAGGAGCAGTCAGATAATGAGGATAGTCAGCAGATGGGGAGCTGTCTGGAGTAGAAGGAGCAGTCAGATAATGAGGATAGTCAGCAGATGGGGAGCTGTCTGTGGGGTAGAAGGAGCAGTCAGATAATGGGGATAGTCAGCAGATGGGGAGCTGTCTGGAGTAGAAGGAGCAGTCAGATAATGAGGATAGTCAGCAGATGGGGAGCTGTCTGTGGAGTAGAAGGAGCAGTCAGATAATGAGGATAGTCAGCAGATGGGGAGCTGTCTGGAGTAGAAGGAGCAGTCAGATAATGAGGATAGTCAGCAGATGGGGAGCTGTCTGGAGTAGAAGGAGCAGTCAGATAATGAGGATAGTCAGCAGATGGGGAGCTGTCTGTGGAGTAGAAGGAGCAGTCAGATAATCAGGATAGTCAGCAGATGGGGAGCTGTCTGGAGTAGAAGGAGCAGTCAGATAATGAGGATAGTCAGCAGATGGGGAGCTGTCTGTGGGGTAGAAGGAGCAGTCAGATAATGAGGATAGTCAGCAGATGGGGAGCTGTCTGTGGGGTAGAAGGAGCAGTCTCGGAGGTTGACCTGCATTTCTTCTCTTTCTTCAGCTCAGGACCGAGTTCTCAAGAAGAAGGACCACGTGATAGAATCCATGTCTGTTCAGGTGACGATGGTCGGGGACATGAAGAGCGATGAACTCCACCGCAGTAGCCAAACCTCCCGGACACCGCAGAGTGCAGATCTGTATACAGATGCCGGAAATGATTACAGAGACGAGGGCCGTCCTGGGGGCGATGACGGGTCCGGCTCACACTCCGCAGATCTGAAGACAAGTTATCGCAGCAGCGCTGCCGGCGCAGGGGGTGGGATATCTCCCTACCCAGAGGTGATAATTGGATCTCCTTCATTATTGTCGGGGTTCCCGGTGATTACGGAATATAATTGTGATTCTCCGGCTGTAGCTGCCATATTGGCTTCACCGGTCTGTGCGGCTCAGTGACTTTATACAGGAATAATGGAATGCATGTTATAGAATACATTTGGCACAACATACTAGACACACTGACACCACCTCTTGGCTTTCATACACGTACCCCAGTATTTTGTGCCCAAAAATTAGAAAATGGTGAAAGGCTATCAAAAATATGCCAAATGTCACCTTCGCCATTTCTCTTTAACATTTTCAGTATCGTTTTTGAATAGGCCTCTCAGTAACTTAGTGCTGGTGTGCTCTGCAGGGGCGGGCCCAGGGACTGTGCAGGGGCGGGCCCAGGGACTGTGCGGAGGCGGGACTGTGGGGGTGGGCCCGGGGTCTGTGCAGGGGCGGGCCCGGGGACTGCGGGTCCAGGGACTGTGCGGGGGCGGGCCCGGGGACTGTGCGGGGGCGGGGACTGTGCGGGGGCGGGCCCGGGGACTGCGGGGGCGTACCCGGGGACTGTGCGGGGGCGGGCCCGGGGACTGTGCGGGCCCGGGGACTGTGCGGGGGCGGGCCCGGGGACTGCGGGGGCGGGCCCGGGGACTGTGCGGGGGCAGGCCCAGGGGCAGTGCCGTTTTTAGCATTATTGCGTAGATAGGTTTTATAAATCTGCGACTTTTCAAATGGTTCATTGAAGACTACAACCTCTTAGGGTCTATTCACACGGTGCAGTCAAATCACAATTTATTGCAGCGTTTACAAGTTTTTGTCATGATTTCACAAACACGGGCAGAAACCAGGATTTGCCCGCACCGTGTGAATAGACCCTTATAAACAGTTACAGGTTCTGCCTGTTATACATGTGCTCCACTTCAAGGCGAAGGTCCGACTTCAGACACCATTTTGTTTTTATAATCTAAATGGATCCAAATTTCTGCGCTAATTAATTTCAGAATATATCATTATAATGGGCGGAGGTCTGTTCTTCTGATACAAAGCTCCAAATCTTCTGCATAGACATAAAGTTACATCGTGAGATTCTGCCGGCCGCCACCAGTGAACCTCGATCAGACGTGGTAAATTTGTTGCAGATTTTGGGTCATTCTTCGGCTACGGTCCGCAGCGGACGGTACAGCTCACGACGTGCAGATTTTCGCTCGGCAGCGGAGTACAGCTCACAACGTGCAGATTTTCGCTCGGCAGCGGAGTACAGCTCACGACGTGCAGATTTTCGCTCGGCAGCGGAGTACGGCACACGACGTGCAGATTTTCGCTCGGCAGCGGAGTACAGCACACGACGTGCAGATTTTCGCTCGGCAGCGGAGTACGGCACACGACGTGCAGATTTTTGCATTGTGAACCCCTGGGGAATTTGGACCAAATTTGATTCATACCGATACGATTCACCGGCAGGGTGAACGCTCTCCGCCATTTTAGTGATTAGAGAAAAAAAAGAAGTGGGAGAAGAAGAAATGAAAAAAAGAAAAAAGTACCAAGTGAAGAGGAGCGAATTTCCTGAAATTTGATTTGGTCCGAATAAATTTGCCGGGAATCGCAAGTGCCCGGCTCGCCCTGTCTGGCCCTCCGATATCTTCTAAAACCAACTTAGAAACAGTCCTAGAAGACCTCAGAGGGCCAGACAGGGCGAGCCGGGCACATGTGATTCACGGCAAATTTATTCGGATCAAATGTTAAAGAAATTCGCTCTTCTGCACTTCTTACATGTCCTCAAGCTGGACTGAAAAAAAAAAAAAAGCTTTTGTTGGGGGGGGGTTGGGGGTTGGGTTCATTTTGCTCCTCCCCTTTTTTCTTTTTTGCATAATGTCAAATATTCAATGGGTTAATAAAAATGATCTGATTATAAAAAAAAATTAGAGGGATATCACGTGACAGCCCATTGTTGGGGCGATCAGTGGAGTCCATTGGAGATCGGTGGTTTCCGTTTTACGATGGTTCCAGCAGTGCATTGTGGTTTCCGGTATGAACTGAAGTCACAGCGCAAATGTGAAGAGAGCCGTGGATTGTGCCACCAATTGCATGGTCTATACTCGTCCTAGGAGGTTACGGCACACTCTTATACATTGAGCTCCATAATAAACCAGTATACAGCTCCCCCCCCCCGTGATATAGAATGGAAATAACCAGTGCAGAATGCTGGATCCAAAAACCCCCTGACAATAAGAGCTGGAGGTTCCTTGTAATACAGAGCTTTGTCCTCACAGGCCCGTTCCCTCCGCCCGCCGGTGGGCCCGGGGTTACGTGTCTGGGTTTCCTTAGTAATGACCCGGCAGCGCACAGAAGATGACGGCTCTGCTTCATCTCACTATTTCTTTTTTTTCTTTTACCTTCAGATCTTTTCTGAAACCTCAACCAGATTAAACCCCGACTTGATCCACAAGGAGCTCCTACAGGAAATCGCACACAAGTTTCCATCTCTGAAAATGACGGAGTCTGAAGCCGGCATCGAAGTGAGAGGATCCTTCGGGGAAATAGGAAAGTTGCATCGTTTCCTCCAGGTGAAGCTCGGGGGAGGGGTAAGGAGCTCATCCGCTGTTAACGATGAGGAACATGAAGAAGACGGAGAGGACGACTTGAATCTTCAGTCCGCTTTGTATGAGTACATTGCAGAAATCTACAAAGAGGAGATGGAAAAGATGCAGAAGCGATGTAACGTTCAGATTGTAGAAGTGAGGAAGTCCGTGGACAATTCTGTTATAAAACTGAAACCTCTGGGACTAAATTCCTTAATGGAACAAGCAAAGAAAATGTTTATTGATAAGGTCCAGGCCGTAACCAAGGACTGGAGCCAAAAGGAAGCGCCGCTATCCGCCATGACCGCGTCACTAGAAGCCACGAAACTGTACATGAAGGAACATCACAAGACCTTGGTCCTAGAGGAGCGCGGCCGCTTAGTTCTTCGTGGACCTGAACGTGAATTGACCCTGGCGGTGGAGGCTTTACAGAAAGGAGCGTGCAGATCTCCGCTCTCCCGCAGAGTCATAACCATCTCATCCAAGGACACGAGGAGCGAGGTGCTGGTGGACGCCAAGCACATGGACATCTTGAAGAAATTGAAGTCCAGAGAGATTGAGGAGCTCCAGCAGAAATACAGAGTGAGGATGGACGAAGAAAGCAAAGACAGAAATGTAAGTGTCACCTTCAAAGCCGTGAAGGGAGTCCCTGATCTGGGACCGCACGCCTGCCACCGCTTCACCAGTCTCCTGCAGGAGACCATCATGAACCTTCAGAGCAAAAACATCAATGGGAACCTGGAGATCGAAGAAGAAAGAGTCGCCCAGTTCAGTAGGAAGCTCCAGAGGGGCGGCATAGATGTCATTGTGGAGCGGGACCGCGGCTCCGTAACCCTCATCGCCTCTTCAATCCTTGTGGACTTTGCTGAAGAGAAGCTCCAGGAGTTCCTTAAGATACAAGATCCCCGGGAAGCTGCTGCCCCTGGAGGTGGCACTGATGAGGCGATGGACACTAGTAAAGCCCCTGACAAAAAGACGAGCGCAGAAGAGGAGACTTGTCCCATCTGCCTGGACCAGATCAAGAACAAGAAGATACTGCAGAAGTGTAAACATGAATTCTGTGATCTTTGTATCCAGCAATGTGCGAGCCTGAAGCCCGTCTGCCCGGTGTGCTCTGTGCCATATGGAGTTGTCATAGGGAACCAGCCTGATGGGACTATGACAACTATAACCCACCACCAAACCCTGCCGGGATTTCCTGGATGTGGAACCATCTCCATTCAATATGACATCCCAGGGGGTACTCAGCAGGTGAGTGAACGGGATAGAAGTTGTTCTAGGGACCCCCGAATATTGATGGGGTACACCATCAATGTGTAATCAGGGAAGGTCCAACTGCTGGCCCCTGCCTTTCGGGAGGCCTTGGGCCGTTTGGCTGCCCCTTGACAGTCCTGCCCTGGGGCTGTGCAGAGAGTTCCCATGGAACGAGTTCTGCTGTCTCAGGCAAAAGGCTCAATATTGTGGAGGTGCCAGCAGTTCGATCCTCACCGATCGATCATTGATCGCATATCCTAAAAATATACCATCAGTGTCCGTGGTGGGAAATCCTCTTCATCTTTCAGGTTCCTTTAAGGCCACGTTCAGATGTGGTGGATTTTCTGCAGATCCTCAACAAAGTAAAGTAAAATAGTAGTGAATGGGGGTTGACAAATAAAGAATTCGCACGCGGTGGAAACGTTTTGCCGCTTTCCAGATCCACAACATGATTTATATTTTGTGAATTTCTTGTTGATTTTAGATCTACAGTAAAATCTGTCAGTACCGCACGTCTGAGCGCGGCCCAAGATTCTGACGCTACCGACGCCGTGTGTCGACCTTTCTCCAGCCGCTGTCGTTATGGGAGCGACTCCCACCACACGTTAATCTGCATTGTCTCTGTCTTCTCCCATTTCAGAAAAATCATCCTAATCCCGGGACGTCGTTCTCCGGCACTCATCGCACGGGCTACCTACCCGATAATCCGGAGGGCAGGGAGATTCTACACCTACTAAGAAAAGCCTTCGATCAGAAACTGATCTTCACCGTGGGGGAGTCTCGCACCACCGGCGCTAAAGACACCGTGACCTGGAACGATATTCATCATAAGACCAGCATGTACGGTGGCCCAGCAGGGTAAGGGGAGGATGAGAGTCTGAATAGTTGGTGGTTGTTGTAGCAGCGTTCGGCCATGTTCACACGTGGAGTATTCGTTGTGCAGAATCTGCACTAGAAAGTATAATGCATGTGAATAGGACGTAGAATGCCGCGCGCGCACAGCGAAAAAACCTGCAGCTGAGCGGGTGTAAAACCGTGGCCAAACCCATGTGCCGCTCCGCATCCGTACACCGACCTAGCAGGAAACGTCTGGATCGAACGCCCGAGGAAGTCCTGGGGGAGAATCTCAGCTTAATCTCCGGCTGCCGGCACATTCTCCGCCACACGTCGCGCTTCTCTCGGTTGCTCTGTCCGGTTCAATTTCCACATATTCGGCTTTGCTGGAGACAATTCTTACCGTTTTTTTCCTTCTCTCAGGCGCCGGACGTTCCGTCTTCCTTCTTGACTTGGGCTTTTTCTGTCGTCTTTACTCACACTTGAGCGTCACATCTAAAGTCTCATAAGATGCGGACTATGGGGGCCCTGACCTGTCCCTTCCCCCAAAAGTGACAGACCCATTTGTTGGATATAGTGGGGGAAGAGGGCACAAGAAAAGAAAACGTTTACACGTTGCATCTCTGTAGCGTTATTACCGCGGCGTGACCGCGAGGCGTAAATCCACCCTTAGAGGTTCTTCATTGGGAATCATAATACAGAGCGTTTTATTGGACGATGGATGTGGCTCTGGGGGACTCCAGCCCTGATTTTCCTTTTTATACGTTGGTAAAACCTTTTGTGTTCTTGTCTTGCAGGTTTGGGTACCCGGATCCGAACTATCTGAGCCGAGTTCGTGATGAGCTGAAAGCCAAAGGAATCGAAATGAAGTAGAAATAATTCTGTAGACAAGAAATCCCTTCTGATTATTGACTTTCTATCATTTATGGGGAATCGGAACTTTATTTGGTCTCTCCCACATCGTCCTCCACCGGCCTTTTTATCCCACCACCAATTATTCCGCAAACAGCCTGACCAATAGCCTCGGGCGGGCCGTAACAAGTGCGTCATGTGACATAGAGCGGCCAGAACATGTCACATGACATCCTGGAGCTTACCCATAGTGCCGAGAAGAGGCGGAAGGCGGCGGGAAATGTAAACCAAGCGGGTGGGAGAGTTCTGCTGGGAATTACCTTTAAAGGGCTGTAAGAATTGATGGGGGGGGGGGGGGGTGCGGTGGGGGGTTACTATCCGTGTAATGTCAGACTTCACCCTGGACGGGGCGCGCGGGTCACATAGCATTTTCCTCTAGCTGCTTACGTTCAGCTGGTGACGTCACGTCCGCTCACAATGTCCTGGATTTTGTTGATTGGCTGAAATGTTGTGATAATAATTAAATTGTGACACCAGCACCGGCGTGTTCCTGCGTGATCTCCGCTCCTAAATAACTACACCTTATTCCAAATTATTATGCAAATGTTATTTTTGGCTGATTTTCCTAAATAGTCGATGCAAATAACAGTCAGTCTAATCTTCAGCATCAACCGTTGGAGTATAATGAGAATTTTTTTTTTTATTAACATTTTTATTTTCTTCAAGTTATACAAAACCATACAACAAATAAGAGCACGCAGGCTCAAACATATTAAACAGTATTACCACAAGGTGTAATATAACAAATAAAAAAGAAATTGCACATTAGTTTGTATCAAAAAATTAAATAAAATTATACACGAAGCAGTAGTAAGGAAAAAGGGGGGCAAACCCTTTCTCGGGAAGAGAAAATCCTAGTTTAGTTTGATAAGAATTCAGCTGTCTCGCAAATGCAGACGTCCCAGCGTACCCTTTAAGACTTCCAACAAGTACCATTTGGTGAGCGTGAAGGGAGACACCGCCTGTTTAAGTTCCGATTCAGATAGATGCCGTATCATAAATGCCTTCCATTTTATGAATTTTTTTTTAGTGCGTTTGGTTTTCATACGTTCCGCATCTATTCGTTCTATGTGTAAACATTGCTTTAGTTGGTTCATTACATTTGGCATAGTTGGTATTGTCGATACCAACCATTGTTGTAGCAGTAGTCACTTAACTACCAAACAGATCAGGTGAAACCGTTGGGGCAGGTGTCTCCCTTCCGCTCTGCCACCATCCGTCTCCTCTTCCCAATAGTGGAAAAGGACATGTGACATTGGCAAAGTCAATCCCCACAGTGTATCCATCATGTCACGGACCTGAGACCACAAGGGCTGAATTGCCGAGCACTGCCATAAACCGTGGAACAGATCTGTTTTTTGAATATGACATTTAGGACAGGCCACCAGGCGGTCAGGCATAGCAGTGCTCGGCGGTATAGTAAAACCGAAGATTGCCCTGTGCATTATGCGAAACTGAGTATCCTTCCACACCTCCCTCATCACATGCTTCCGACCTGAACCCCATCCTAAGGTCCCCGTCTCCTAATTGTTCTTCCCATTTTGTAAAAAATTGTTCCGGCGGAGTAACAATCAAGCTATCCCTAATTTTGCAGTAGATTTGTGATACAGACAGCATTCCAGTATGTTGAAAAATTGCTTTATCCATTTTGTTTGCGATCACCTCTAGCCCCACCTCCCTTAGCGCATTCCCAAAGAAATGCTGGACCTGAGCATATTGGATACTTTGGAAAGGTCTCAACCCAAATTTGGCTATCAATTCTTGACCCGTAAGCCATCTCGGATCCGTGTCATGGAGTAGATGTTCCACCCTTAGAATGCCCATCGCCCTCCATTCTGCAAAAAGACTACTATGTCTTCCTTGAGCAAATTCCGGATGATTCCATAGGGGAAGATATTTGGAAATCCGAAAAGATAAACCATAACTCTGTCTAATCGCCCTCCAAGTCATGAAAGCAAAAATATTTTCCAAAGTGTTTTAGACTTAATGTATATCTTATATACTTATATCCTTATATGCTTGTACAAGTTAGTTATATTAGAAGGTAGATGCTCTGGGACTTTAAGGAGTAGTGCCGTGTGCAAAGCACTACGCAGCAATAATAATAATTAAAATGGAGAATCATAGTGCGTGTGCAAAACACTACGCAGCAATAATAAGAATTAAAATGGAGAATCAGTGCTGTGTGCAAAGCTACGCAGCAATAATTGGGAAGATGAGGGAACGGCCCCCCTAAGAGCCAATTAAGTTGTGGAACTTTATCTAAACTTTCTGACTCATTTGTTGTTGAAATTTTGTTATAAATATCCGTGCTGATAAGAATAAAGTAGAAGCATTTTCATACAGTAACGTGTCTGTGTGTTTTTGCTACTCCGAGCTGCTCGTATTCATAGGATGATTTTTAAAAGCTAATTTGGAGCTGGATGGAACTCAAGGCGTAGTGTATGCTAGAATTGCATTCACAGTTTATGGCGCCCGAACAGGGACTGCGGCACTAGGAGCCAGAGACCACCCGAACCAGGCAGAGGAGACCGGACGGGAACGTGTAGACCAAGAGCTGCAGCATAGTGTAAGAAGATTTGATTCTCACATTTTGCTCTGCATCTCCCCGTCTGGCCCCCCCTATTTTCGGATGACTAAGGCTCCACCTTAGGGAGTAAGGTATGAAGCCGCAGTTCCAGAACCCTGTACTCCCTTAGAAAGTAAGTGCCTGACTTCCATCTCAGTTTGTGTGAAAGAGGAAACTCCTGTTAGAAGTCAGTTTAGTTTGTTATACTTCTAATCTATTTTGTGTGTGTGTGCGTGTCGGAAAGTGCTGCTCAAAGAGGAAACTCCTGTTAGAAGTCAGTTTAGTTGTTTGATTTTTAGGGTTGAAAGGATACCCAGTTTAGTTAGTTTGATTTCTGGGGTGAAAGAGACCCAGAATAGTAGTTTAGTTTGATTTCTGGGGTGAAAGAGACCCAGAATAGTAGTTTAGTTTAATTTCTGGGGTGAAAGAGACCCAGAATAGTAGTTTAGTTTGATTTCTGGGGTGAAAGAGACCCAGAACAATTAGACTTTTGGGGTGAAAGAGACCCAGAAGATTTTGGGGTGAAAGAGACCCAGAATAGTAGTATTAGATTTTTGGGGTTGAAAAGAGACCCAGTTTAGTTGTATTAGAAGTTGTTTGCATGAGCGTGCGTGTCTGTTGGACTTGTCTAAATTTCAGTATAATAAAATAAAAGATAAAGAAACCCGGGAGTTTGCTGGTCTGATGGAGAGGTCTGGCTTTGCATCTGTGAATTACAAAAAACCGCGGTAGGTAAGGAGCTTATTCTTACACCATTCACACATGTATTGCGTAAGCCTCAAAATTTAGCTGGCAGTTTATCCAGCAGTGGTATGAAAGATGAATCCAAAAAGGTATGTTGAAACTTTCTGTGTAATGAAAGGTTGCAGAGGTGCGTACGTGATTTTGAACTGTTGATATGAAATACATGAGAAATGGGCAGTTGCTCGCGGAAACACCGTGAGCAACAGAGTAGTGAACGAGCCGAGTCAAGCCAGGAGAGTGCGAGGTACAAAGCGAAAAGCAGAAGAGTAGTCGGTAAGCCGGGGTCTGTATGGAGCAGGATCAAAAAGTAGCAGGAGCTGTAGCTGGGCCAGGAAACCTCAAGGAAAGAATTCACAAGCACAGATGGACAGGAAGAGCAGGCTTAAATAGACCGAGGGCGGGAGCTAGCTGAGTCTGGCCAGGTTGCGATAGGCTCTCCCACTCCTAAGCCTGCCAGCCTGAGTGGAGGAAGCTGGTGTCTGTCTCAGGGATGTACACTCAGGTGTTGACTGATTAATTCTGGGAATTAACCCCGAAGCAGTGCCTGGCAGATCCTTTACAGTACCCCCCCTTTTATGAGGGGCCACCGGACCCTTTCTAAGTGGACCTGGCTTACTGGGGAAACGCAGGTGGAACCTCCTGACCAATACCCCAGCGTGAACATCCCGGGCGGGTACCCAAGTCCTCTCCTCGGGCCCGTATCCTCTCCAATGGACCAGGTACTGGAGGGAGCCTTGGACCATCTTGCTGTCCACGATCCTGGCCACCTCAAATTCCACCCCCTCAGGGGTGAGGACGGGAACAGGAGGTTTCCTCGAGGGGGCCAAGGACGGGGAGCAGCGTTTCAGGAGGGAGGCATGAAACACGTTGTGTATACGAAAAGACGGGGGTAACTCCAGCCGGAAAGAGACAGGACTGAGGACCTCAATGACCTTATACGGCCCAATAAACCGGGGAGCAAACTTTTTGGACGGAACCTTGAGACGCAAGTTCCTGGATGACAACCACACCAGATCCCCGACCACAAACAGGGGGTTAGCAGAACGTCTTCTATCGGCCTGAGCCTTCTGTATGCTCTGGGACGCCTCTAGGTTCTTCTGAACCTGGGCCCAGACTGTGCACAGATCCCGATGAACGACCTCCACCTCGGGATTGTTGGAACAACCAGGTGAAACGGAGGAGAACCGTGGATTAAACCCAAAATTACAGAAAAAGGGAGAGACCCCTGACGAGTTACTGACCCGGTTATTAAGGGAAAATTCGGCGAGGGGAATGAAAGAAACCCAATCAAATTGACAGTCAGAGACAAAACATCTTAAGTATTGTTCTAGAGACTGATTAGTCCTCTCCGTTTGGCCATTGGTTTCAGGATGGAAAGCAGAGGAGAAGGACAGATCAATCCCCAACTTATTACAGAAGGCTCTCCAAAACAATGAAACAAATTGTACCCCCCTGTCAGAAACAATATTGACGGGGACCCCATGGAGACGCAGGATGTGTTTGATAAACAAGGTAGCCAACGTCTTGGCGTTGGGTAGTTTCTTGAGGGGCACAAAGTGGCACATTTTACTGAAGCGGTCTACCACCACCCACACCACCGACTTGCCTTGGGATGGAGGCAAATCGGTGATAAAATCCATGGAGATATGTGTCCAAGGTCTCTGGGGAATGGGCAACGAACGCAGTAAGCCCGCTGGTCGGGACCTGGGAGTCTTGGACCTGGCACAAACCTCACAGGCGGCGACGTAGGCCTTAACGTCTTTAGGCAAACCAGGCCACCAATAATTTCTGGTAATGAGGTGTTTGGTACCCAGGATGCCTGGATGGCCAGATAGTGCGGAGTCGTGATTTTCCCTAAGTACCCTTAGCCGGAATTGCAGGGGAACAAACAGCTTGTTCTCAGGAAGGTTCCCAGGAGCTGAACCTTGATCAGCAGCAATTTCAGAGACTAAATCGGACTCGATAGAGGAAATGACTATACCTGGAGGCAAAATACAAACAGGATCTTCCTCCGAAGGAGGGCTGGCCATGAAGCTACGCGACAGTGCATCCGCCTTAATATTTTTAGACCCGGCCCTATAGGTAACCAAAAAATTGAATCTGGTAAAAAACAACGCCCATCGAGCTTGTCTCGGGTTTAGCCTCCGGGCAGATTCTAGGAAAACCAGATTCTTGTGGTCGGTAAGGACCGTTACCTGGTGCCTAGCCCCCTCCAGGAAGTGGCGCCACTCTTCAAATGCCCATTTAATGGCTAAAAGTTCGCGGTTGCCAATATCATAGTTACACTCCGTGGGCGAAAACTTCCTAGAAAAGTAAGCACAGGGGCGGAGATGGGTGAGGGAGCTGGTACCCTGGGACAAGACGGCCCCCACTCCCACCTCGGACGCGTCAACCTCCACAATAAATGGCTCCCTTTGGTTGGGCTGAACCAGCACGGGGGCCGAGATAAAGCACTTCTTGAGGGTCTCAAAAGCCTGGACGGCCTCAGGGGGCCAATGGAGGACATCAGCACCCTTGCGAGTGAGGTCCGTAAGAGGCTTAGCGACGACCGAGAAGTTAGCAATAAATCTCCTGTAATAGTTAGCGAACCCCAAAAAACACTGTAGCGCTTTCAGGGAGGCAGGTTGGACCCATTCAGCCACAGCCTGAACCTTGGCAGGGTCCATGCGGAATTCATGAGGAGTGAGGATTTGACCTAAAAATGGTATCTCCTGTACCCCAAATACACATTTTTCGATTTTGGCAAACAGTTTGTTTTCTCGAAGGACCTCGAGCACTTTCCTGACATGCTCTATGTGGGAGGACCAGTCCCTGGAAAACACCAATATGTCATCAAGGTACACTACAAGAAATATCCCCAGGTAATTTCTCAAAATCTCATTTATGAAGTTCTGGAAGACCGCAGGGGCATTGCACAACCCAAAGGGCATGACGAGGTATTCGAAATGGCCTTCGGGCGTGTTAAACGCAGTCTTCCACTCATCCCCCTCTTTGATGCGAATAAGGTTATACGCCCCCCGTAGATCCAATTTAGAGAACCATTGGGCCCCCTGAACCTGATTAAAGAGATCAGGAATCAAAGGAAGGGGATACTGGTTCCTTACCGTGACCTTATTCAGGCCACGGTAGTCAATGCATGGCCTAAGACCCCCATCCTTCTTCCCTACGAAGAAGAAGCCAGCACCTACCGGAGAAGAAGAGGGACGAATGTAACCCTTGGCCAGGGATTCCTGGATATACTCCCTCATGGCTTCACGTTCGGGACAAGAAAGGTTAAATATCCTACCCTTAGGAAGCTTAGCTCCTGGTACCAATTCGATAGCGCAATCGTATTCTCTATGAGGCGGTAATACTTCGGAGGCCTCTTTAGAGAAAACATCAGCGAAGTCCTGAACAAACTCGGGTAGCGTATTCACCTCCTTAGGGGGAGAAATAGAATTAACAGAAAAACATGACGTACAACATTCATTACCCCATTTGGTTAGCTCCCCAGTATTCCAGTCAAACGTAGGATTATGCAACTGCAACCAGGGAAGACCTAGAACCAAATCGTACGATAATCCCTGCATCAATAGTACAGAGCATTGCTCCAAATGCATGGAGCCAACAAGGAGTTCAAAAACAGGGGTATGCTGTGTAAAATAACCATTAGCAAGAGGAGTGGAGTCGATACCCACTACCGGAACAGGTTTAGGCAAATCAATCAGAGGCATAGCGAGAGACATAGCAAATTCCACAGACATGATATTAGTAGAGGACCCTGAATCCACGAAGGCACTGCCGGTAGCAGACCTACCACCAAAAGAGACCTGAAAGGGAAGCAATATCTTAGTACGTTTCATATTTACGGGAAATACCTGTGCGCCCAAGTGACCTCCCCGATGATCACTTAGACGCGGGAGCTCTCTGACAGCATTCTTACGCTTGGGACAGTTGTTTACTTGATGCTTGACATCCCCACAGTAGAAGCAGAGACCATTCTTCCTGCGGAATTCTCTACGTTGTTGAGGGGACACGGAGGCCCCGAGTTGCATAGGTATTTCTGAGTCTTTAGGGGAGAAACGAAGCAACGGGACTTCGGGAGGCATCATGGGGGAGTCGGAGGAAAAAACACATAAACGTTCACGTTGTCGTTCCCTGAGACGTCGGTCAAGTCGTACCACTAAAGCCATAACCTGGTCTAAGGAGTCAGAAGAGGGATAACTAACTAGCAGGTCTTTCAGGGCATTCGACAGACCCAACCTAAACTGGCACCTTAAGGCAGGGTCATTCCACCGAGAAGCTACGCACCACTTCCTAAAGTCAGAGCAATACTCCTCAACAGGTCTCTTACCCTGACGTAAGGTCACCAGCTGACTCTCGGCAAAGGCAGTTCTGTCAGTCTCGTCATAAATAAGTCCGAGGGCAGAAAAGAAACAATCAACGGAGGAAAGTTCAGGGGCGCCAGGAGCCAAGGAGAAGGCCCACTCTTGGGGCCCTTCCTGGAGCCGGGACATAATTATACCCACCCGCTGGCTCTCAGAACCTGAGGAGTGAGGCTTTAAGCGAAAGTAAAGCCTACAACTCTCCCGAAAGGAGAGAAAAGCCCTCCGGTCACCTGAGAACCGGTCGGGCAACTTGAGGTGGGGTTCAAGGGGTGCGGTGAGGGGAACTACCAAGGTAGCATCAGGCTGGTTGACCCTCTGAGCCAGGGCCTGGACCTGTAGGGAGAGACCCTGCATTTGCTGAGCCAGGGTTTCACGGGGTTCCATAATGGTGTCAGGGACCAGGGTAGACTAGGTATAGGGCTTGTGAATTTGTAATGGTGGGGGGGGTAGGGAAACGGACAAGTGAGCCCTAATCTACCCGCCACTCTGTCCCTGCCTACTTGCAACGACCCGCCCTAGGCGACGGGGTACAACTGGGCGGCGGTCCCTGCGCTCAGTAAGTGCATGACAAACACGACAAACAAACAAGGGAATACAAGCAAGGGAAATGGGCAGTTGCTCGCGGAAACACCGTGAGCAACAGAGTAGTGAACGAGCCGAGTCAAGCCAGGAGAGTGCGAGGTACAAAGCGAAAAGCAGAAGAGTAGTCGGTAAGCCGGGGTCTGTATGGAGCAGGATCAAAAAGTAGCAGGAGCTGTAGCTGGGCCAGGAAACCTCAAGGAAAGAATTCACAAGCACAGATGGACAGGAAGAGCAGGCTTAAATAGACCGAGGGCGGGAGCTAGCTGAGTCTGGCCAGGTTGCGATAGGCTCTCCCACTCCTAAGCCTGCCAGCCTGAGTGGAGGAAGCTGGTGTCTGTCTCAGGGATGTACACTCAGGTGTTGACTGATTAATTCTGGGAATTAACCCCGAAGCAGTGCCTGGCAGATCCTTTACAAAAAGATAAAGAAACCCGGGAGTTTGCTGGTCTGATGGAGAGGTCTGGCTTTGCATCTGTGAATTACAAAAAACCGCGGTAGGTAAGGAGCTTATTCTTACACCATTCACACATGTATTGCGTAAGCCTCAAAATTTAGCTGGCAGTTTATCCAGCAGTGGTATGAAAGATGAATCCAAAAAGGTATGTTGAAACTTTCTGTGTAATGAAAGGTTGCAGAGGTGCGTACGTGATTTTGAACTGTTGATATGAAATACATGAGAGAATTTTTGCCAGCAATTATATTGTTAAAACAGAGGAAAAAAAAAAATTGTGAGAAGTGTAAGACCTCCCCCTCTAATGCAGTGACGTAGCGCATGGCGGAGAGAAGTCGTAACTCACATGTGAAGTATTTGAAATGAAAGGATTGTAGTACCAAAAGCTATACCCCGGCAGTGAAGGGTTTGTAGATGTGTGAAATGAATGTGACTAACTCCTGTTTGATTCAATGGAGGTTTGTAAAGTATGTGAAGGCAAAAGAACACACTGTAAGGAAAAAGATTGTTGAAGAGGCTGGCAGCCGTACGATGGGAAGTTTGCATGTGATAAAGACAATGGTTTGTGGAATGTTGAGAAATGGAGTGGAGTGGCCAGGACAAGGCATAAGTTAAAATGACAAAGCAGGTGATTACAGGTGGTGACAAGTAAGTTGATGTGAGAAAGAACAATTTGGAAAAAGGTGTAAATTTTGATAGGAGGAGTGAAGGAAACGGAGCAGCCGGGTACAATGCAGTGACTAATGTGGGTCAGAACAGGGGGAGTGTAACATGTGTGATGTGATGAGACATCTGTGTGATGTGTGGAGTGTAACATGTGTGATGTGATGAGACATCTGTGTGATGTGTGGAGTGTAACATGTGTGATGTGATGAGACATCTGTGTGATGTGTGGAGTGTAACATGTGTGATGTGATGAGACATCTGTGTGATGTGTGTAATGTAACATGTGTGATGTGATGAGACATCTGTGTGATGTGTGTAATGTAACATGTGTGATGTGATGAGACATCTGTGTGATGTGTGTAATGTAACATGTCTGAAGTTTGAAACTAATGGCCACACTATAAAGCAGAACTATATTGTATGTTCTTATCTTGAACAGCAGTAATGTCTAAAATTCCTAGTGTTTTGTGTATGGGGTTAAAAATCCGAATGGAATGTTTCTTATCTTCGCGCACGCGCAGTCGTCTGTAACTACACCAAGCGAGAAAAATATAACAGCCGGCTGGATCTGTCTATAAAAAGATAAAATTTACACTGCAGATTTATGTGTTATAATGTGATAAGATTTAATGTTGGAATGTTTTGATGTTGATTCAAATTAATTAAAATACAGATATTGTGAGACACGGGGTTTTGAACATGTATGTGCTCCCTCTGTTCCCTATTCTTATGTACAGCTTATTGGTTTGCAGTAATTAATATTACCAGATATATTATTTTCTGTGTTATTGAATAACTAATTATATTTGTTTTGTTTTTGTTATCACACATGAGGCACGTGCTATGGTGCTGCCTAAATGTTATTTTTGAAAATGTGAGATGTTTTACAGGTAAATGGTTGCAGGTCATTTTAAAGATAAAATGTATTATTGTCAGGAGAAAGTCATCTTTTTTGTTCCAGGCTGTTGTGTATTACAAGGGGTTAAATTAGTGCCCCCCCAATAGAGTGTTTAATCTCATTATGTTAATATGTAGTTTTGAACCCTGCTACATTATTTTCGCAGAGTCCAAATAGGAGGGAATGTTGAAGGGACTGATCAGGTAGTTTTTTTTTTTTTTTTTGTTCTCCTTTTTACAGGCAATTTTATAGCCCCTTCACAGCCAGAGGGAGCTATGCCAAGCACTGCCCTATCCCAGTGGCTGAGAAAGATTTCCCAATGTTGAAGGGACTGATCAGGTCGTTTTGTTTTGTGTTTTATTTTGTTTTGAATTAATGAATTTGGTTCTAGGAGATGTACAAAATGTGTATGAGCTTCAAGGACCATCCCCCTCCAGCATATTTACACAGGAGGCAGAGGTGACGTCACTCACAGATGAGTCTTTACAGATTTAGATGGGGAGAAGGAAAAAAAATAAAAAAATAAAAAATAACATTTTTGTCGGAACATTGTTTATTTTATGCCAGATTTCAGTAACATATTTTGTTTGTTTTTGTATTAATCAGGTATTTACAGGACCTGGTGGGTGGGATTTACAAGTGTTCTGGATTATCAGATGAATGTGGAACAATAAAACTCCATCCTTTTGAAATGTTCTATCTATATGTGACATGGGTTTCCAATGTAAATTTGTAATAAAGAGATATTTTATCATACAGCATGTGTAGAACAGGATACGAGGCACAAGGTAAATTACCCAGAAACCACTCTCACCTTCTTGTTCATCTCAAGGAGCAGAGCTGGAGGTGCTCGCTGAGGCTTGTAACCTGGCAGAAGGTAAGACGGCCGACATTTACACTGACTCTAGGTACGCTTTTGGCATCGCCCACAATTATGGGCCCATTGGTAGTAGGAACTTTATTGGATCATCGGGTAAGCCAATTGACAGAGCAAGAGAAGACAGACATGACAACAAGAGAATGTGCAGCCAGGTATCAGTAAATTGGCTTGTCCCTGGATACAATAATGCCACCACTAGGTTTGTAGCAGCCGGCATGATGTGCGCACGGCATGACATAGGTAAAACAGCAAAGGTACCTGTGAAAAGTGCAGCCCGACCAGATTACCCGTCCCAGCGAAGGCAGAACATACAACTACCGGAGGTAGAAGTGTATGACAATGTGATCGTGTGTGTAGACCTGTTCTCAGGGAGGCCTGAAGCCCGGCCTGTATCTTCCCCACTGCAGAACTTGTGTGTAGTGACAGGGGAATAGTGTTCTCCAAAATATTGAACTGATGTTTGTACAATAAGATGTCAGTAGTTCTCCAAATGTTGTCCCAAAGTTAGTTTGTTTAATAACTGTATTCAAGAAGTAAAAACTGTGGTTACGTTTTATGTAGAGTTCTAGACCAGCGTGCCTCAGTATTGGACTATAGGAGGCGTCAGATAAAGGTACAGAAATGGAATATTCCCATTTGAAAACATTTTTATTTATTCTTTTTTTTTTTTCCTGTTGTTGGAAAGGAAAATTGTGAAAAGAAAATTATGTGCTGTATATATATATATATATATATATATATATATATATAAAAGAAGAAAAATGAGTTTGCATGTATCACTCTTGGTTATTGCTCAATGTGAACGTTTAATGTAAAGATGTTATTTGTTAATGTTTTTTTTCCCCTAATTGAATTATCTAATTAAGATCAATTAATGTTTATGCGATGAAAAAGTTTGTTCTCCACAGGAAGAGTCCAACTGGGAGCGGAAGGCGTGAGAACCAGATTCTGACAGAATGTGGACGGATAAGGGAACGTGAACCGGTAACACCCAAGGCACTCTTGATAGCACTTGTATTGATGGTGTATGACCTCACATATGCCCCAAGACTGCAAGGATCGATTTGGTAAGATCTAATTGGTATGTCCCAGGCTTTACAGCTGTTGCTGCTAAATTCTGTTAGAGCTGTTTGATTTGCCTACAGAACAGTCCTGGCAGACCGGTGCCAACCTTATCATACCCGCCTCCCACGAAGAGAACAGACCATGAGAGGCCTTCCCATGCAATACAAATTAGAGTAGGAAAAATTGGTTTGCGACATTTGTCAGATAAACATGTGGAATCTGTGTATATTTTGGTGAGCTGGAAATGTTCCAGGCAATCAGCTCAGATCAAATCCTGCTGAAAAGGGTGACACCAAGTGCAAATGAAATGTACCCAATAATTACATATCTTCTAGGTGCCCTGTCCATTGGAGCAGAGAAGTTTTCCATATATAAAAGGTGTTTGTTTGATTTAGTTTAAGGGCCTGACATTGTTATTGTATGTACTTAGAACAACTTTTATAGTACGTAGATGTTATCACCAGATTAGTAACAATTGACAAGGGTTGGGGTTCCCCAGCAAGTGCCAGTAAACATGAACTAAAAGATTTTTAATACGATGAACTCCATTACTGAGATGCGGCAAACGCAGCCGGAGCCAGTACAACGCGTTTGTCATGAACTAACGGAAGTGTCACAATTCCAAGCAGCCGCCCAGACAAGTAAGAAGACAGCTGAGCGGAGGGTTTGTGGGGTCACAATAACACCCCACTAATCCGCCTACGTGGGATCTCACACCAGGCTCACAGCAAGGGTGTTGTGCATAGCCCGGTGACGTATACTAAGAGAGACGGTGTCTAACAGACGAGAAGGACCAAACCAAGTCCTGATGACATCAGCAAAGATCAAAGTAAAGACCAAAGACCTGAGTGAATCTGTCAGCAGTATCAAGCGTTTTAATAAGTAAGTGACTAGGAGGGGGTAATCATAAATCCCCCATTGGACACCACTGTGCAGTCTGACTCCACAATTGTATGGGTTACCCTGAGGCCGACAGTCAGTGAAGAACAGAAGATAGAAGAGGATGATGATGATAATGATGATGTACAAGACTTGTCAATACACTAGTGGGACCCCATACCCAAACTGGACATTGGTGATGGCATCATATAAGTTGTGGCCCTATTAATTATATAGTTTGAGTATTATAATCATAATATATAATTTCTGTAATTAAAATATGAGAAAAGGGAGGGTTTGTAAAGGACGGTTTATTTGCTTATATTCTCTGTATGAAATTACATTGTGAATTATCAAGCAGGATGCCGAATTACAAAGATATGTATGATGTGAAAGTGATTATGATAATGTTTAAATGATTTAGTTTTGTGCAGCAGCCATTTTGTCTGGAGTTCCCATCTTGGTTCTTTTGTAGTGAATAAGAAAGTCATTTCCTTTAACACAAGTTATGTTGATTTCATATGTTTTATCTTTGATTTTGGGCTCCCATATGAAGTTTGTAGAGAAAGAACAGGGAGTGAGAAGGGAGAGTGGCAAATATGCTTGTGGGAGAGCCTCCCCCATCTTACAGAAAATGTTTGTATATAGAGATAAAACCACAGAGTGTATGTATGGTTACGGAGGACCCAACACACTAAAACCTTTTTATTACAGGTACCCTTTTCTGGATGTACATTTAATGTTAGTTATATAGAATGGAAGAACCAGACTATTGTATTTCTCCCGGATTTGGATGAGATTGTAAGCACAGTATGGGTACCGGACCCATTGCCAACACTTAATATTAGTTTCCCCTTAGATGAGTTGAACAAAGTTCTAAAAGACGCAGAAGAGTTAAAAGAGATGGTTAGGAGACATAATGTTACACTACAAACAGTCAAAATGAATGCTGTTATAAGTGGGAAGACATTTAGGATCCCAGATTAAGGAGGACATGGCTCATCACTGGTATGATATATATGTACTGTACACAGGGGTTTCTGCCAGTTCAGTGTTAAGCTATTTATTCCAACTATTAATATGTATTATGATTGTTTTTGTTATTATGACTTGTTTTAATTGTTATGTGTTTTATAAGATACGGAGAGCTCTCACAGCGAGGTCTCTGGAGATAAGTGACAGGTTGTTGTGAAATTAGAGGCAGGTAAAGATTACCAGACCTATAAAGTCACAAAAGGGGGGAAATGTGAAAGCAAAAATATTTTCCAAAGTGTTTTAGACTTAATGTATATCTTATATACTTATATCCTTATATGCTTGTACAAGTTAGTTATATTAGAAGGTAGATGCTCTGGGACTTTAAGGAGTAGTGCCGTGTGCAAAGCACTACGCAGCAATAATAATAATTAAAATGGAGAATCATAGTGCGTGTGCAAAACACTACGCAGCAATAATAAGAATTAAAATGGAGAATCAGTGCTGTGTGCAAAGCTACGCAGCAATAATTGGGAAGATGAGGGAACGGCCCCCCTAAGAGCCAATTAAGTTGTGGAACTTTATCTAAACTTTCTGACTCATTTGTTGTTGAAATTTTGTTATAAATATCCGTGCTGATAAGAATAAAGTAGAAGCATTTTCATACAGTAACGTGTCTGTGTGTTTTTGCTACTCCGAGCTGCTCGTATTCATAGGATGATTTTTAAAAGCTAATTTGGAGCTGGATGGAACTCAAGGCGTAGTGTATGCTAGAATTGCATTCACACTACAGATCACCGATTTCTTTATGTACCCCTGCATGGCTGATAGGGACGAGTGTAGGAGCGTGCAGAGGTCCCATGGGGCACAAAAATGTGATTCAAGCGCGTGATCTGAATGATAACTAGTAGATGCCACCCAGTCTATGACATGTCTTGCTAAACAGGCCAAATTGTACCCTCGTATATTAGGTAAGTTAATACCACCCCTCTCTTTAGTGGCCATGAGCTTGTCTATACGGATTCGAGGCCTCCTCCCTTTCCATAAGAAGTGACCAAAAGCCGACTGTAGTCTTGAGACATCTGTATGCTTCAAAAGAAGTGGCAGGGTTTGTAAAGGGTACAATAGCTTCGAGAAGCTCATCATCTTAAGAAGGTGATTCCTACCCAATAGAGAGAGTGGTAAACCATGCCACCTTTTCAAGTCATGTAAGATCTTCGTAAATAAGGGGAGATAGTTCAAACGATAAAGGGAGTCGGCTGTGCGCCCAATATGTATACCCAGGTATTTGATGGATCGTTTGGCCACCGGAATATTATGCAACTGAGTGGGTAACCACCCCCCCCCCCCGGGGGTCTGTGGTGCCCAGAAACAGAGCCTCACATTTTGACACATTCAGTTTGAATCCCGAAAAAACGCCAAAATCCGATATGACATCCGGTACTTTAGGCAGCTCTGTATCTGGGTGAGCCATAAATAAGATGATATCATCCGCAAAAAGAGCCAGCCTCAGAGTCGCCCCCCCCCCCCCGATTGAAATACCCTGAAAGGTCCGGTCTGTATCCAGGGACCGGGCCAAGGGCTCTAGAGCCAGATCAAATAGTAAAGGGGACAACGGACATCCCTGTCTCGTCCCCTTTAGGAAAGGACGGGGAGATAAATCCAGGCGTATGTACACTAGCTTTAGGTTGTGTGTAAAGAACTCTCAGAAATCTTCTAAAAGCCCCCTGAAAACCCATGGCATCCAGCACCTGACCCAACCACCCCCATCTCAAGTTGTCAAATGCTTTTTCTGCATCTAGGGTGATCAGGGCGGGCGGTTCTCCCCCTCGGCCATCTCCAACCTTATCCATTGCCAATAGAACTCTTCGGATGTTTGTCACGGCTGAACGGCCCCTTACGAAACCCACCTGCGATGGGCCTATCAGTAAAGGCAATATCAAAGCCAAACGGTTGGCCATGAGCTTAGCCAATATCTTGAGGTCCTGATCGAAATCGGCCGATACGAGGAGGGACAATCAAGATCTCGACCCTCTTTGGGTATTAGCTTGATGTAGGCTAAATTAGTTCGGAAAGCCTGATCCTGTCCTGACAATACGTTGTTAAACAGGCTAGTCAAGTTGGGCGCCACTTGCGTCCCCAGAACCTTATAAAATTCACCTGGGTATCCATCAGGCCCAGGAGACTTGCCCGAGGGCAATGCCATAATTACACTCCGCACCTCCTCCGCGGTTATCGGCGCGTTGAGCACGTGTAATTGTTCCTCAGAGATTTGAGGTAAAGAGAGGTTTTGCAAAAAGGTCTCGCCCTCCGGCAGTTCCCCGGGGTCATCCCGGTACAGCAAAGCATAATAATTCCCCAGTAATGTGTTAATGGACTTTGGGTCTTCTGTAACATTGCCTCCCGGGGATCTCAGGCGTTGGATACAGTGGAAAGGTCTCTTTCCCCTAGCCAGGTTTGCTAACAATTTCCCAGGTTTATCTCCAAAACGTCTATAAATTACTTCCTGCTGGGTCCTAATAAAATCCTCCCGACGCTCTGCCCATATATCAAAGTCTCCCCTGGCTGATATCCATAAGGTTTTAGAGAGTGGGGTCTGCTTTACTAAAAAATCGGTATATGCCCGTCGCAACGCTGCACTTGTCTTCTTGTATTGTACCCGTACCACTTTTTTAAGTTTACTAACATGTGCTATAATGCGTCTCCTCAAAACTGCTTTTGCCGTGTTCCAAAATAGCTGAGGATCGGATACATGCTGCTCATTTGTAGCCCCGTATTCAAGCCACCAACCTCTCAGAAGCGTCAGAAAACTTTCATCCTTGGCCAAAAAGGATGGAAAGCGCCACAGATAAGCGTCTCCCTTAGGATGAGTATCAAGCAGGTCTATTAAGACAGGTGCGTGGTCTGAAATAACTAAGTGTGTAATTGAGACCTCTTTGACCTTGGGAATTAATGCACGACTAAGTAATACATAGTCAATACGCGACCAAGAAGAGTGGGGGTGAGAAAAATGAGTATACTCCCGGTCACCAGGATGAACATGTCTCCAACCATCAATCAACGATGCAACCGACAAAAGACCCGCCAAATAAGAGCCCGCGACAGGGGTCGTCAGATCTGTAGCTAGTCTGGACGATCTATCTTCTTGTTGCGACACTACCCCATTGAAGTCCCCTCCCACCACTATTTCCAGAGATGAATCAAGCAGCAAGGTGGCACGGAACTTATCAAAGAAGGGTTTTTGCGAGCTATTCAGAACATACACATTATATAATCTCATTGTACCCTGTGGACTGTGGAGTTGGAGGTGTATCATCCTGCCCTCGTCATCTGTAACTACATCAGTGACCGTATGAGGAAATGCCCTACGAATCAATACCAAAACCCCTGCTTTCCGCTCCACTGCAGGGGACCCATACACCTCCCCAACCCATAATTTGAGCATACGCGGGAAATCTTCTTTAAGGAGATGGGTTTCCTGCAGTAGGGCGACATCTACCCGAAGTTTTTTCAAATGGCGCAAGACCATCATACGTTTGACTGGGGACCTAAGCCCTTTAACATTCCAAGTTACGATTTTCATGTCACAGGTGTACTATAATTATGAGCAACTGGATAGGTCATTAATACGCGGGCGCCAATCCCTATTGAGTGGCCAAGATAGTGACAGCTAAAAGATATCTCCCGAGTGAGTAACTGCAGTCTAAAAGTGCAACAGTAGATTCCAATGGGAACTAATGCAGCAAAAGGCACATTAAACAAAGTGCAACAGTGCATAGGAACAAGTAACAAGTATATCCAACAATATATGTCTAGGACTCCCATTATTCTGGTACTTAACGTTACACATCTACTCCCCTCCCTGTTGTACAGTTAAGAACAAGGGGAAACAACCTCAGAAGATAAACCCCAATACATGACTTTTTTGGGAGACCAGACTCATACCCTTCCCTCCCGCAGCAATGTAAACCATATTGACAATTAGCTAGGTATACTCAAGTAAGTCCCAATGTTGCGACACTAAACCATCCCGCTCAGGTTCAGTCCTCAGTCTGGCAGTCGCCATCCGCTTTGACGTCCTCGGTGTGTTGTGCGCTGTGACTTCGAACTACATGGGGACAAAAATGGTGTGTAGGAAAGGCAGATCCAGCACTCTGATGTATAAAAAACAACAATCCCGGGACCACGCTTAAGCGTTTCAGACCACTAGGGTCCTTAATCATAGCATACTGAATAAAAGTAAAATTCACATATATATATGGGGACCCCTTTGCTTCGGTCAAAGAAGGAGAGCTTCGTGTCGACTGGGCCGACAAGGGTGGCCTGCGTCTAGGTGAGGAGATGGATGTCCCCGCCTCCGAGATCACCGATGTAGTAGGTGAAGATTCAGAAGCTAGGAATCGGTCTGCTGCCGCCGGATCTCTGAACGTCTGGAAAGTTCCATCTGGGTGTTTAATGCGAAGAGTAGCAGGATACAGGAGTTGAAATCGAATGTTCTTCCGAAACAGCAAGGAACACGTGGCACTGAAAGCTCGTCGTTGTCTTGTCACATCTGCTGAATAATCTCCGAAGAGGAGTATACGTGCACCTTGAAAGGTAAGTGGTTCCTTTCGGGTACGGTAAGCATGAAGGATGTCTTCTAAATCCACAAAATCCAAATATCGCATTATGACTTGTTGGGGCCGCTCAGTATTGCCAGCATTATGGTCAGAGGCAGGCGGTTTGGACCCTGTGAGCACGTTCCACCCGTCTGAGCCCTGATAAGCCCAGGGCCTGTGGTAAATCACACTCACACAGCTTTCTAAGAGCCTTAACTGGTATGGACTCCGGCAACCCGACCAGTCTCAAGTTGTTCCGGCGGGACCGATTTTCAAGGTCTTCAATGCGGTCGTAAAGCTGTTTAACGGTCTGATGCAGATCACTTGTCTGGGACACCACCGCAATCAACTCGTCCTCAGCATTAGAAATCCTCTGTTCAGCTTCGTTTATGCGGCCCTCATGCTGGGTAATGCTCTCTTGTAAGCAGTTTAAGGTGGATTGCACCGTCGATACCAGAGTGCTGGACAAATCCGCAGCTATAAGGTCGACCACTGCTTTTGCCAATAATTTGTAATCCAAAGTTTCTTGCAAGGTAGGAAGTTGCGTGGGAGGAGGCTGAGTCGGCAAGTCAGCTCTGTCCCGTCTCTCCTCTAACGGCGCCATCTTGGGCGGCTGTTCCTCTATAGCGTCGTCCCCTATGTCTTCTAAATCCGGTTTTCTGCTGCTCCTCAGCAAGTAACGCTCCATATAGGTAACGCCAGTCGTTTAGATGTTAGGTCTTCTCCACCCCAGTGTATCTTGAGGGGAGATTTGTAAGAGCAGACAGCTTTGTTAGATCTGGAGGAGCGGGAGCGATGTTACACGCGTCTTCACATACCAGCGCCGGAACTGGAAGTCCCTAGATCCCATTTTAATATTTGGAAAATGGACTTACTGTCAAGATCTAGGGGAATGTGGACCCACTAGGCCGCTCCACCGTAGCGGAGAGGCAGCTGGACAAGTCACAGTCTATGCAAAGTCTATACAAAAGTTTGCAGCATGAAAGTACCTGAGATAGTCCAGACAGTGACAGAGGATTTGGCACAGATGGGGCTAGACGTGGTGGATGAGTGGCAGATGACACCAGACGTGTATAACAGCAGGCGGCGCAACACAATTTCAACATTAGAAAGGCTCAGGAACACAGCACGGGATACAGGACGCAGGGCACGGGAACACTGGGAGCAGGATAACACTAAGGGATCATTTGCAGTACGAACATGGGTTGACAACAACGCTCAGGCAAGGAGTGAAAGGGCAGGGCCCTTTTTATAGTCCAGGGTGATCCGGGAAATAATTAATTCATTACATATGCACGAGGGGGCAAACGCGCGCTGGTACCCGGCCTTAAAGGCCGTGCCCCCACACGGACATTGCAGGACAGAGCGGCCGGATGTGCTGACCTCTCTGGGGTAGGAAACGTCGGCCAGAGGAGGAAGGTCCGTTAGCATGTAAGGGGAGGTGGCAGTCCGCAACCGCGGCTATTAAATTTACCTGAAATTTTCATTATATGTTTGTCCTACGGCAGCAAATACACAGGAGTTAAAGTCTATCAACTGCTGGATAGAAGAGACGAGGTTAATAAGCAGAACATGCAAAAAAAAACAATTAAGCACTCAGCCCCCCCCCCCCCACTATAAAGCCGCCAGAGACAGAATGAAGATGCAGAGTTGCAAGCAGTAGAAAATTATTGGTTGGGATATTGTGTTGCCTTCCCACCTGAAATGAAATTTCAGGTAGTAAACTTTCCAGTTCCTGTTGGTCCCACGGCAGAACTTACACAGGGGACTTATAAAGCTGTGTATCCAGGGGGGGAGCAGCTTTAAGCACTCGTTCGCCAAAGGCCAAACCCTCTGCAGAATGGACATCCAGCCGGTCGTGCTTCACCAAGTTGGATGGTGATGCCCATTGTAACGTCTATGGCCACGGTCCGTCGTTCTGCCGTAAATCTCGACGGCCGTGGCCATGGACATCTTAGCTCTGCAGCGTCGTCCTCCTGTGAGGCACCGGCACTCACTTCCGGACTTCGAGTGTCTCTGGCGGGCGTGCGTGCACGGTCTTAAAGGGCCAGTGCACGCATTTTCCAGGAAGTCTGCAATCTAGCCCAGGATGCCGTGGGCTATGAAAAGGGCTTTGCCCTCTTGCTCTTTGCCAGAGCGTTGTTTGTTACCCATAGTTTGTCATGCTTATGGTCTCCCAGTGTCTTCCAGTTTCCCAGTGTACCTTGTTCCTGTATCCCGTATACTGTTTCCGTGCTACCCAGTTCTAGTCCCGTGCTGTGCTGTTGTCGTGCTGTGCTACAGTTTACGCTTGATTTGCTACACCTCACCTGATGTTTTCCCGCCACCTGGTCCAGGACGTGCCTGCCTCGCTACTGGCTACGATTGCCTCAGGTACGCTCGCTGAACTATTTGAACTCTGTACTTACCTGTTTGGCCAGCTGCCATTCCACTACGCGGTACGGCCCAGTGGGTCCACACCCCACATCGTGACAGTACGCTCTGGCCATAAACTCCGCTGGTCAATTCAAGGGCTTGGCACCCTCCCAAGCCATGCAGGCGGATCTCTTAGATCCCCGAGCTAGGCAGGATCAGCTCCTCGTTGCAGTGGACTCTATGGTGCAGCAGCTAGGGACGCTAGTTGCTTCTCTTCCTGCCTCTATGCAAGTCCTTCAAGCCGATCCTCCTGTTACTCCTCCTGGCAGTTCCTGTCCGGATCCTCGGTTCTCGCTGCCAGTGCTTGTCGGTGGTTTCTGAACCAATGCCACATTTATTTTACCCTGCACTCTCAAGAATTTCCTTCGGACGGAGCAAAGATCGCCTTCATCATCTCACCTCCTGACTGGCAAGGCCCTGGCATGAGCTAATCCTATCTGGGAACGTCAGGGACCCGAGACCCAAGATTTCCAGGGGTTCGTGCGAATATTCCGAACTGTTTTTGAGGAGCCTGGGCGAGTCTCATCGGCAGCCACTGCCATCTTCAACCTTCGCCAAGATGACACCTCCGTGGGCGAGTATACAATCCAGTTCCGGACTCTGGCCGGAGAGCTATCCTAGAACAATGAAGCCTTGGTGGCATCCTATTGGCATGGCCTGTCGTCTGAGATCAAGGATGAACTGGCCGCTCGAGACCTGCCTCCTGCCTTGGACGACTTAATTCTGCTTGCCACTCGGGTAGACATAAGGCTGAAGGGAGAGATCTCACGAGATTCGTCAGGAGCGTCGGCGCCCTAGATTGGCTCCCAACTTTCAGCAACCCCTCTTGCCTGCTTCTATTGCTTTGCCCGAGGTCCCGATGCAAGTAGACCGACTAAAATTATCGGTCCAGGAGAAACAGCGCAGGCGCACCTCTGGACTTTGCTTATATTGTGGCCTCGCTGGCCATGTTGTGCGCCTGTGTCCTCACAAGCCAAAAAACCCCAGCGCCTAGGTTTGGTTGGAGAGACAACCCTGGGCGTCAACACATTGAATCAAGAACTATTTGAACTCTGTACTTACCTGTTTGACCAGCTGCCATCCCGCTACGCGGTACGGCCCAGTGGGTTCACACCCCGCATCGTGACACCCATGTTGCTGACTTACAGATTTGATCCATAGAGATTTGACTTTTCCGTCCATGGGGCGGTGGTGGATCTGATTGAATGAGCCCTGTTATTAAGGGGGGGAATATTGACCTAGTTTTATAGTACTTTTTGATAAGATTTCTAATCCACCTGGCAAGAGTTGATTCTCTTTATTGGGCCCGTGAAATTGAAGGAATAATGTCTCGGAACTCCTGAGGGGTCGAGAGTGCTGAAGATATGTCAGGACTGTTTTCCTCACATGAAGTAGGTTCAGGTTCAAGGATGGCTCTGGACCGGAAGGATAGAAGGAACCTTGGTACGGTTCTGAGGACGATAGCGTCAGAAAGAAATCTCCTTAAAGGACAGTAGAAAGGTCCCACGATGGTACGGGTCTATGGAATATAGGTCTAAGTCTATTGATTCCCTTGAAGAATCTGGACACCAAGGGGTGATGAGTAAACTTTTCATCAGAGAAGGCAATAATTGCTGTTATATAAGGGAATGTGTCGCGAATGAAACCTTTTTTTTAAGTGTCGTTACTTATTTCTATTATATTTTTTACGTTTTTTGCTGTATTTATTTTTTTCTTCCATATGGTGGAAAGTATTAAAAATTAAATAATAATTTGACATGTTTTCCTATGTTGGCCACCAGGGGGAGCACTTCCCAGAATTACAGCAAGGTGAATAAGGCAAAGCAACCTGACTCACAGCTGCTGTAAATGTGGGAGGGAATCTCACCCCCTCCCACAAGCCAGGAAAAGGTGTCTTCAAATTGCTAAGCAGTGTCCGGCAGCCATTTTGGGTGTGATTCTGCAGCTGGCAGAAGTTATAGGACACACCAAAAGGTTAAGGGTATGTTCACACACTTACTAAACAAAGGGAAACCGCTCCTGATTTTCAGCCATTTTTTAATCAAACTCGCGTTTTTTAACGGCCGTTTTTGAAGCTGTTTTTCTATAAAGTCAATGAAAAACGGCTCCAAAAACGTCCCAAGAAGTGATGTGCACTTCATTTTGGTCGGGCATCTTTTAACGTGCTGTTTTTGGAAAACTACCACGTAAAAAACGCCCTGTCGGAACAGAACGCCGTATTTCTCATTGAAACCAATGGGCAGATGCTTGTAGGCGTTCTGCTTCCGATTTTTCAGCTGAATACATTGTGTGTGAACATACCCTTAGGGTATGTGCACACGCTAACTGCATTTACGTCTGAAATGATGGAGCTGTTTTCAGGAGAAAACAGCTCCTGCATTTCAGACGTAATTGCTCGTACTCGCGTTTTGCGGGGCGTCTTTTACGGACATAATTTGGAGCTGTTCTTCATTGGATTCAATGAAAAACGGCTCCAATTACGTCCCAAGAAGTGTCCTGCATATAATGTATATAAGTGTCCCGCATATAATGTATATAAGTGTCCTGCATATAATGTATATAAGTGTCCTGCATATAATGTATATAAGTTTCCTGCACTTCTTTGCTGAGGCTGTTATTTTACGCGCCGTCTTTTGACAGTGACGCGTAAAATTACAGGTCTATGGTTGTGTTCAGATAGCACCGGTATCCTAGGGTGCTCGAGGTAGGATCCCATGAAGAGCGGTAAGCCGCCGTACGATTCATAGCAGCGCTACAACGCTTTATAGACTCATATCGATCCAGTCCCCAGTACGGCTCAGTGCCCGACGAAGGTCTTACGACCGAAACGTCGACGTCGCACATATAGCCTCTGGCATCTATCCTGAGAATCTAATAAATATAATTTTTGAAACACAAGCAAGGTGTGCCGACAACAATTCTTAAAATTACAGGCCGTCGGCACAGTACGTCGGCAAACCCATTCAAATGAATGGGCAGATGTTTGCCGACGTATTGGAGCCGTCTTTTCAGGCGTAAATCGAGGAGTAAAACGCCTCGTTTTCACCTGAAAATAGGTTGTGTGAACCCAGCCTTAGAATGATGAAAGTGAAGTGAATGACTTTTCAGTTGACCGGTTCACACACTGTGTATTTGACATGTTTCTTTTTTTGCACATTTTACGTGCAAAAAACCACCTTAAAAAAACGCTTGATTACACTTGATTTTGCGTGTTTGGGGGGGATTTGTGTGTGTGTGTGTGGGGGGGGGGTGCTTGCCGCTGATTCTTCAAAACAGCTGATAAGCGGCTATGAAGTATCAGCGGCGCCCGTGCACACTCCGCTCTGCCACACACACGGGAAAAGTCTTAAAGGGGTCGTCCAGGAAAACATGGCGCCGCACCTGTCCTCAGGTCGTATGTGGTATTATAGCTCTGTCCTATTCACTTCAATGGAGGTGAACTGCAATACCAGACACAATCTGAGGACAGGTGCGGCACTGTGTCTCCAATCCGGACACCCCTTCTGTCCTGAGATGACCCGACGGGGGAGGCGGGTGTCAGAGCATCACTGCAGACAGAACCACACAACTACGGCATGAGGGCAGGGCTTGTCCTGAGTGCACTGTCTCTGGTTATGGACAGATTTATAGTCACATGAACCCCGTCTGATGAACCGGTAACCTAGGTCCGATCACATGACAGAGGGGATCACCAAAAACCCTGCGCACCCTCAGCCCGTCCATCCAGCCCTTTCCTGGTTATATCTGTGACCACCATTACCCCTCATACTGGAGTGTTTGGGGATGTGACTAATGAACCTCTCACACTCCAGTAGGAGGGGTAATGGTCGTCACCCAGCTTTCTCAGACCCCTGAACGGTAAATCTCTCTAGCTGTACTGAGACTGTTTGGGGATGTGACTAATGAACCTCTCAGTCTCAGCACAACTAGAGAGATTTATCGTTCAGGGGCCTAGGAAAGCTGGATACCACTCTAACAGCGGGCATATTGTTTATCACCCAGCTTTCCCAGGACAGTTACATCATGTGTCCTTTATACAGAGTCTCCTGCACGACTACAGGGGGGCCCGTCGGGGGGGTGGGGGGGCGCCAGATTGGGGGAGGGGCTCGTCAGGGGGGGAGGGGCCCGCCGGGGGTCATGAGACCGGCGGTCTGTGAGAGAGAGAGGGACAGACAGAGAAACACATCTTACCTGCAGTGCAGCTGGTCTTCATGATGGCACCTGCTGTCTCCCTGCAAACATCTGCTCTGCTGAGTGACTCTGACCTGCGTCTGTGCTGTACAGAGCCAGAGAGCAGAAGCCATGGAACGGCTCCCGTTCATTGACTCCTATGCCCTGTAGCTGCCGTATTCCATCTCTGTATGTGTCATTAATCGACACATACAGAGATGAAAAACAAAATGGCAGCCCCCATAGTGAAGTAAAAGTTCGAAAAAAGTAAAACACATACACACAAATAAATAAAATTTATTTTAATAACATACTAAAAGCAATATTATATAAAAAAAATATTTTTCGCGACACCCGTCCTTTAAGCGTGTCAGGTCTGAGGCCCTTCTTGTAAAAACTGAAGAAGGGAAGTCAAATCAAAGAGGTATGTTTCCCCAAGAAAAGAATATATTCCAGAAGTGGGAAATGACTTTGGAGGTGTCAGGGATCATTACCATGTATATTGTTTGAAAAATATTATCCTTACATACATATATATATATATATATATATATATATATATATATATATTCAGTATATTACACAAAGAGATTGGATTCATGGAGCACAAAGAGCAGGCATAACACGCCTATGGAAGACACTGCCCCCTGGAATGCAAAGAGGAGTGTGCAGAAGAATGTACAGGAGAACTTACAGCTGAGGAGCCAATGGGACTTAAGCAAGTCCCACATCTCTAGGGAGGGGCATGTGTCTTTTCTCTGTGTGTTTCTTTGTTCTGAATAAAGGGCAGTTCTCCTCCTGTCTGATCGAGGGAAAGCTGTGTACCAACATCTTTGTCTGGTTTACTTCTTTCCAGGCATGCCTTCAACTTTCAATTTACAGAGGTGGTTATTCGGTGTGAAATAACAGGGAGAAGGGAGCTACCCTGATATACGGACCTGACATCTTTGGCGCCCGAACAGGGACCTCACTCGAGGAAATATCAAAATCCGGACAACCGACAATCACAGGGTGAAACAGAGGACCCAAAGTTGCCCACTGAAAGAGTCTGATCATCTCCATACTAAGCACGGTAAGTCAATTGATTTTATAAATCTACGACTTATCTGTGTTAGTGGACAGTCTTGTGGCGATCTGTAGAACCCTTTTGTTGATTTCCTGCATTATCTCAGGCGACAGAGGTGATATTTTCCGCTGTGAGGTCGAAAACCTGTGAGACCTTAGTCGCGCCCGACTAACCATCCTCTGGGTAATTAGTGACTAGATAGAAAATACGCGGGCACAATATACATGTGTGATAAGTCGTGGATAGTATTATAACCTGTCTTATACAGGTGCACGCGGGGTGTGTCTAAACACTGATAAGTTGTGGATAGTATTATAACCTGTCCTATAAGTGGGCATGCGGGGTGCAATGCACTGATAAGACGTGTGATAAGATGTGGGACAGGCGCACGCGGGGTGCAATGCACTGATAAGACGTGTGATAAGACAGGCGCACGCAGGGTGCCATGCACTGATAAGTCGTGTAATAAATTGTAGGTAATATGTTGGCCAGACCTAGAAGGTTGCAGACCAAAATTGTTATATAAATTGCGTGTATAATATAGACTGTTAGAATGGATGGTTTACGGTCCATATTCAAATCATCAGGATCACCCGATCCTATTCATGATTTGGTGTAGCGAATGGAAGTTAGGAATAAGAAAGGTATTGTATGTTATATGTATTAGAAAACACAGGACCAGCCGACGCACGGTAATGGCGTCCGTACCTCATGTTGAGTGTGTCCTCATTGTGGGTGGGAAACCCCCCCTCACAGCTGCGCAATGTGTTTCCAATGGGAGAGGCTGCCCTCCACCCACCCCTGATGTGGCCACGCCCGGCCCAACCAAATCAGTATGAAATAACCGTCTTGTTAATTTTGTCATTTGTAGCACATGCTGCAGTGTCTTTTCTATTTTTTTTAGATTCCATTCTAGTGTGCGGGACGCTGTTCACTGATGAAACAACATGTCATCATAATATAGAATATGGTGGTCGACAGATTGGACTGTTACAGATTATGTGTTTGATGATTTGAACGTAGATAATTCCTATACAATGGTGTGATGAATGATTGCAGATACGTATGTTGTTTTGTCGGCATTGAAAGTGTTAAGATTGTGAGACTAGAAGCTGTGAGGAATGAGTGTGTGACCCCCCCCCCCCTGTATTATTCTGTGTTTGGGAGGAGGAGGGGGAGCTGACTGGGTGCAGTCTGCAGACAAAGGATTTCAATATGCACTGCTTTTAGATATATATATATCAGTAATGTCTACAAACCTAAATAAATTTCTTCTCTTTGCGCATGCGCTGTTGTTTATAAAAGTTGCGATATTTATGTGTTATGATGTGATCAGATTTAATGTGTTTTGATGTTAATTCAGATGTCTTAAACTACAGATACAGTGAGACACGGGGTATTGAAAATGTATGTGCCCCCACCGTTCCCTATATACATATATATATATTTTTTTTTTTAGTTAAACAATTAGTGTGTAGGTGATTAAACATTGTTCTAATTTTTTATATTTTTTTCACGAGTCAGGAAATATTATAAATTAGATTCTAATTTATAATATTTCCCAGCACTGGTCACTAGATGGAGCAATTCCCAAAATTGCAGCATTGCATGTGGTAAAGCAACCACATTGCTTTATGCTGCAAAATTGGGAAAAAATCCCTCGCTCTAGTGAGCTCTCAGAATCCCCCCCTCCTTTATCCTGGCTAGTGCCGGGAGAAACTAGGGGATTGAACGGTCTAACCTCCTACACTGTGTGTCGCCATTTTTTGAGCTAACACACAGTGTAGAAGGTTAACATACAGTAGTAAGCACACTGAAACACGAACATACATAGAAATCACTTACCTGCTCCTGTCGCCGCCGCTCCCTCCGGTCCGTCCGCTCCGTCTGCTGCCGCTGCTCCAAGTGCACAAGTCCGGAAGCTGCGACCGGAAGTAGTAATCTTACTGTCCGGCCGCGACTTCCGGTCTACAGGAAAATGGCGCCGGACGGCGCTCAGTTCAACTTAGACTGTGTGGGAGCGGAGCATGCGCCGTTCCCACACAGACGGCGTACACCATAGATAATGGAACGGGCCCCGTTCGCATTCACTATGGGACTGGGGCTGCCGTACTCCATGTCTGTATGTGTCGTTAATCGACACATACAGAAATGGAGTAAAAAATGGCAGCCCCCATAGGGAAGAAAAAGTGAAAAAATAAAAAAAAGTAACACACAAACACACAAATAAATACAAAAGTTTTTATAAAACACTAACATCAAACTGATATCAAAACATTTTTTTGGGCGACACTATTCCTTTAAGACACTTGTCAGATAAACATGTGGAATCTGTGTATGTTTCTGTGAGGTGGACATGTTCTAGGCAATCAGCTGAGATCAAGGTACAAATCCTGCTGAAAAAGTATCACCAAGTGCAAATGAAATGTACCCAATAATTACACATCTTCTAGGTGCCCTGTCCATTGTAACAGAGAAGTTTTTTTTTTCCTTATATAAAGGTGTTTGATGTCGTTTAAGGGCCTGACATTATTGTATGTACTTAGAACAACGTTTATAATGTATGCGGATGATGTTATCACCAGATTAGTATTTATTTTAACAATTGACAAGAGTTGGGGGTCCCCAGCAAGTGCCAGTAAACATGAACTAAAAGACTTTTAACACGATGAACTCCATCACTGAGATGCGGCAGGCGCAGCCTGAGCCACTACAACGCGTTTATCATGAACTGACGGCAGTGTCACAATACTAAGCGGCCGCCCAGACAAGTAACTTGCCAGAGGAAGAGGACAGATGCGGAGGGTTGGTGGTAGTCACAATACAACTCCACTATTCCGTCTACGTGGGATCTCACCCCAGGCTCACAGTATGAGGTGCTATGTACAGCCTGATGACGTAAACTAAAGGAGACGCTGTCTGACAGATGAGAAGGACCAAACCAAGTCCTGATGACATCAGCAAGGATCAAAGTAAAGACCAAAGACCTGAGTGAATCCGTCAGCAGTATCAAGTGTTTGATAAGTAAGTGGCTAGGAGGGGGTAATAATAACTCCCCCACTGGATACCAACGTAGTCTGACTCCACAATTATGTGGGTTACCCTGAGGGTGACAGTCAGTGAAGAGCAGAAGACAGGAGAAGAAGGGGACGATGGTGTACAGGACTGCAATGAACTGATGGGACCCGAAAACCTGAGGGTGATAGCATGAGATTGGTGATAGCATTATGTTATTAGCTGAGGCCCTATTGTTTATAATGTCTGAGGTTTATAATTATAATGTGTGTAAATATGCCACGGTGCTGCAAATTACAATCTGAGGAGTTTATGTGAAGGTGTGAGGTGAAGGTCACTGTGCTGCCCATGACCTGTTATATCTGCAGGGGTAAAAGTCCCTTAGGACAGTAAGTGACAGTGCGACAGTTATTACCATACATAAAAATGTAGACTGGATTAATTATATATATTACAACCAGCAGCGGCTTGTAGATTATATCAAGACAACCATCCTGTATCCTGAGGAGAATAGGGAAAGTTAGGACCACTCCGACACCTTGGAAGTCCAGGTACAAAGGGGGGTTACTCATCAGGAGTAGCTCGTCTCAAGCTGGTGAAGAAATCCAAAACAACCCCTACCCGCCTGGTTCGAGTGGTCAGTGGTAGGTTGATAGGCAAAACTCAGGGATAGAATAATAATATTTTTAGGGGGGACTGTCAGCGATCATTACCATGTATATTGTTTGAAAAATATTATCCTTACATATATATATATATATATATATATATATATATATATATATTCAGTATATTACACAAGGAGATTGGATTCATGGAGCACAAAGAGCAAGCATAACACGCCTATGGAAGACACCGCCCCCTGGAATGCAAAGAGGAGTGTGCAGAAGAATGTACAGGAGAACTTACAGCTGAGGAGCCAATGGGACTTAAGCAAGTCCCACATCTCTAGGGAGGGGCATGTGTCTTTTCGCTGTGTGTTTCTTTGTTCTGAATAAAGGGCAGTTCTCCTCCTGTCCGATCGAGGGAAAACTGTGTACCAACATCTTTGGCTGGTTTACTTCTTTCCAGGCATGCCTTCAGCTTTCAATTTACAGAGTTGGTAATTCGGTGTGAAATAACATGGAGAAGGGAGCTACCCTGATATACGGACCTGACAGAGGTACTTGGTTTCGTAGAGGCTGGTAGAGTGTTGACAACTCTTCAGAAAGGACCTTGGATTTTAAGGAGCTCTGCTCAGCCTCCAGGCTATCAGGCAAAGGTAGTCGAGATTGGGATGCAGGAACCCTTGTTGGAACAGTGGATACTTGTGTGATGGCAGCTTCCATGATCTTCCTCACAATAAAGCTAACATCCCAGGATATGGATAGGCCGTCGTTTGCTTCAGGCCGTGATCTGTAGGAATACCTTCTGATTGAGACTCCACTCCCCTGGACGTTACGGAATATCTGCTTAACCTGTCTGCTCTGGTGTTGAAGTCGCCTATGATATGGATGGCTGAAATAGACAGGAGGTTGTTTTCTGCCCATCCCATGATTTGACCACATTCCTGTGTCATGGAAGCATTTCTGGTACCTCCCTGTTTGTTCGGAGAGAACACAGTCGGAAGGCTGCTGGAAATTAAACAGGGCTAACATGACCGCTATCATTTCTTTGAGGTTGGAGGATAAGGACATTTCTGTTTTGGACCATTTCATTTGTACCCAGTGCGTCCCTACATGGGCACCCAAGCTTGAACTGGAGGCATCCATAGTGAGGACAGTCGGGTGGGGAGCCATGAGGGACCGTCCCCTGGAGAGACGAGGAGACAAACACCACTTGAGATCTAACTTGGCCTAGGCTGAGAACGGCATAATGAGAACCAGAGATTTGGGATTTCTGTTCCGCAGCCTTAAGATATTTGACTGGAGGATTCTGATGTGGGCTTCGGCCCATGGGACCACCTCGATGGATGAGTTTAGTGGACCCAAGACTCATGGCAAAGCGAACAGAGTAAACCCAAAGAATGAGAATTTTCATGATGGCTTCCTTGGTGCTCTGGTCCTGTCCTCGGTCAGAAACAACTTTATCTGTTGAGTATCTATAATAAACCCCAAATATTTCAGCCGAGATGATGAAAGAAGGTGGGATTTTTTTGTAATTGATCAGGAATCCATGACTTTGAAGCATCTACGGCGTGGTATGAAGTTGATCCTAAAGAACTTCCTGAGAAGGGGCACTGATGAGCCATTCCTCTAGGTATGGGTTCACCAAAATACTTTTCATTCTGAGGGCTGCGAACACCTTGGTAAATACCGAAGGCTAGGCAGGGAAATTGGAAATTAAAATTTGACCCTGAATAAGAACAGTAATGTGAAGGAACTTCCTGTGATCCTCAAGGACTGGAATACGTAGGTTTCGCATCCATGAGGTTGATAGTAGCCATCATATCATTGAACTGAAGGATGTTGATCAGCGATTGAATGTTAACATCCTGAATTTCCGTTTGACAAAATTGTTCAAATATGTCAAGTCTATGACCAACCGCCATCTTCCTCCCACTTTGGGAACAGCGAATACAAGAGAGTACACTCCCTGGCCTCTTTCTAGTGGTGGAACCTCTTCCAAAGCCCTTTTTTGTATAAATTCATGTAGGAGTTGAAGGACATGGAGTTTTTGTTTTTTTTTTTTCATATTCAAAATTTTTATTGGTTGTAAAACAAACAAGTATAAAACACAAATGGAAGAAATACATCCACAAGAAAGAAAAAAAAAAAAATAACGAATGGGGGTAAAGCCCCAACAAAGAGGTGAGCATCACATCCTATGACAAGCGATGGTATACAACAGCGGCGTGCAGAAGCATAATGAACAGGAGCATTGCATAAAAAGTAAGTAGAAACATAACAACTTAGTCTCCTACACAGCATAAAGTTTGTAACAGCATTCCACAAACGCAATCACAGGGAGCGAAGCTCCTCTCAATTAGGCAAGGGAGGGGAGGGAAATACTGGAGGAGGGCAAAGGTCATGGTGAGCCTGGACTCCAATTCTGTATTATTATGAGTAAAGAGAAGTAACAGCAGTTATTCATATGGCAGAGGCATGGTGGAAGCGGGTAAAACCACACAAAATAGCAAGCAATGTCTCCCCAGTCTAAAAATCATGGGAAGGTGGATTGGGTCTCAAGTCACTACATTTATATATGTGGGAGAAGAGCGAAACGTAGTCCAATGGGACCATGTAGACGTGTATGGTGTAGAGGCAGCTGGGGATTGTGACATCAGGTGTTCCTGTATAGGGGGCAGGGTAGAGACACATAAGCGTTCAAAGTCTGTTAGCATATGGTGAAGGTGGGCTTGGTGGTTGGTTACATTATAAAAGTGTTTTAATTGGGTATATCCAAACATGTGGTGTGTTGAAGGCGCATCAGTTATGAAGATTGTGGCCAATGGGAGTTGGGAGGAATCAGAAAGGACTTGAGTAAAGTACATGGGATTGGTGGATGACCTGCATAGGAAGGAGAGTCGGGCCTCGCCTGCAGGAAATGCTGGGTTGTCAGTAACAGGGGTTAAGGGGCCCAGTGTGTCAATTAGAGAAACTCCAACCCCGGAAGAGCGTAATGCCAAAAGTGTTTTGGAGACAACAAATGAAGCTTGAGTCACTCTGTTCCTAGGCAAGGTCCATGTCCACGGCAGAGTAGACAGGGCACGAGTGCATAACTGTTGGGCTAATCTAACCCAAATTTTGGATTTGTGATTATGAAAAAAGTCAAGAACATGTGCGTGGGTCGTCGGAAGGTAATAGAGACGACAGTTCGGCAAACCAACCCCACAGGCATCTCTTGAACGAGTAAGAATTGTCCTGCCTAATCGGGGACATCCTGAAGGCCAGATGAAGGAGCCAAAGCCATAGAGTTTTCATTTAACAGGAACCGTTACGGTGGATGAGTTTTTAACTCCGGGGCGTACCCCCGCTGGATAGTCAAGGAGACTCAGGCTTTTGATGAAGTTTTGGACCACTGATCTGCAAAGGTCTGGAGTCTGCCCCCTATAGGTGGATCCAGTAGCCTGGCCTCATTGGCTCAGACTTTTCTGGTCAGAGGACTTCTTGGTCTTGAAGTTTCTATCTCTGTTGTATCTGGAACGTCTGTCTATTGTTGGAAATTGCGCCATGTCCTAGGTGATCTTTTCCTTTAGCCACAAAGGGATCTCAATTTGACCTCCTGGGGGATGAAGAGAGGCAAGTCTTTGTCTTCATTTAATATTTCAGCATGCCTTCTAGTTCTGTACCCAAGAGGGATGATGGGAAAAAAGAAGCAGGCGGAAATTATTTTTTCCTCCTTGTTTTCACAATCTTTTTTTAAACCAGTCCGAGAATACCGGATGGGATGGAAGAGATTTGTACTTCTAAACCAGAAAGTAAAAAAAAAAGCTCTTTTTTTTTATTTGTCTTTGATGTTTTTAAAAGACTCCGTTGTTTTTTTTTACAGCCTTTATCAAGTCAGGAATTTTCTCCTTTTTAAGTAAGTGTAACGTCTATGGCCGCAGACCGGCGTCCTGACTTACCCTCTGACGGCCGCGGCTATGGACAAGTGAGTTCCGGGTGGCATCCCCCTCCTGGGAGACGCCGGAACTCATTTCCTCATTCTGATACTGGCTCCCGCCTTAAAGGGAATGTGTTGCCAGAAAAACATTTTGTTTTTTTTTTAATTAAACATTTAGTGTGTAGGTGATTAAACATTGTTCAAATTTTTTTTATTTTTTTCACGAGTCAGGAAATATTATAAATTAGATTCTAATTTATAATATTTCCCATTGCTGGTCACTAGATGGAGCTATTCCCAAAATTGCAGCATTGCAAAATTGGGTAAAAAGCCCTCGCTCTAGTGAGCTCTCAGCATCCCCCCCTCCTTTATCCTGGCTAGTGCCGGGATAAACGAGGGGTTTGAACGGTCTAACCTCCTACACTGTGTGTTGCCATTTTTTGAGCTAACACACAGTGTAGAAGGTTAACATACAGTAGTAAACGTACACAAACACGAACATACATTGAAATCTCTTACCTGCTCCTGCCGCCGCGGCTCCCTCCGGCCCGTCCGCTCCGTCTGCTGCCGCTGGTCCAAGTGCACAAGTCCGGAAGCCGCGACCGGAAGTAGTAATCTTACTGTCCGGCCGCGACTTCCGGTCCACAGGAAAATGGCGCCGGACGGCGCCAATTTCAAATTGGACTGTGTGGGAGCGGCGCATGCGCAGTTCCCACACAGACGGCGTACACAGAAGTGGATGGGACGGGAGCCGTTCGCAGTCCCTATGGGACTGTGGCTGCCGTATTCCATGTCTGTATGTGTCGTTAATCGACACATACAGAAATGGAACAAAAAATGGCAGCCCCCATAGGGAAGAAAAAGTGTAAAAATAAGAAAAAGTAAAACACAAACACACAAATAAATATAAACGTTTTTAATAAAGCACTAACATCTTTAACATATGAAAAATAAATTTGTGATGACACTGTTCCTTTAAAGGGCGAGTGTGTGCACATTGCAGATTAGCTGCAATTAGCCCAGAATGCCTCTGGACTATAAAAGGGGCTCTGCCCTCTAAATCATTGCCTGAGCGTTGTTGTGTTACCCTAGTTTGTCCTTGCAAATGGTCTCTTAAAGAGGCTCTGTCACCAGATTTTGCAACCCCTATCTGCTATTGCATGTGATAGGCGCTGCAATGTAGATTACAGTAACGTTTTTATTTTGAAAAAACAAGCATTTTTGGCCAAGTTATGACCATTTTTGTATTTATGCAAATGAGCCTTGCAAAAGTCCAAGTGGGCGTGTTTAAAGTAAAAGTCCAAGTGGGCGTGTATTATGTGCGTACATCGGGGCGTTTTTACTACTTTTATTAGCTGGGCGTTCTGACGAGAAGTATCATCCACTTCTCTTCAGAACGCCCAGCTTCTGGCAGTGCACAGACACACAGCGTGTTCTCGAGAGATCACGCTGTGACGTCACTCACAGGTCCTGCATCGTGTCGGCCACATCGGCACCAGAGGCTACAGTTGATTCTGCAGCAGCATCAGCGTTTGCAGGTAAGGGGTAGCTACTTAACTGTAGCCTCTGGTGCCGATGTGGCCGACACGATGCAGGACCTGTGAGTGACGTCACAGCGTGATCTCTCGAGAACACGCTGTGTGTCTGTGCACTGCCAGAAGCTGGGCGTTCTGAAGAGAAGTGGATGATACTTCTTGTCAAAACGCCCAGCTAGTAAAAGTAGTAAAAACGCCCCGATGTACGCACATAATACACGCCCACTTGGACTTTTACTTTAAACACGCCCACTTGGACTTTTGCAAGCCTCATTTGCATAAATACAAAAATGGTCATAACTTGGCCAAAAATGCTCGTTTTTTTAAAATAAAAACGTTACTGTAATCTACATTGCAGCGCCGATCACAGGCAATAGCAGATAGGGGCTGCAAAATCTGGTGACAGAGCCTCTTTAAGTGTTTTCCAGTTCCCAGTGTTTCCCATTCCTGCCGCCTGTACCCTGTATCCCGTGCTACCATGCTTCTGTGCCTTAAAGAGTTGGAGTTTTATCCTCCGCTGCATCTACTGTGCCACACAGCGCCGGGTGTCTGTCTACTGCCAGAGCCTAATTTTAGCCTGAAATCACCGCTACTGTCTACGTTGCCTCAGGTACCCTTTCAGAACTACAGACATTGCATATATACCTGTTTGGCCAGATGCCATCCCGCTACGTGATACGGCCCAGTGGGTCCACACCCCACGTCGTGACAGTATGCTCAGGCCATGTACCCCGCTGGTCAATTCAAGGGCCTGTCACCTTCTCAAGCCATGCAAGAGGACCTGCAGGACCTGCGAACACAACAGGATCAACTCCTTGTAGCAGTAAACTCCATTGCACTAAAGCTAGGGGTGCTAGCTGCTTCCTCCTCTGCTCCTGTTCCAGCTTCTCCGGCTGATCCTCCTGCTGCATCTCCTGTCAGCATCAGTTCTGATCCTCAGATCTCGCTGCCACTACCGCATCGTTTTAACGGAGACGCAAGCTCATGCAGGGGATTTCTCAACCAGTGTTGTCACGTTAGGTTCGTGGACTCACTGGACCGTACCGCCTTGGCGGTATGGCAGCTGGCCAACAGGGTGCAGGAAACAGTCTATAGTTCTTATAGGATACCTGTGGCAGCTCGGACAGTAGCAAGGCAGGCTCGGCTGGGACTAGGCAACAGGCAGACGTCAGGCGTGGTGTAGCAGGACAGGTGTGGTATACAGCACAGCATGACTACAGCTCAGCACGGCACCTGACCAGGATAGCACGGGATACCGGATACAGGTATGGGAAACACTGGGAACTGGAAGACACTAGGAGACCATTTGCATAGACAAACTAGGATACGACAAACAACGCTCAGGCATTAAAGGAAGGGGCTGGGACCTTCTTATAACCTAGGGTGCTCTGGCAGCAATCAGCTCAATTTCCCACCTGCGTGCGCTTTGGATTCTTAAGTCTGGACTGAGCTCGCGAGCGCACCCTGGTGGTCACTGTGGAACAGGACAGCCGTATGTGCAGACAAGGTGTCGACTGGATGGAAGGAGTTCGTGGTCAGCAACCACGGACGTTACAAGTGTCATATCCACTTCACCTTGCACGCCAGAGCATTTCCCTCGGACGGCGTGGGTGAATCCTGTCTGGGAATTTTAGGGACCCGATACATCCAGGGGTTCCTGCGTTTATTCTGCACTGTGTTTGAGGAGCCTGGACGAGTCTCGTTGGCAGCTACCTCTCTACTGAACCTTCGCCAGGAGGACACCTCCGTGGGTGAGTACACCATCCAGTTCCGGACCCTGGCAGGTGAGCTGTCCTGGAACAACAAGGCGTTAGTAGCTTCCTTCTGGCATGGACTGTCATCTGAGATCAAGGACGAACTGGCTGCTCGTGATCTACCACCTACCTTGGACGACCTAATTCTACTTGCTACCCGGGTTTATACGAGGCTCAGAGAAAGATCCCAAGAGGTTCGTCGAGAGAGAAGGCTTCCTAGGTTGGCTCCCAACTTCCAGCAACCCCTCTGTAATGACGGGGTTGGGAGACAGACAGGTGAGCCCTAATCTACCCGCCACTCAGTCCCTGCCTACTTGCAACGACCCGTCCTAAGCGATGGGGTACAACTGGGCAACGGTCCCTACACTCAGTAAGTGCAAGACAGACAAAACAGACAGGGGTACACAGAAGCTAGGGAAACGGGGCAGCTGCCCACGGAACACAGTGAGCAGCAAGAGTGGTGAACGAGCCGAGTCAAACCAGGAGAGAGTGAGGTACAAAACGCTGAGCAGGAGAGTGGTCAGAAAGCCAAGGTCAATAACAAGCAGAGGATCAGTAGTACAAGCAGCAGCAGCAAGCCAGGAAACAAGCATAGAAGAATCACAGGCAAAGGAGGAACAGGAAAGGCAGGTATAAATAGACAGTGGGCGGGAACTAGCTCCGTCTGGCCAGGCTGTGATAGGCTCTCCCACTCCTAAGCCTGCCATCCTGAGTGGACATAGGAGCAGGTGCAGACTGATTGCCCACGGGCGTCGACACAGAACCTGTGTCTGGCAAATCCTTTACAGTACCCCCCCTTTTATGAGGGGCCACCGGACCCTTTCTAGGTGGACCTGGTTTATTGGGGAAACGAAGGTGGAACCTCCTGAGCAATACCCCAGCGTGAACATCCCGGGCGGGTACCCAAGTCCTCTCCTCAGGCCCGTATCCTCTCCAATGTACCAGGTACTGGAGGGAGCCTTGGACCATCCTGCTCTCCACAATCTTGGCCAGCTCGAATTCTACCCCCTCAGGGGTGAGAACAGGGACCGGAGGTTTCCTCGAGGGAGCCAAGGACGGGGAGCAGCGTTTAAGGAGGGAGGCATGAAAGACGTCGTGCACTCGAAAAGACGGGGGCAACTCCAGTCGGAAGGAGACAGGGTTAAGGACTTCAATGACCTTGTACGGCCCTATAAACCGGGGAGCAAATTTCTTAGACGGGACTTTAAGGCGCAAATTTTTAGAAGATAGCCACACCAGATCCCCGACCACAAACAAGTGGTTAGCAGAACGTCTTCTATCTGCCTGAGTCTTTTGTATGCTCAGGGATGCCTCTAGGTTCTTCTGAACCTGGGCCCAGACTGTTCACAGTTCCTGATGAACGACATCTACCTTGAGATTGTTGGAACTACCAGGTGAAACGGAGGGGAACCGTGGATTAAACCCAAAATTACAGAAAAAGGGGGAGACCCCTGACGAGTTACTGACCCGGTTATTAAGGGAAAATTCGGCGAGGGGAATGAATGAGACCCAATCATATTCACAGTCAGAGATAAAACACCTTAAATATTGTTCTAGAGACTGATTAGTCCTCTCACTTTGGCCATTAGTTTCATGATGGAAGGCAGAGGAGAAGGACAGATCAATCTCCAACTTTTTACAGAAGGCTCTCCAAAACAAAGAAACAAATTGTACCCCTCTGTCAGAAACAATATTGACAGGGACCCCATGGAGACGCAGGATGTGTTTGATAAACAAGGTAGCTAACATCTTAGCATTGGGTAGTTTCTTGAAGAGCACAATGTGGCACATCTTACTGAAGCGGTCTACTACAACCCACACCACCGACTTGCCTTGAGATGGAGGCAAATCGGTGATAAAATCCATGGAGATATGGGTCCAAGGTCTCTGGGGAATGGGCAAAGAACATAGTAAGCCCGCTGGTTGGGACCTGGGAGTCTTGGACCTAGCACAAACCTCACAAGCGGCGACGTAGGCCTTAACGTCTTTAAGCAACCCAGGCCACCAGTAGTTTCTGGCAATGAGGTGCTTGGTACCCAGGATGCCTGGATGGCCAGATAGTGCAGAGTCATGATTTTCCCTAAGTACCCTTAGCCGGAGTTGCAGGGGAACAAACAGCTTGTTCTCAGGAAGGTTCCCTGGAGCTGAACCTTGATCAGCCGCAATTTCGGAGACTAAATCAGGTATAATCATTTCCTTTATTGATTCTGGAGGCAAAACAAAAGCAGGATCCTCCTCCAAAGCAGGGCTGGCCATGAAGCTACGCGACAGTGCGTCAGCCTTAATATTTTTAGACCCAGCCCTATAGGTGACCAAAAAGTTGAATCTGGTAAAAAATAACGCCCATCGAGATTGTCTCGGGTTTAGCCTCTGGGCAGATTCTAAGAAAACCAGATTCTTGTGGTCGGTAAGGACCGCTACCTGGTGCCTAGCCCCCTCCAGGAAGTGGCGTCACTCTTCAAATGCCCATTTAATGGCTAAGAGTTCGCGGTTGCCAATATCATAGTTATTCTCAGTGGGCGAAAACTTCCTGGAGAAGTAGGCACAGGGACGGAGATGGGTGAGGGACCTGGTACCCTGGGACAAGACAGCACCCACTCCCACCTCGGAGGCATCAACCTCCACGATGAATGGCTCCATTTGGTTGGGCTGAACCAGCACTGGGGCCGAGATAAAGCACTTCTTAAGGACCTCAAAAGCCTGGACAGCCTCAGGAGGCCAGTGGAGAAGATCAGCACCTTTGCGAGTGAGATCCGAAAGAGGCTTAGCGATGACCCAGAAGTTAGCAATAAATCTCCTGTAATAATTAGCGAATCCCAGGAAGCACTGTAACGCCTTCAGGGAGGCAGGTTGGACCCATTCCGCCACAGCCTGGACCTTGGCAGGGTCCATGCGGAATTCATGAGGAGTGAGGATTTGACCCAAAAATGGTATCTCTTGCACCCCAAACACAAATTTTTCGGTCTTAGCAAACAGTTTGTTTTGCCGAAGGACCTGGAGCACCTTCCTGACATGCTCAATGCGGGAGGACCAGTCCTTGGAAAACACAAGTATGTCATCAAGGTACACTACATGAAATACCCCCAGATAGTCTCTTAAAATCTCATTTATGAAATTCTGGAAGACCGCGGGAGCATTACACAACCCAATGGGCATGACGAGGTATTCGAAATGACCTTCGGGCGTGTTAAACGCAGTCTTCCACTCATCCCCCTCTTTGATGCGGATAAGGTTATAAGCCCCCCGTAGATCAAACTTAGAGAACCATTGAGCCCCCTGAACCTGATTGAAGGTCAGTAATCAAAGGAAGGGGGTACTGTTTCCTTACAGTGACCTTATTCAAGTTCCGGTAGTCGATGCACGGCCTAAGACCACCATCCTTCTTCCCTACGAAGAAGAAGCCAGCACCTACCGGAGAAGTAGAGGGGCGAATGTTACCCTTGGCCAGGCACTCCTGGATATACTCTCTCATGGCTTCACATTCGGGACAAGATAGATTAAATATCCTACCCTTAGGGAGCTTAGCTCCTGGTACCAAATCGATTGCGCAATCGTATTCTCTATGAGGAGGTAACACTTCGGAGGCCTCCTTAGAGAAAACATCAGCGAAGTCCCGAACAAACTCAGGTAGCGTGTTCACCTCCTCAGGGAGAGAAATAAAATTAACAGAAAAACATGACGTCATGCATTCATTACCCCATTTGGTAAGATCCCCAGTATTCCAGTCAAACGTGGGACTATGCAACTGCAACTAGGGAAAGCCTAAAACCAAATGTAACCCACAAATGTAATGCTCCAGATTCTCAACAAGCTCAAAGGAAGGTAATGTTTTATAGCTCCTCTAAACAGCAAAACTGTTTACAGCGGTGCTAACATAATTGCACAAGGGTTTTCAAGTGTTTTCTAATCATCCATTAGCCTTCTAACACAGTCAGCAAACACAATGTAGCATTAGAACACTGGAGTGATGGTTGCTGGAAATGGGCCTCTATACACCTATGTAGATATTGCATTAAAAACCAGACGTTTGCAGCTAGAATAGTCATTTACCACATTAACAATGTATAGAGTGTATTTCTGATTAATTTAATGTTATCTTCATTGAAAAAACTGCTTTTCTTTCAAAAATAAGGAAATTTCTAAGTGACCCTAAACTTTTGAATGGTAGTGTATATATATATGGGGCGTGGCTTGGCTGCCGGAGTGAATGGCTGCTTGAGAGCTCGGCTCCTCTCTGCATCAGCGGCTCACAGCAACTAACACCTCACAAGTACCTCACTTTCACCTGTCTGTACCCTCGGTTGTGGTCCTCATCACCCAGGATGCCAAGGAGGCGCAAATCAGTAGCCAGACCGGCTAAAATCCTGGACTTTTACTTTCCCCACAGCCGCCCGTCTGACCAAGATGGCGCTGAGGGGAGCTCACGTGCAGACTCCCTGGCGTCCGACCCTTCCCTCAACTTCGCACCACCTCGCAGGAGCAGCTCTGTTCCTGCCATGCCGCCGACACTATCAGCGGTAAGCCCGCAGAGACACGAACAGCAAGAGCAGGAGGCCATCTCCCCTCCGGACCTCCGGAGCCGCTATCTTAGAGAGGCTGCACGTGGCACCTCCACACAGCCGTCTTCTCCTCTCACCTCCAGACAGCCTGCAACATGCACTCAGAGCCGGTCCTTACTTCTCCTTGCCGAAGATCAGATAGGACACATTGGTGCTATGGCATCTGACCCTCCTTCACCAGGGGACATTTTTGCTTCTTTACCCTCCTCCACTGAACCTATCACTGAGCTTACGCTTAGAAACATGCTACAAGCTTTACAACAATCCATCCATTCTGGGTTTGCCGAGCTGCTTAAAGGCAATGTGTTGCCAGAAAAACATGTTGTTTTTTTTTAAATTAAACATTTAGTGTGTGGGTGATTAAACATTGTTCAAATTTTTTTTATTTTTTTCACGAGTCAGGAAATATTATAAATTAATTCTAATTTATAATACTACCCATTTTTGGTCACTAGATGGAGCTATTCCCAAGATTGCAGCTTTGCAAAATTGGGTAAAAAGCCCTCGCTCTAGTGAGCTCTCAGCATCCCCCCCTCCTTTGTCCTGGCTAGTGCCGGGATAAACGAGGGGTTTGAACGGTGTAACCTCCTACACTGTGTGTCGCCATTTTTTGAGCTAACACACAGTGTAGTAGGTTTACATACAGTAGTAAACACACACAAACACGAACATACATTGAAATCTCTTACCTGCTCCTGCCGCCGCGGCTCCCTCCGGCCCGTCCGCTCCGTTTGCTGCCGCTGGTCCAAGTGCACAAATCCGGAAGCCGCGACCGGAAGTAGTAATATTACTGTCCGGCCGCGACTTCCGGTCCACAGGAAAATGGCGCCGGACGGCGCCAATTTCGAATTGGACTGTGTGGGAGCGGCGCATGCGCAGTTCCCACACAGACGCCGTACACTGAAGTCAATGGGACGGGAGCCGTTCGCAGTCCCTATGGGACTGTGGCTGCCGTATTCCATGTCTGTATGTGTCGTTAATCGACACATACAGAAATGGAACAAAAAATGGCAGCCCCCATAGGGAAGAAAAAGTGTAAAAATAAGAAAAAGTAAAACACAAACACACAAATGAATATAAACGTTTTTAATAAAGCACTAACATCTTTAACATATAAAAAAATAATTTGTGATGACACTGTTCCTTTAAGCCTCTGTCTGACTCACTTCATGCAGTGGAGGATAGGGTCCAACATGTGGAATCCAAGATGGGGGTGCTCACTGCATCCCATGACGACCTCATTGATGCTCACTATGATCTTGAAACAGATCTTTCTCACATACAAGCAAAAGTTGCTCACTTGGAAGATAGGTCTCGTCAGAACAACGTCAAATTCAGAGGTATTCATGAAGACGTCGCTACCAAAGATTTAACGCCTTACATACAGGAATTTATCAAAGCCCTACTTCCAGATTGCTCCTCTAGAGATCTTATCATTGATAGAGCACACAGGCTTCCCAAGCCGAAGCACCTGTCCGACAATGTCCCACGAGATGTGCTAGCTCGCTTTCATTTCTACCACATTAAGGACTTGTTCATGTCTGCATCTAGGAAGAAAGATGCGTTACCCTCCCAACATAAGATGGTCTCCGTCTACGCAGATCTCTCTGCCGCTACATTGCAACTCCGGAGGCATTTTTTGCCCATCACTTCTGCGCTCAGAGATAACAAAATCCTCTACAGATGGGGCTTCCCTGTTCGATTGCTTGTTCACAAAAATGATTCCTTACATATCATCAGATCTGTAAAGGACGGCATTTCTCTCCTTCAATTGTGGAACATTCGGGTTACTTTCCTGGATACTACGCCGAAAGCTGCTCCTCCACCTGTTACAGATGAGTGGCACATGGCTCGATCTCGCAATCGTCCATGACGCTGAGGTGGCTTGCTTATTTGGATGCACTGCCGTTCACGGTATCGGTCTTCAAGACGACTGTTTTCCCCCCTCCTCTTTCTGAACATAATCAATGTTCAGACACATTTCCTCTAATGTTCTTCCTAACTTTGTTAGATATATCTGCAGACCTGCCATTGTATCTCCATGTTTTGCCGCAATGTCTCTTTTCTGATGAGATCTAAACTGCGTTGGTATTTACAGGTGCAAGGCCTATCTAATATGCGATTCTTTTCATTGGTTCGCAAACAGCAGCACACCTGTTATAGACATGGCTCTTAAATTTGCCTCCCTCAATGTTAATGGCTTGAATAACCCATATAAACGTTCTACTATGTGGAAAGAAGTTCTCAAACTTTCCTGTGATGTCCTTTGTATACAAGAGACACATTTATTAAAGAATGATGTCGCCCGCCTGAAACATCCCGCATTCCCCAACACTTTCCAATCTCATTATTCAACCAAAACTAGGGGTGCGTTGCTGGCTGTGAAAATACGGTTGCTTTCCAAATGTCTGAGTTAATAGTTGATCCTAATGGCAGATCTATTATTTTGCTGTGTTCTATTAACAATGTCCAATATACCATAGTTACAGTGTATGCCCCCAACCAACATCAATTGAAGTTCCTGTGCAAGATGATACGCTTAGTCTCCAAGTACAAACAGGGCAAATTGATCTTGTGTGGAGACTTTAATTCAATAATGGATGCTGAGTTGGATTCTACGTCGCAATTTCACCATTCACACTCTGTTATAGGTGACTTATTCTGGAGGGAAGAAATACATGACATGTGGCGCATGCAGCAAAGCTCAGAAAGGGATTTCACTCATCATTCTCATGTACATAATAGCTATGCCAGACTGGATATGTTCCTGGTAGACAGGGATTCTCTCTTCCTAGTTGAGTCCATGACTATTGGTGATGTCTGCTGGTCGGACCATGCACCTATCACACTGACACTTATGGAAACTTATAACGCCCCTCCTACATACTTGTGGAGATCCAGCCCCTTTCTCCTCTCCCATCCCACACATAGACTTACCTTAGGAACAGATCTGGCGGACTACTTCACAAATAACGACACACCAGATGTCGGAATTACTTCCCTATGGAACGCTCATAAAGCCTATATCAGAGGTACCTTTATCAGACTAGGCCATATGCTTAAAAAACAGAGGTTGGCGGAAATTTCATCTCTGATGGATGAAATTCGCCGTCTAGATAATAAAAACAAATCTACTCCTACAGAGTCCCAGGCCTCACAGCTGCTACTTCTCACACAACGTCTTAGACTGTGCCGTCTTTCAGATTATGAAAAATCTCTCAGGAAAACGAAGGCGAAGTTTTACTCCCAAAATAATAAGGCAGGAAAGCCATTGGCTGCACGCCTCAAGCTTCAACATCAAAGGTCTAGAATACCAGATCTACTGAATCCTCATTCTCGAAATAAGATTTTAGACCCTAGAGACATAGCTGAACAGTTCCGTAAATACTACTCCTCCTTGTATAATATTAAAGATTACCTTTTTATAGAGCGACCAATCCCCTCTGACATACATGACTTCCTCCAATCTGCCTCATTACCCAGTCTCTCCCCAGAACAGCTACAGATACTGAACGCCCCTATCACAGAACCGGAAATTTAGAAAATTATACAATCCCTTCCACAGGGGAAGACCCCTGGTCCCGATGGACTTACTAACTTATATTATAAAATGTTTGCTCCCCAACTGGTTCCTTATTTGAGCAGATTTTTCCAACAGGCTATGTCCCTTGGCTCACCTTGGGAGAATCAAGCGGCACTAATTGTTACGATACCCAAACCGGGGAAATCCACTGACGCCCCTCAGAATCTTCGGCCCATTTCGCTGTTTAATTCCGATCTCAAACTCTACGCTAAGCTGATAGTCAATAGACTTACTCCTATATTCCCACTTTAATAAGCAGTGATCAAGTAGGTTTCATTAAGGGCAGACAAGCGTCTGACAATACCCGCCGTGTCTTGAATCTATTGCATCATATTGAAACATCCAACGAGCCGGCGACACTACTGGCCCTAGATGCAGAAAAAGCGTTTGACCGCATTAATTGGTCATATGCTTTTTCGACCCTCCAAAAAATGGGGTTTGATGGCAACATCCTAACCGCCATTCAGGCTCTTTACTCTGCCCCTTCAGCCAGAGTATACACCAATGGTGTCCTCTCTCAGGACTTTAATATATCCAATGGCACTCGTCAGGGCTGCCCCTTGTCCCCAATAATATTTAGCCTTTCTATGGAACCCCTAGCCCAACAAATCAAACTACATAGCTCAATTCATGGCATAAAAATTGGACACAGAACACACACCATCTCACTGTACGCGGATGAGATTATTCTTTCCCTCTCCCAGCCTGCCATTTCGCTTGCCTCAGTTATGGATGTTATTAACTCCTTTGGTAAACTCTCCTATTGTAAGCTGAACACTCAAAAATACCAGATGTTACCTTTACATTTAGACTCTGATACATTATATTTCCTACAAATGAAATACCCCTTTGACTGGAGACTGGATGGGATTCAATACTTAGGCATCACTATTACATCTTCCTTCTGTGACCTATACAAAGTTAATTATGAACCTGTTCTTCAATCCATCCATGCGGAATCTGATAGACTCCTCCAATATGATACGTCATGGATTGGCCGAATAGCCACATATAAAATGCTTCTTCTACCAAGGCTGTTGTACCTATTTCGTACCCTCCCAATTAGCTTGCCCTCTAAATTTTTCGTGGCGGCCCAAAAAACCCTTTCCCTCTTTGTTTGGTCTGGATGCAAGGCCAGAATCTCTCGGCATATACTGTCTCGTGACAAAAAGTTGGGTGGCTTGAGTGTCCCAAACATACACAGTTACTATACTGCCACCCTTGTGGCGCAAATCACAGATTGGTGGCATGATGATCAAAATATCCACTGGCTTCAAACAGAATCCTCATACATATCTCCGATAAGCCTAAAAACTGACTTGTTTTTGACCTTTTGGGATCTTCCATCTCCCCACTCCCTATCCCCATTAACTCAGGCGACCTTGCAGTGTTGGTCTTTCTTGCACATCTACTGAACACAGCCCCCTATTAAAGTCATACATTCCTATGGATATTTTTTCTATGATTGTCCCCAATTTCTCATTGTCTTTGTGGTCTCTGAAAGCCATCACTAATGCCTCACTTTTGTTTAAAGATAATCGCTTAGTGAGTTCTGAACATCTCACATCTCAATACTCTGTACCTGTTTCAGATTTCTCCCAATATCTCCAGATCAGGGACTGTGTTACCACTTACAATAATTTTGATGCTGTATGTCTTTTTAAAGTGTTTGGATATTTCTCTAAACGTAGCAGGGGCAGGAGACTCGTGTATAATATGCTTCACTCACACTCCCTTTTTTCTAAATCACATCCCATGCGGTCCTGGGAGAGAGACTTGGGGTGCTCCTTTTCTCAAGAAGCGTGGGTGTCTGCATTTAAATTAATTTATAAAGCCTTACCTTGTATTGAACATATAGAAGCCCCGGTTAAAACTTCTCTGCGATGGTACTAACGCCAGATAGACTGCACAGAATGTTCCCTGAGTCGTCCCCATTATGTTGGAGAAGCTGTGGCCATACTGGCACTCTTTATCATACGTTATGGGCATGTCCCATACTGGTCTCAGGCCTTTGACCTCTTGTCCACAGTCTCCAAATGTCACATCCCCCAGTCCCCTCAACTGGCCCTGCTGTTTCTAGACATGGGCTCATTCCCTGTACCATTACGGTGCTTAATTTGTAAAATTCTGGTCATGGCTAAGCTGGTGGTGAGCCGCCACTGGAAGGAGAGCGCTAGGAGAACTGACTACACTCATTAACATGACCTATGCATATGAAAAAATCATATCCTTGGGCAACTCCTCATTTCACAAATTCTCACTAGTATGGAATCCATGGTCCCTTAGTGTGTATTCTGCTACGTGGCGCGCTTGCTCACTACGGTCTTGATGTCACTATTACTCCCCGGTAGGGGAAAGGGCCGTCTGCTATGATGATATAGATGATATACATGTTTTCTTTTTGCTTATTCCTTTCTCCTTGTTGTGTAACCGTGACGTCTCTCCAACCGCGACTGCCTTAACACTTACTCTTTGTGTAGAGATGGTTTTACTGTTCTGATGACATTGCAATGTTTGTATGAAATACTGTTATTTTTTTTTCTTATAAAAACTATTGAAACGAAAAATAATATAAATTCAGTACAATTAATCGTTGTCATCTTGCGAATTTCTGTTTTAACAATTATTTTCCCCCGTTTAAAGTGTATCTGTATCTTCAGGACGCAGATACAGTTAAACCCAATGGTAGAGCCGGGAGCCGTAAGGTCTCTTCTCTACCATTCACTATGTATCGCCGGACATGAGGCAGTGACGTCATTGCGCCTGTCTGCTCCGAGCTGCGCAGACCAGAGGACCAGAGGGATCTCCTCCACTCGTAATAGGAACGGGTTAGGTGAGTATGTATATTATTATTTTTATCAGGCACTATTGGGGGCAGCTGTTGGGGCATTATAATGTGAGGGGAGCAACTATAGGGGCATTATACTGTGTGGAGGGCAATTATAGGGGCATTATAATGTGTGGAGGGCAACTATAGGGGCATTATAATGTGTGGAGGGCAACTATAGGGGCATTATACTGTGTGGAGGGCAACTATAGAGGCATTATACTGTGTGGAGGGCAACTATAGGGGCATTATACTGTGTGGAGGGCAACTATAGGGGCATTATAATGTCAGGGGAGCAACTATAGGGACATTATAAGGTGTGGAGGGCAACTATAGAGGCATTATACTGTGTGGAGGGCAACTATAGGGGCATTACAATGTGTGGGTGCAGCTATGGGGCATTATACTGTGTGGAGGGCAACTATAGGGGCATTATACTGTATGGAGGGCAACTATAGAGGCATTATACTGTGTGGAGGGAAACTATAGGGTCATTATAATGTGTGGGGGCAGCTATAGGGCATTACACTGTGTGGAGGGCAACTATAGGGGCATTATACTGTGTGGAGGGCAACTATAGAGGCATTATACTGTATGGATGGCTGCTATAATGTGTGGGGGCAGCTATGGGGGACTTTATACTGTGTGGGGAGCAGCTATAGGGGCATTATACGGTGTGGAAGGCAACTATAGGGGCGTTATACTGTGTGGGGGCAGTTATAGGGACATTATACTGTGTGGGAAGCACTACGGGGGCAATGTAATATGTGGGGCAGTGTCAGAGGGTATATTATATACAGTAGTATACAACAGGCTCAGAAAAGAAATATTAATTCAATAGCGCAGCATGCAAAAGGGGTGTGGCCTAAATAATCGTTCATCAATCGTAATCGGGGTTACATGTTCAATTATCCGTAATTTTGATTTAGGTCATAATTGCGCAGCCCTACCCTAAACCCTGTTCTACCGCTCTGTGTTGCGTGTGATTTCTGACCATGACTTTTCCGTAACGCCCATAGTAGTGAATGGCAGCTACGGAAGCCGTCTATCATGCGAGCTGTGCTTTTTCCGTAACTACCATTAATTTCTATGGGACTTACGGAAACATGTTTTGCTGATCCCACTTGCGGATCCTACTTTACGTGTTTTGCGGATCTGTTTTTTTGCGGCCGTATAAAAGGTCACGGAGGTGTGCATGATCACAAAATATGTGGTTTATAATAAAAAAATTTAAAGGGACTGTCCATGGTTAGAAAACATTTCAGCGCCCCTCCTGTCTATGGTTGTGTCTGGTATTGCAGCTTATCACTAGTCAAGTGAATACCAGACACATGGACAGACGTGGTGTTTCTGGACAGCCCATTTTAGGAAAATATACTGGATGAGGAGGAGAAACAAGGAGCGCACGTCCACAATATTAATCAATGAACAGGAGATTCTTAGTTACATTTTGATCAAATTGTATATAAGCCACTTATGACTTCACCCAACAAGTGTCTTATACAATGATCAAAATGTAACTGAGAATCTCCTGTTCATTGATTAATATTGTGGATGTGCGCTCCTTGTTTCTCCTCCTCATCCAGTATATTAAGGTCTGGTTCACACGCAGCGTATCCACCCTGTGCGCTGCAGAGAATTCCGGGCGAAAAACTGCACCAAACTGTGCTGCAGTTTTCTGCCCGGAATTTCCGCTACGGGAAACTGCAGCACCAATCAGGAGGCCGGCCTGGGTGATGTCAGAAGGCCGGCCTCCTGGAGTGACGTTTCATCTCAGGTGACCGCTGCAGCCTGTGATTGGCCTTTGATTCGCTGCAGCGTCGGTCACATGGGATGGAATCTCATCCCAGGAGGTCACGCTGGAGGAAGGAACACAGACTTCTGGGTAAGTATTAGGCTTTTTTTCTTTTCTGAATTGCGTTTTTTGTAGCGGGATCGCTGCGAACCCGCCGCAAAAAACGTAACAACTATTTGTTGCGAGATTTAGCTCCCCATTAAATTTAATGGCAAATTCCCGCAACAAATAAGAAGCGTTTAGACAAATACAATTGACATGCTGTGGAATGAATTTCCGCACCGCAGGTCAATTTCTGAGCGTATTTTCCGCTCGGTATTTACGCAGCGTGTGGATGAGATTTGTTCAATCTCATCCACTTTGCTGCTTCTGTATTCTGCTGCGTATTTTCCGTCCGCAATTCCGCTTCGTGTGGACAAGCCCTTATACAGGGGCGTAGCTAAAGGCTCATGGGCCCCGACACAAAGGTTCTTCTTGGGCCCCCCAAACTTCTCATGGCCGACGGCCCGCAGCTCATCTACATTGCTGGGTCTCCTACGTGACAACAATGCAGCAACAGCAGCCGGGGGCGTCACTAAGGACTTAAAACGTCAGGGGAAATAGCCTCAATACATATGTGACCCCCAAAAACCAATGTGTGCGCGTGTATGTATATGTGTATATAGGAGACAGCATATCTATAGCACCACGACCCTATAGCTATGGATAGGATTAGATACAGCGGCTCAGCAGACCGTATCACACATGATGGGATTAGATACACAGCTCAGCAGACAGTATCACACATGATAGGATTAGATACAGGGCTCAGCAGACAGTATCACACATGATAGGATTAGATACACAGCTCAGCAGACAGTATCACACATGATTGGATTAGATACACAGCTCAGCAGACCGTATCACACATGATAGGATTAGATACACAGCTCAGCAGACAGTATCACACATGATGAGATTAGATACACAGCTCAGCAGACAGTATCACACATGGTAGGATTAGATACATGGCTCAGCAGACAGTATCACACATGGTAGGACTAGATACACAGCTCAGCAGACAGTATCACACATGATGGGATTAGATACAGGGCTCAGCAGACAGTATCACACATGGTAGGACTAGATACACAGCTCAGCAGACAGTATCACACATGATAGGATTAGATACACAGCTCAGCAGACAGTATCACACATGATAGGATTAGATACACAGCTCAGCAGACAGTATCACACATGATAGGATTAGATACACAGCTCAGCAGACAGTATCACACATGATGAGATTAGATACACAGCTCAGCAGACAGTATCACACATGATAGGATTAGATACATGGCTCAGCAGACAGTATCACACATGGTAGGACTAGATACACAGCTCAGCAGACAGTATCACACATGATAGGATTAGATACACAGCTCAGCAGACAGTATCACACATGATAGGATTAGATACACAGCTCAGCAGACAGTATCACACATGATAGGATTAGATACACAGCTCAGCAGACAGTATCACACATGATGAGATTAGATACACAGCTCAGCAGACAGTATCAGACATGATAGGATTAGATACATGACTCAGCAGACAGTATCACACATGATAGGACTAGATACACAGCTCAGCAGACAGTATCACACATTATAGGATTAGATACACAGCTCAGCAGACAGTATCACACATGATAGGATTAGATACACAGCTCAGCAGACAGTATCACACATGATGAGATTAGATACACAGCTCAGCAGACAGTATCACACATGATAGGATTAGATACATGACTCAGCAGACAGTATCACACATGATAGGACTAGATACACAGCTCAGCAGACAGTATCACACATGATAGGATTAGATACATGACTCAGCAGACAGTATCACACATGATAGGACTAGATACACAGCTCAGCAGACAGTATCACACATGATGGGATTAGATACAGGGCTCAGCAGACAGTATCACACATGATAGGATTAGATATAAGGCTCAGCAGCCCATATCACACATGATAGGATTAGATACACAGCTCAGCAGACAGTATCACACATGATAGGATTAGATACAGTGGCTCAGCAGATAGTATCACACATGATAGGATTAGATATAAGGCTCAGCAGCCCGTATCACACATGATAGGATTAGATACACCGCTCAGCAGACAGTATCACACATGATAGGATTAGATACACAGCTCAGCAGACAGTATCACACATGATAGGATTAGATACATTGGCTCAGCAGACAGTATCACACATGATAGGATTAGATACACAGCTCAGCAGACAGTATCACACATGATAGGATTAGATACAGGGATCAGCAGACAGTATCACACATGATAGGATTAGATACACAGCTCAGAAGACAGTATCACACATGATAGGATTAGATACAGGGCTCAGCTCGCTGACATTGCGGCTCCAGCGCTGGACCCAGGAAAGGTAAGTATAAGAATTGTTTTGCTTTTTTATGTGTTACTTTATTCTTGTGTATTTGTGTTTTTTTACAAGTTTGGTTGTTGGACTACTTCAGATTCAAGGACTACTGCGATTACAATTTTTTTTATTCTCAATAAAATGGTTAATGAGGATTGTGGGGGGGGGGATTTTTATTTCAATAAAATATTTTTCCTATGTCCTTGTATTTTTTGAAACTTTATTACTACCACCTTAGTAATGGCCGCTGGCGGATGTTAGACATGAAGAGGCGAACACACCCCCATTATTACCCCGGTACCCACCGCCACCAGTACCCGAGTCGACTGCGCTATTGATTCCATTAAAAACAACGGAAACATCACAACGGTGAAAAACAGAAACCTTTAGCAATGTTTCCGTCACCATGGAGATCAATGGTGAGGGAAATGGAAGATGGGGTTTCAGTTTGCCGTTCCGTTGAGGGGTTCACCCGACAGAAACCTCCGACAGAACCCTCAATGGAAGGGCAGCAGTGATGTGAACAGCCTAACACATGTGGTCAGCTTAGATACAGGGGCCATGTGCATGTGTGATACCGGTTGTTGGACCCTGTATCTAAGCCTAACACACGGTAGGCTTAAAGGGGTTGTCCAGTCCCTAAACATTGATGGCCTATAGGCCATTAATAGCTGATGGGTCGGGGTCCGACTCCCGGGATCCCCGCCAATCAGCTGTTTAGAAGGGGGTGCATGGCTCGTACGACAGCTGCTTCCCCTTCATTTCCCTCACACGTCGTGTCGGCGATTCAGTGTGAGAAAGTGTCCGGAATGAAGGGGAAGTAGCGCCCGTACCAGCTCTGCACCCCCTTCAAAACAGCTGATTGGTGGGGGTCCCGGGAGTCGGACCCTGACCCATCAGCTCCAGCAGACAGGGATATTAAATTTACCCTCCTCTTCAGCCGCAGCCGAGGTCCTGACTCCATCCAGGGTCGGGATGTTGTGCGCGGCGCTGTGACGTCAGAACCGCCGCTGCGCTCTGGAACGAGGAGGGGGAGTGGTCAGTTACTATAGTAACAGGGACCCGTGTCGTTTATTGCATAGTCCCCAGTTACTATAGTAACTTTTCATTAATGTGGTGCGGGGGGCCACGGGCCTCCCTAGTTTTGGGGTCCGGTCGCAATTGTGACCGCCAGTGCCCTTATAGATTCTTTCCCTTTTTTGCAACGTCTGGTACCAGCGCTCCACGCATTTGGCCCAGCTGATTTTAATTAAGGAATGACCTCATAAGTGTTTCTGCTCTTGTGCTCTCAGATTGCCACTGGGGGCGCATCTAAGGGTATGTTCACACGGCCTATTTACGGACGTAATTCGGGCGTTTTTGCCCCGAATTACGTCCGAAAATAGCGCCTCAATAGCGCTGACAAACATCTGCCCATTGAAAGCAATGGGCAGACGTTTGTCTGTTCACACGAGGCGTAATTTACGCGCCGCTGTCAAATGACGGCGCGTAAATAGACGCCCGCGTCAAAGAAGTGACCTGTCACTTCTTTGGCCGTAATTGTAGCCGTTATTCATTGACTCCAATGAATAGCAGCGCTAATTACGCCCGTAATTGACGCGGCGTTCAAGCGCCTGCACATGCCGTTACGGCTGAAATTACGGGGATGTTTTCAGACTGAAATATCCCCGTAAATTCAGCCGTTACGGACGCCCTCGTGTGAACATACCCTAAAGGTGAGTGATTGCCATCTTTTCACTTGTTGTGGGGGGACGTGGCCCAGAGTCTAGGTGGCTTGGCAGCAGGGGTGCTTCTGGGCCGCTCTCTCTGGGGGTGCGGTATTGTGGTGGCGGGCGCAACTAATAGAGTTGGGACCCACTTATCGGAGGTCGCCGTGAAGTGACAAGTGTCTTATACAATGATCAAAATGGTAACGGAGAATCTCCTGTTTATTGATTAGATTGTGGATGTGCGCTCCTTGTTTCTCCTCTTCAACCAGTATATTTTAGGGAAACGTTCACGCAGTTTATGGAGGGGCCGTATATGTGACGGCTGCAAATAACCGGATCACAAAGTGTGAACTGGGTCCAGATCTGCCAATTCCCAACATTGTAACGTCGGTGTCCGGTATCGCACCTTGCGGTAACGCTTTGAATCATTCATGCTATTGATAACGGGAGGACTCCACAGCGACATCTGGAAGTTGCGGTAAATTTGCGTCAAGACCGCGACCTCAGTGTTCCACTATGAAAAACAATAGGCGCAAGTAATATTCCGACCATCACAAAGTCTGACATGGATCAACATTTACAGGGGCCGAACCTTAGAACATGTGATACCAATCACCTTCCTGCAGCAGCCCGGGGGTGTCGGGGTTAATAATCTCTGGATAAGGGATCTCCATTTGCTATCACAGGTTACCCTCCCCCGCAGTGGAGTGTTAGCTCTTGTGTCTACATTACTCAGCAGCTGATGGCGGAGAATGAGGGATTTCCCAGGGAGAGTAAAGCGCCAGCAGTAAATGAAAGTGAAACTCAGGGCTGTTTGTGTGACACTCCCTATAGATCTCACCCCCAGAACAGGCTCCTACAGACCCGCAGACCCAAAACAACTCCACTGAGCCCCCACCATGGGAGACGGCCCCTACCAGTTCCCTGTGGCTCTTAAGTGGGACGAGGGCCCCGACAGCCTGAAACAAGTGAAGAACAAACTTCTGCTGCATTTCCAGAGCAAGAACAAGTCTAATGGTGGAGAATGTCAGATCCGGGACTTGGACTGCAGCCGGGGGTACATCCTGATACACTTCAAAGATGAGGGGGGTAAGTACTGAGGACTGGGGGTACATCCTGATACACTGCAGAGATGAGGCGGGTAAGTACTGAGGACTGGGGGTACATCCTGATACACTGCAGAGATGAGGGGGGTAATTACTGAGGACTGGGGGTACATCCTGATACACTTCAGAGATGAGGGGGGTAAGTACTGAGGACTGGGGGTACATCCTGATACACTGCAGAGATGAGGGGGGTAAGTACTGAGGACTGGGGGTACATCCTGATACACTGCAGAGATGAGGGGGGTAATTACTGAGGACTGGGGGTACATCCTGATACACTTCAGAGATGAGGGGGGTAAGTACTGAGGACTGGGGGTACATCCTGATACACTGCAGAGATGAGGGGGGTAATTACTGAGGACTGGGGGCACATCCTGATACACTGCAGAGATGAGGGGGGTAATTACTGAGGACTGGGGGCACATCCTGATACACTGCAAAGATGAGGCGGGTAAGTACTGAGGACTGGGGGTACATCCTGATACACTGCAGAGATGAGGGGGGTAATTACTGAGGACTGGGGGTACATCCTGATACACTTCAAAGATGAGGCGGGTAAGTACTGAGGACTGGGGGTACATCCTGATACACTGCAGAGATGAGGGGGGTAAGTACTGAGGACTGGGGGTACATCCTGATACACTTCAAAGATGAGGCGGGTAAGTACTGAGGACTGGGGGTACATCCTGATACACTGCAGAGATGAGGGGGGTAATTACTGAGGACTGGGGGTACATCCTGATACACTGCAGAGATGAGGGGGGTAAGTACTGAGGACTGGGGGTACATCCTGATACACTGCAGAGATGAGGGGGGTAAGTACTGAGGACTGGGGGTACATCCTGATACACTGCAGAGATGAGGCGGGTAATTACTGAGGACTGGGGGTACATCCTGATACACTTCAAAGATGAGGCGGGTAAGTACTGAGGACTGGGGGTACATCCTGATACACTGCAGAGATGAGGGGGGTAAGTACTGAGGACTGGGGGTACATCCTGATACACTGCAGAGATGAGGGGGGTAATTACTGAGGACTGGGGGTACATCCTGATAAACTGCAGAGATGAGGCGGGTAAGTACTGAGGACTGGGGGTACATCCTGATACACTGCAGAGATGAGGGGGGTAATTACTGAGGACTGGGGGTACATCCTGATACACTGCAGAGATGAGGGGGGTAAGTACTGAGGACTGGGGGTACATCCTGATACACTGCAGAGATGAGGGGGGTAAGTACTGAGGACTGGGGGTACATCCTGATACACTGCAGAGATGAGGGGGGTAATTACTGAGGACTGGGGGTACATCCTGATACACTGCAGAGATGAGGGGGTAATTACTGAGGACTGGGGGTACATCCTGATACACTGCAGAGATGAGGGGGGTAATTACTGAGGACTGGGGGTACATCCTGATACACTGCAGAGATGAGGGGGTAATTACTGAGGACTGGGGGTACATCCTGATACACTGCAGAGATGAGGGGGGTAAGTACTGAGGACTGGGGGTACATCCTGATACACTGCAGAGATGAGGCGGGTAATTACTGAGGACTGGGGGTACATCCTGATACACTGCAGAGATGAGGGGGTAATTACTGAGGACTGGGGGTACATCCTGATACACTGCAGAGATGAGGGGGTAATTACTGAGGACTGGGGGTACATCCTGATACACTGCAGAGATGAAGGGGTAATTACTGAGGACTGGGGGTACATCCTGATACACTGCAGAGATGAGGGGGGTAAGTACTGAGGACTGGGGGTACATCCTGATACACTGCAGAGATGAGGGGGGTAATTACTGAGGACTGGGGGTACATCCTGATAAACTGCAGAGATGAGGCGGGTAAGTACTGAGGACTGGGGGTACATCCTGATACACTGCAGAGATGAGGGGGGTAAGTACTGAGGACTGGGGGTACATCCTGATACACTGCAGAGATGAGGGGGGTAAGTACTGAGGACTGGGGGTACATCCTGATACACTGCAGAGATGAGGGGGGTAATTACTGAGGACTGGGGGTACATCCTGATACACTTCAAAGATGAGGCGGGTAAGTACTGAGGACTGGGGGTACATCCTGATACACTGCAGAGATGAGGGGGGTAATTACTGAGGACTGTGGGTACAGCCTGATACACTGCAGAGATGAGGCGGGTAAGTACTGAGGACTGGGGGTACATCCTGATAAACTGCAGAGATGAGGCGGGTAAGTACTGAGGACTGGGGGTACATCCTGATACACTGCAGAGATGAGGGGGTAATTACTGAGGACTGGGGGTACATCCTGATACACTGCAGAGATGAGGGGGGTAAGTACTGAGGACTGGGGGTACATCCTGATACACTGCAGAGATGAGGGGGGTAATTACTGAGGACTGGGGGTACATCCTGATAAACTGCAGAGATGAGGCGGGTAAGTACTGAGGACTGGGGGTACATCCTGATACACTGCAGAGATGAGGGGGGTAATTACTGAGGACTGGGGGTACATCCTGATACACTTCAAAGATGAGGGGGGTAAGTACTGAGGACTGGGGGTACATCCTGATACACTGCAGAGATGAGGGGGGTAAGTACTGAGGACTGGGGGTACATTCTGATACACTGCAGAGATGAGGGGGGTAATTACTGAGGACTGGGGGTACATCCTGATACACTTCAAAGATGAGGGGGGTAAGTACTGAGGACTGGGGGTACATCCTGATACACTGCAGAGATGAGGGGGGTAAGTACTGAGGACTGGGGGTACATCCTGATACACTTCAAAGATGAGGGGGGTAATTACTGAGGACTGGGGGTACATCCTGATACACTGCAGAGATGAGGGGGGTAAGTACTGAGGACTGGGGGTACATCCTGATACACTGCAGAGATGAGGGGGGTAAGTACTGAGGACTGGGGGTACATCCTGATACACTTCAAAGATGAGGGGGGTAAGTACTGAGGACTGGGGGTACATCCTGATACACTTCAAAGATGAGGGGGGTAAGTACTGAGGACTGGGGGTACATCCTGATACACTTCAAAGATGAGGGGGGTAAGTACTGAGGACTGGGGGTACATCCTGATACACTGCAGAGATGAGGCGGGTAATTACTGAGGACTGGGGGTACATCCTGATACACTGCAGAGATGAGGGGGGTAAGTACTGAGGACTGGGGGTACATCCTGATACACTACAGAGATGATGGGGTAATTACTGAGGACTGGGGGTACATCCTGATACACTTCAAAGATGAGGGGGGTAAGTACTGAGGACTGGGGGTACATCCTGATACACTTCAAAGATGAGGGGGGTAAGTACTGAGGACTGGGGGTACATCCTGATACACTGCAGAGATGAGGGGGGTAAGTACTGAGGACTGGGGGTACATCCTGATATACTGCAGAGATGAGGGGGGTAATTACTGAGGACTGGGGGTACATCCTGATACACTGCAGAGATGAGGGGGTAAGTACTGAGGACTGGGGGTACATCCTGATACACTGCAGAGATAAGGGGGGTAATTACTGAGGACTGGGGGTACATCCTGATACACTTCAAAGATGAGGCGGGTAAGTACTGAGGACTGGGGGTACATCCTGATACACTGCAGAGATGAGGGGGGTAATTACTGAGGACTGGGGGTACATCCTGATACACTTCAAAGATGAGGGGGGTAAGTACTGAGGACTGGGGGTACATCCTGATACACTGCAGAGATGAGGGGGGTAAGTACTGAGGACTGGGGGTACATCCTGATACACTGCAGAGATGAGGGGGGTAATTACTGAGGACTGGGGGTACATCCTGATACACTGCAGAGATGAGGGGGGTGAGGACTGGGGGCACATCCTGATACACTTCAAAGATGAGGGGGGTAAGTACTGAGGACTGGGGGTACATCCTGATACACTGCAGAGATGAGGGGGGTAATTACTGAGGACTGGGGGTACATCCTGATACACTGCAGAGATGAGGCGGGTAATTACTGAGGACTGGGGGTACATCCTGATACACTGCAGAGATGAGGGGGTAATTACTGAGGACTGGGGGTACATCCTGATACACTGCAGAGATGAGGGGGGTAAGTACTGAGGACTGGGGGTACATCCTGATACACTACAGAGATGAGGGGGGTAATTACTGAGGACTGGGGGTACATCCTGATACACTGCAGAGATGAGGGGGGTAAGTACTGAGGACTGGGGGTACATCCTGATACACTGCAGAGATGAGGGGGGTAATTACTGAGGACTGGGGGTACATCCTGATACACTGCAGAGATGAGGGGGGTAATTACTGAGGACTGGGGGTACATCCTGATACACTGCTGAGATGAGGGGGGTAAGTACTGAGGACTGGGGGTTCATCCTGATACACTGCAGAGATGAGGGGGGTAATTACTGAGGACTCGGGGGTACATCCTGATGCACTGCAGAGATGAGGGGGGTAAGTACTGAGGACTGGGGGTACATCCTGATGCACTGCAGAGATGAGGGGGGTAAGTACTGAGGACTGGGGGTACATCCTGATACACTGCAGAGATGAGGCGGGTAAGTACTGAGGACTGGGGGCACATCCTGATACACTGCAGAGATGAGGGGGGTAAGTACTGAGGACTGGGGGTACATCCTGATACACTGCAGAGATGAGGGGGGTAAGTACTGAGGACTGGGGGTACATCCTGATACACTGCAGAGATGAGGGGGGTAAGTACTGAGGACTGGGGGTACATCCTGATACACTGCAGAGATGAGGGGTAATTACTGAAGACTGGGGGTACATCCTGATACACTGCAGAGATGAGGCGGGTAATTGCTGAGGACTGGGGGTACATTCTGATACACTGCAGAGATGAGGGGGGTAAGTACTGAGGACTGGGGGTACATCCTGATACACTGCAGAGATGAGGGGGGTAATTACTGAGGACTGGGGGTACATCCTGATACACTGCAGAGATGAGGGGGGTAAGTACTGAGGACTGGGGGTACATCCTGATACACTGCAGAGATGAGGGGGGTAATTACTGAGGACTGGGGGTACATCCTGATACACTGCAGAGATGAGGGGGGTAATTACTGAGGACTGGGGGCACATCCTGATTCACTGCAGAGATGAGGCGGGTAAGTACTGAGGACTGGGGGGTACATCCTGATAAACTGCAGAGATGAGGCGGGTAAGTACTGAGGACTGGGGGTACATCCTGATAAACTGCAGAGATGAGGCGGGTAAGTACTGAGGACTGGGGGGTACATCCTGATAAACTGCAGAGATAAGGCAGGTAAGTACTGAGGACTGGGGGGTACATCTTTCTGTATATAATTATATATACACAGCTGGTATAAGTTATACATCTTCTTGTATATAGTGATATGGAGCATGCTGGTATAACCTGGGTATCTCCTGTATATAATATATGTACAGCTGGTATAAGTTATACATCTTCTTGTATATAGTGATATGGAGCATGCTGGTATAACCTGGGCATCGTCTGTATATAATTATATATGTACAGCTGGTATAAGTTATACATCTTCTTGTATATAGTGATATGGAGCATGCTGGTATAACCTGGGTATCTTCTGTATATAATTATATATGTACAGCTGGTATAAGTTATACATCTTCTTGTATATAGTGATATGGAGCATGCTGGTATAACCTGGGCATCTTCTGTATATAATTATATATGTACAGCTGGTATAAGTTATACATCTTCTTGTATATAGTGATATGGAGCATGCTGGTATAACCTGGGTATCTTCTGTATATAATTATATATGTACAGCTGGTATAAGTTATACATCTTCCTGTATATAGTGATATGGAGCATGCTGGTATAACCTGGGTATCTCCTGTATATAATGATATATGTACAGCTGGTATAAGTTATACATCTTCCTGTATATAGTGATCTGGAACATGCTGGTATAACCTGGGTATCTTCTGTATATAATTATATATGTACAGCTGGTATAAGTTATACTTCTTCTTGTATATAGTGATATGGAGCATGCTGGTATAACCTGGGTATCTTCTGTATATAATTATATATGTACAGCTGGTATAAGTTATACATCTTCCTGTATATAGTGATATGGAGCATGCTGGTATAACCTGGGTATCTTCTATATATCATTATATATGTACAGCTGGTATAAGTTATACATCTTCTTGTATACAGTGATATGGAGCATGCTGGTATAACCTGGGCATCTTCTGTATATAATTATATATGTACAGCTGGTATAAGTTATACATCTTCTTGTATATAGTGATATGGAGCATGCTGGTATAACCTGGGTATCTTCTGTATATAATTATATATGTACAGCTGGTATAAGTTACACATCTTCCTGTATATAGTGATATGGAGCATGCTGGTATAACCTGGGTATCTTCTGTACATAATTATATATGTACAGCTGGTATAAGTTATACATCTTCTTGTATATAGTGATATGGAGCATGCTGGTATAACCTGGGTATCTTCTGTACATAATTATATATGTACAGCTGGTATAAGTTATACATCTTCTTGTATATAGTGATATGGAGCATGCTGGTATAACATGGGTATCTTCTGTATATAATTATATATGTACAGCTGGTATAAGTTGTACATCTTCCTGTATATAGTGATATGGAGCATGCTGGTATAACCTGGGTATCTCCTGTATATAATTATATATGTACAGCTGGTATAAGTTATACATCTCCCTGTATATAGTGATATGGAGCATGCTGGTATAAGTTATACATCTTCTTGTATATAGTGATATGGAGCATGATGGTATAACCTAGGTATCTCCTGTATATAATTATATATCTACAGCTGGTATAAGTTATACATCTTCTTGTATATAGTGATATGGAGCATGCTGGTATAACCTGGGTATCTTCTGTATATAATTATATATGTACAGCTGGTATAAGTTATACATATTCTTGTATATAGTGATGTGGAGCATGCTGGTATAACCTGGGTATCTCCTGTATATAATTATATATGTAGAGCTGGTATAAGTTATACATCTTCTTGTATATAGTGATATGGAGCATGCTGGTATAACCTGGGTATCTCCTGTATATAATTATATATGTACAGCTGGTATAAGTTATACATCTTCTTGTATATAGTGATATGGAGCATGCTGGTATAACCTGGGTATCTTCTGTATATCATTATATATGTACAGCTGGTATAAGTTATACATCTTCTTGTATATAGTGATATGGAGCATGCTGGTATAACATGGGTATCTCCTGTATATAATTATATATGTACAGCTGGTATAAGTTATACATCTTGTTGTATATAGTGATATGGAGCATGCTGGTATAACCTGGGTATCTTCTCTATATAATTATATATGTACAGCTGGTATAAGTTATACATCTTGTATATAGTGACATGGAGCATGCTGGTATAACCTGGGTATCTTCTGTATATAATTATATATGTACAGCTGGTATAAGTTATACATCTTCTTGTATATAGTGATATGGAGCATGCTGGTATAACCTGGGTATCTTCTGTATATAATTATATATGTACAGCTGGTATAAGTTATACATCTTCTTGTATATAGTGATATGGAGCATGCTGGTATAACCTGGGTATATGCTGTATATAATTATATATGTACAGCTGGTATAAGTTATACATCTTCTTGTATATAGTGATATGGAGCATGCTGGTATAACCTGGGTATCTTCTGTATATAATTATATATGTACAGCTGGTATAAGTTATACATCTTGTTGTATATAGTGATATGGAGCATGCTGGTATAACCTGGGTATCTTCTCTATATAATTATATATGTACAGCTGGTATAAGTTATACATCTTGTATATAGTGACATGGAGCATGCTGGTATAACCTGGGTATCTTCTGTATATAATTATACATGTACAGCTGGTATAAGTTATACATCTTCTTGTATATAGTGATCTGGAGCATGCTGGTATAACCTGGGTATCTTCTGTATATAATTATATATGTACAGCTGGTATAAGTTATACATCTTCTTGTATATAGTGATATGGAGCATGCTGGTATAACCTGGGTATCCTCTGTATATAATTATATATGTACAGCTGGTATAAGTTATACATCTTCCTGTATATAGTGATATGGAGCATGCTGGTATAACCTGGGTATCTCCTGTATATAATTATATATGTACAGCTGGTATAAGTTATACATCTTCCTGTATATAGTGATCTGGAGCATGCTGGTATAACCTGGGTATCCTCTGTATATAATTATATATGTACAGCTGGTATAAGTTATACATCTTCTTGTATATAGTGATATGGAGCATGCTGGTATAACCTGGGTATCTTCTGTATATAGTTATATATGTACAGCTGGTATAAGTCATACATCTTCCTGTATATAGTGATATGGAGCATGCTGGTATAACCTGGGTATCTTCTGTATATAATTATATATGTACAGCTGGTATAAGTTATACATCTTCTTGTATATAGTGATATGGAGCATGCTGGTATAACCTCGGTATCTTCTGTATATAATTATATATGTACAGCTGGTATAAGTTATACATCTTCTTGTATATAGTGATCTGGAACATGCTGGTATAACCTGGGTATCTTCTGTATATAATTATATATGTACAGCTGGTATAAGTTATACATCTTCTTGTATATAGTGATCTGGAACATGCTGGTATAACCTGGGTATCTTCTGTATATAATTATATATGTACAGCTGGTATAAGTTATACATCTTCTTGTATATAGTGATATGGAGCATGCTGGTATAACCTGGGTATCTTCTGTATATAATTATATATGTACAGCTGGTGTAAGTTATACATCTTCTTGTATATAGTGATATGGAGCATGCTGGTATAACATGGGTATCTCCTGTATATAATTATATATGTACAGCTGGTATACGTTATACATCTTCTTGTATATAGTGATATGGAGCATGCTGGTATAACCTGGGTATCTTCTGTATATAATTATATATGTACAGCTGGTATAAGTTATACATCTTCCTGTATATAGTGATATGGAGCATGCTGGTATAACCTGGGTATCTCCTGTATATAATGATATATGTACAGCTGGTATAAGTTATACATCTTCCTGTATATAGTGATATGGAGCATGCTGGTATAACCTGGGTATCTCCTGTATATAATGATATATGTACAGCTGGTATAAGTTACACATCTTCCTGTATATAGTGATATGGAGCATGCTTGTATAACCTGGTTATCTTCTGTATATAATTATATATGTACAGCTGGTATAAGTTACACATCTTCCTGTATATAGTGATATGGAGCATGCTGGTATAACCTGGGTATCTTCTGTATATAATTATATATGTACAGCTGGTATAAGTTATACATCTTCTTGTATATAGTGATATGGAGCATGCTGGTATAACCTGGGTATCTTCTGTATATAATTATATCTGTACAGCTGGTATAAGTTATACATCTTCTTGTATATAGTGATATGGAGCATGCTGGTATAACCTGGGTATCTTCTGTATATAATTATATCTGTACAGCTGGTATAAGTTATACATCTTCTTGTATATAGTGATATGGAGCATGCTGGTATAACCTGGGTATCTTCTGTATATCATTATATATGTACAGCTGGTATAAGTTATACATCTTCTTGTATATAGTGATATGGAGCATGCTGGTATAACATGGGTATCTCCTGTATATAATTATATATGTACAGCTGGTATAAGTTATACATCTTGTTGTATATAGTGATATGGAGCATGCTGGTATAACCTGGGTATCTTCTCTATATAATTATATATGTACAGCTGGTATAAGTTATACATCTTGTATATAGTGACATGGAGCATGCTGGTATAACCTGGGTATATGCTGTATATAATTATATATGTACAGCTGGTATAAGTTATACATCTTCTTGTATATAGTGATATGGAGCATGCTGGTATAACCTGGGTATCTTCTGTATATAATTATATATGTACAGCTGGTATAAGTTATACATCTTGTTGTATATAGTGATATGGAGCATGCTGGTATAACCTGGGTATCTTCTCTATATAATTATATATGTACAGCTGGTATAAGTTATACATCTTGTATATAGTGACATGGAGCATGCTGGTATAACCTGGGTATCTTCTGTATATAATTATACATGTACAGCTGGTATAAGTTATACATCTTCCTGTATATAGTGATATGGAGCATGCTGGTATAACCTGGGTATCTTCTGTATATAATTATATATGTACAGCTGGTATAAGTTATACATCTTCTTGTATATAGTGATCTGGAGCATGCTGGTATAACCTGGGTATCTTCTGTATATAATTATATATGTACAGCTGGTATAAGTTATACATCTTCTTGTATATAGTGATATGGAGCATGCTGGTATAACCTGGGTATCCTCTGTATATAATTATATATGTACAGCTGGTATAAGTTATACATCTTCCTGTATATAGTGATATGGAGCATGCTGGTATAACCTGGGTATCTCCTGTATATAATTATATATGTACAGCTGGTATAAGTTATACATCTTCCTGTATATAGTGATCTGGAGCATGCTGGTATAACCTGGGTATCCTCTGTATATAATTATATATGTACAGCTGGTATAAGTTATACATCTTCTTGTATATAGTGATATGGAGCATGCTGGTATAACCTGGGTATCTTCTGTATATAGTTATATATGTACAGCTGGTATAAGTCATACATCTTCCTGTATATAGTGATATGGAGCATGCTGGTATAACCTGGGTATCTTCTGTATATAATTATATATGTACAGCTGGTATAAGTTATACATCTTCTTGTATATAGTGATATGGAGCATGCTGGTATAACCTCGGTATCTTCTGTATATAATTATATATGTACAGCTGGTATAAGTTATACATCTTCTTGTATATAGTGATCTGGAACATGCTGGTATAACCTGGGTATCTTCTGTATATAATTATATATGTACAGCTGGTATAAGTTATACATCTTCTTGTATATAGTGATCTGGAACATGCTGGTATAACCTGGGTATCTTCTGTATATAATTATATATGTACAGCTGGTATAAGTTATACATCTTCTTGTATATAGTGATATGGAGCATGCTGGTATAACCTGGGTATCTTCTGTATATAATTATATATGTACAGCTGGTGTAAGTTATACATCTTCTTGTATATAGTGATATGGAGCATGCTGGTATAACATGGGTATCTCCTGTATATAATTATATATGTACAGCTGGTATACGTTATACATCTTCTTGTATATAGTGATATGGAGCATGCTGGTATAACCTGGGTATCTTCTGTATATAATTATATATGTACAGCTGGTATAAGTTATACATCTTCCTGTATATAGTGATATGGAGCATGCTGGTATAACCTGGGTATCTCCTGTATATAATGATATATGTACAGCTGGTATAAGTTATACATCTTCCTGTATATAGTGATATGGAGCATGCTGGTATAACCTGGGTATCTCCTGTATATAATGATATATGTACAGCTGGTATAAGTTACACATCTTCCTGTATATAGTGATATGGAGCATGCTTGTATAACCTGGTTATCTTCTGTATATAATTATATATGTACAGCTGGTATAAGTTACACATCTTCCTGTATATAGTGATATGGAGCATGCTGGTATAACCTGGGTATCTTCTGTATATAATTATATATGTACAGCTGGTATAAGTTATACATCTTCTTGTATATAGTGATATGGAGCATGCTGGTATAACCTGGGTATCTTCTGTATATAATTATATCTGTACAGCTGGTATAAGTTATACATCTTGTATATAGTGATATGGAGCATGCTGGTATAACCTGGGTATATTCTGTATATAATTATATATGTACAGCTGGTATAAGTTATACATCTTGTATATAGTGATATGGAGCATGCTGGTATAACCTGGGTATCTTCTGTATATAATTATATATGTACAGCTGGTATAAGTTATACATCTTCCTGTATATAGTGATATGGAGCATGCTGGTATAACCCGGGCATCTCCTGTATATAATTATATATGTACAGCTGGTATAAGTTATACATCTTCCTGTATATAGTGATATGGAGCATGCTGGTATAACCTGGGTATCTTCTGTATATAATTATATGTGTACAGCTGGTATAAGTTATACATCTTCCTGTATATAGTGATATGGAGCATGCTGGTATAACCTGGGTATCTTCTGTGTATAATTATATATGTACAGCTGATATAAGTTATACATCTTGTTGTATATAGTGATATGGAGCATGCTGGTATAACCTGGGTATCTTCTGTATATAATTATATATGTACAGCTGGTATAAGTTATACATCTTCTTGTATATAGTGATATGGCGCATGCTGGTATAACCTGGGTATCTTCTGTATATAATTATATCTGTATAGCTGGTATAAGTTATACATCTTCTTGTATATAGTGATATGGAGCATGCTGGTATAACCTGGGGATCTCCTGTATATAATTATATATGTACAGCTGGTATAAGTTATACATCTTCTTGTATACAGTGATATGGAGCATGCTGGTATAACCTGGGTATCTTCTGTATATAATTATATATGTACAGCTGGTATAAGTTATACATCTTCTTGTATATAGTGATATGGAGCATGCTGGTATAACCTGGGTATCTTCTGTATATAATTATATATGTACAGCTGGTATAAGTTACACATCTTCCTGTATATAGTGATATGGAGCATGCTGGTATAACCTGGGTATCTTCTGTACATAATTATATATGTACAGCTGGTATAAGTTATACATCTTCTTGTATATAGTGATATGGAGCATGCTGGTATAACATGGGTATCTTCTGTATATAATTATATCTGTATAGCTGGTATAAGTTATACATCTTCTTGTATATAGTGATATGGAGCATGCTGGTATAACCTGGGGATCTCCTGTATATAATTATATATGTACAGCTGGTATAAGTTATACATCTTCTTGTATACAGTGATATGGAGCATGCTGGTATAACCTGGGTATCTTCTGTATATAATTATATATGTACAGCTGGTATAAGTTATACATCTTCTTGTATATAGTGATATGGAGCATGCTGGTATAACCTGGGTATCTTCTGTATATAATTATATATGTACAGCTGGTATAAGTTACACATCTTCCTGTATATAGTGATATGGAGCATGCTGGTATAACCTGGGTATCTTCTGTATATAATTATATATGTACAGCTGGTATAAGTTATACATCTTGTTGTATAGTAGAATGCTCCATATGACTTTATACAAGAAGATGTATTGTAACCCTTGCAAACGGTGAAATTCACTGAAAATCTGTAGTAAAATCTTCTACATGAGTTTATATGGCAGCTCCAGCCTCTTCTGGGCACTTGGCTTGGCAGTTGCACTCTTTGGTGTTCCAGTTACAAGAAGTTATCGCTTATCCACTGGATAGGTGATCACTATTAGATCGGTGTGAGGCCCGACCTCTCAAAACAAATCACTACAGAAACAATTTAATCCATGCCAAATTCTGATCAGAAACGCCCACAAAACGGCTTAAAAACGTCCCTTTGCTGGATTCACACAGGAGGGAAATGCGGCAGATTTTCCGCAGCACAATCTGCACGTTGTTTGGATTTTGCTGCGGATTTCTTCTCTTCTACATTCAAAAGTGTAAGAACTGCGGTGAACATCCAGAAGAGAATAAGCATGCTCCGAAATCTGGGCGGAAAATGTTCTGCAGCACGTGGATGAGAATGTAGAAATGTCACGCACGTGGCAGGCTATAATCCGCTGCGGCAGAGGCGGCCACAGACAGCAGAGGGGCCCTGTGCAAAGCATGGACCTGGGCCCCCCCATAACCTAACCACGCGCATATGAAACCACGCATATAGACCCCCGGGACCCGCACCTATCTCTAGAACGGAGCCCCCCGAACACTGTTCTGCCTTTCTTAGCTCCTTCTGATTAGATGGTCGGGAGTTAGGAGAACAGCAAAGCTCGCTGATCTGCGCCGCATCCGTAACTCCCATAGAAGTGAAGGTCGGTTACGGATGCGGCGCAGATCAGCGAGCTTTGCTATTTTCGTAACTCCTGACCATCTAATCAGGAAGCAGCAGGAGCCAAGAAAGGCAGAACGAGGCTCAGGGGCCCCGTATTGAGATGGGTGCAGGTCCCAGAGGTGGGACCATCGGACATTTATGGTGGATCCTGTGGATATGTCATAAATGTTAAAGAAGGACAAACCCTTAACTGTCCACTGAGCTCCACTCAAGCATTTTCTACAGACCGGGCGGCACCACCACCTCCTCGTTCTTTCTCATTTCCACATCACCGCTATCCCGGATCAATAACTGGCCAGATGATGGCTATGCTGGTTGCTGGGCGCGACGCGCTCTATCTGGTGATATTGCCCTGCATATGACAGTGACGCTGGTTACTAGGTGACGTAGACCACCAGACAGAGCGCGTCTCGCCAGGCCCCTGCCCTCCTAATACGTTTAGGTGTAAGTAGTAGATCACCGCGGCAGATGGAGGGGGCCCCTCCCACCCTGTGTGCTCTCAGCAACTCAAAGATCGGGCCCCCTTCTTTAACAAATGTTATTGATGGCATTAATGACATATGTGAAGGAAGGGGGACCGATTTGTGAGTTGGCCGTGCCGAACTATGTGCACAGCGTTTAGGGCAGCTGAGGGGCCCCCCCCACCCCCTACGGGCCCCTGTGCAGCTGAAGCGGCAGTGCCGGTAATATGTCCATACCTGCGCTGCAGATCATTTATGGTCCAGTTCATGGGACAGGGATTGTTGTCAGGTGTGCCCCCGGTATTTCCTTTCAGAGAAGATGTAGAAAGAGGTTTTGGCAGGCAGTGATGTGTCCGGTAACATTCCCGTCTCTCTTCCTCTACAGTCCGGGATCAGGTTCTGCAGAACAACAACCATGAGCTGAAACTAACCCAAGGAAAGAAGCTAAGCCTGAGACTGACACTCCCAAAATCTACACAGGCCGTAAGTACATACCCTGACCAATTATCATCTGCGGACACATACCGGCGTCACACACACGCGCCACATACACCGGCGTCACACACACGCGCCACATACACCGGTGTCACACACACGCGCCACATACACCGGTGTCACACACACGCGCCACATACACCGGCATCACACACACGCGCCACATACACCGGCGTCACACACACGCGCCACATACACCGTCGTCACACTCACGCGCCACATACACCGGCGTCACACACACGCGCCACATACACCGGCGTCACACACACGCGCCACATACACCGGCGTCACACACACGCGCCACATACACCGACGTCACACACACGCGCCACATACACCGGCGTCACACACACGTGCCACATACAGACGTCACATGTCACACACACCGGGATCGGTCATCAATCACTCACTATAATGGGAAAATCAATAAATCAATCGGTAATCTCCAGCAATAATCCAGGTTGAGCGACTTTTTTTTTTCTTTCTGTTTTTTTAGGAGCCACAACCAAACCCCAGTGTGGATACAGGTAAGAGACGAGAGATGATGACTGTACCCAGTAATAACTGCACACGTACGCTGAGTCGCCCTCTAAATCCCACTTGCGTTTACTTTAATGGGAGGATGTGAAACGTTGTTTGCAGTCCTGTAATAATATAATATTATAGTATCAGTTGTGTCATCTGTGTCGAGGAACAGTTCGGCCCTGTTTACATGGCAGGTCTCGCCACAAAATCTGCAGCGGAATATTCCTCATCCTGTTGACTTCAATCGGAGGTACGGGCGGAATCCACCTGAAGATCGGGCAGGATGCTTCTTTGTCCCACTAGCTGAAAAAAATCGGCTAGCGGGGAAAAAGAAACGTCCGACTTCCATTTAATGGAATGAGAGGCAGAATTTTAGTGCGGAAACCGCCACAAAATTCCCTCCATGTAAACATACCCTTATCTTACAGCTGGGATGCCTGACCTAAAAAACAGAGGAGCCTCTGACGCGTCCCTGACCCTGAGCCTCTGACGCGTCCCTGACCCTGAGCCTCTGACGCGTCCCTGACCCTGAGCCTCTGACGCGTCCCTGACCCTGAGCCTCTGACGCGTCCCTGACCCTGAGCCTCTGACGCGTCCCTGACCCTGAGCCTCTGACGCGTCCCTGACCCTGAGCCTCTGACGCGTCCCTGAGCCTCTGACGCGTCCCTGAGCCTCTGACGCGTCCCTGAGCCTCTGACGCGTCCCTGAGCCTCTGACAGGTGTACGCAGCCCCTGCTCCTGTACTGTGACAATAGAGTGCTCTATAACCACTTGTACTTGTAGGACTCACAACCGCTGCAATTGGGGCACAAGGCGGGTCGCTGGATACCACGTCCTCCCTGGTTCTGATAGAGAATGTCCCGGACTCCTGCCCTCCTGACGTGCTGAACCCCCTGGTGGAAAACATCAGTGATAAAAATGTGGACAAGGACTTCTATGTAGAGCCGATTCCTGAGCTTAACTCTGCCGTCATCACCTTTACCTGTGACACAGGTGAGTCAGGGTCAGATAACGGTATGAATTCTCTTCTGTTATCCGCTCAGGTCATCTTCACCGCTCCCCCTATATACAGTGCACGGAGCTCATCTCCGTAACATGACATCATGGCTCCTGTGTTGTTTCACTTGTATTGTGCTGTGTCTTATATGTACGTCGCAGTATTAAAAACTTCCTTCATCTAAATGAAAAATGAGGAAAATATTTCAGCGCGAGATACGAGAAGTGTGGTGTGAGCCCCTCCAAGGCTGCCGGCTCCTTCCCCTGAGTCATGAGCGGAGACCAACGTGAGGGATCTCTCCGGTGTCTCCTTATTTTCCTTGCTTGAGGTTATATTTTATAGTCGCTTATTTCGACTTTATTTTCCCTGCTGCGGCATTATCCAGGGAGTGAAACATTACACAACACCTACCGAAATCCACAGCTGGGTAACACATGGCAGTCATCAGTCCTCCGGAGTAAGAGCCACTCCGTCCAAAGAGGACGCCGACATTGGTGTCTCCTACCTGACAATCTGATTAGTTATATGGGAATCTCCAGCTATTATAAACTGTAATTCAGGTTTCATATATTTACAGTTTTCTTTTATTTGCAGATATTCACGACTTCATCAAGAATTTCTCCAGAAGTCTCAGAGTGAACCAGCTTAAACTAAAAGCAAAGCCTCTGGAGGAAACCACGAGTATTAGAGTGGAAAATTTACCCCGTAACACATCCGAGCAGCACGTCACATGTTACTTTGAGAGCCCCAAACATGGAGGGAAAAAGGTGCAAGAAACTGTGATGTTACCTGAGGAGGGGGCAGCGCTGCTTAAATTTTGTGATGCAGAAGGTACGCCTTTAGATATGAGGGTGTCAAGGGTATAAAAAATCTTCACTTGTCTAAGAATATTTTATAGACGTACAAAGAGGAGTAAAAAGGTGTAAACCGGTATGAGTTGATGTAAAGAGAGTATAAAAAGGTCTAGAGTGGTATAAAGGTAGATAGAGATAAAAAGAGGTATATAGAGATGTAAAGCGGTATAAAAATATAAGGTGTAATTGAGTTTTTTCTCATTTCCAGCTGTAAAGATGATATTGAGGAAGGAGCACGTGTTTAATAAGACTGCCATAAGTGTGTATCCTTACTATCCCATATTAAATATTCATCTCTACGGGAAGAGTGAAGCTCGTGTGACACTACCTGGTCCTATAGAGTTCAACATCAGTCCATATATACTGGAGCACATCCAAAATAACGACCAGATAAAACTCAGCATAGATGGAAAGATGGAGGATAAATACTGTAAGATCAAATGGCCGAGTCCTGACTGCCAGAATCCTGCGATAAAACTTGAGATATCTCAGACCTTATCTACAAATCTCCGGACTATGGCGAAGGTTGCCCACATGTGGACTGAGCAGGTCTCCACTGAGTTCTCACTTATTATTTCAAGGTATAAAGTCATAGACTGTAAAACAAATCCGTCAGCGTGGGAGGACATCAAGGAACAGATCTCCACTCCTGCCTATGACAGACTATTGATCAAACCCAACGCTGATGCTGAGACGGTCTTCCTGGCCGGCACAATGAAGGATGTTAATAAGATTGAGCAGACGTTCAGGAAACTGGTGGAGGAAATCACCAAAAAAGCAGATCGAAACAGTCAAGTGACAACCATGACAGAACCAATGACTGCAGCTCTCTATCAGATTATATGTAGCAGTGGCCAGGAGAAGAAGATACTGTCCGCGGTCCCAGAGCTGAAGATGGAGTACGACCCGTCCACACACAATGTCAGGCTCACTGGACTGCGAGACGAAGTTCTCCAAGCCAAGTGTGAAATACTTCATGTCAAACAGCAGCTGAAATCCAAACCCGTTCCGCTGAACCCGCACGTCCTTCAGTTCTTGATGTTCGCCGACAATGATGAGGTCTCTTGTCTTCTTTTTATACGTCACAAAATCAATGCACTAATGAGGATTGAAGAAAATGCCGTCCAACTGACCGGTTACTCAAAAAAAGACCTGACGGACGCAGAAGAGCAAATTAGTCGAGAATTAATTTGTCAGAGAATTCCAGTTGAGGACAAGAATATCCTACAAAGTCCAGAGTGGCGGAGTCTCCAATCTCATCTTCATGACTCCCTCAATTCTGAGACCTGCACAGTTATAATCCAGGAATTCCCTCCCGGAGCTGAGAATGATGTGGTGGTCGCTGGTTTGTCTTCCAATGTACACAAGGGTTACCAACAAATGAGAGACTTTGTGAACAATAACTTGATGATAGAAGTGAAGGTTCCCGTCAGGTCCAGGGTCATGCTTCACTTCATTGAGGAAGAAAAGCAGCAGATGTGGCAGAAGATTAAGACGAAGGTGAAAATTGAGAAGAATGAGAACAGTGTGTCCTTGTTTGCCCCAAGGATGCAGGCTGAGGACGCGGCGGCTCAGGTCCGCACCCTTCTGTCCTTGTTATATGTGGACTCCCTGCGCATCGATAAACCAGGAGCTAAGAAATTCTGTAAGAACCATGAAGATATTCACGCCACTACAGCCAAGACCAAATACAATTGTGTGATCCTCTTAGAGACAGGTGAAAATAACAAACCACTAGATAAAGCCCATTATGAAGTGAAGCTACAAAGCGGGGTTATCATCGCAGTGTATCAGGACGACCTGTGCCGTCACAATGTGGATGTCATTGTTAATGCCGCTAATGAAGATCTGCAACACACTGGGGGTCTGGCTCTGGCCTTGAAGAAAGCAGCAGGACCCAAACTCCAAGCCGATTGTGATCGTATCATCAAAAAGGAGGGTCCGTTATCCACCGGCGATTCCGCCATTACCGATGCAGGAAACCTACCGTGCAAACAAATCATACATACAGTTGGACCTAGGTGGGATTCTCAGTCCCATGTGAGATGCGAGCGACTTCTGCGGAGAGCAATAACCACCAGTTTAGAACTAGCTGCAGAAAATTGCCACAGCTCCATAGCAATCCCTGCCGTTAGTTCTGGAATATTTGGGTTTCCTGTGAAGGAATGTGCTAAAAATATACTGGACGCCATAGAAGATTATGTGGAGAAAAAGGAGGGGGCGACCAGTTTACAGCGAATACATCTTGTTGATATGAACGTCCAGACCATTAAAATTTTTTCAGAGCTTCTAAAAGCCAGATTTGGAGACCAGAACACGGGGGCCCCTAAAACACATGGGCCCCAAAGATCAGGAAGAAGTGAGAAGCCACAAGTTAAAGTGATCCGGGAAGATGAAGTGCGGACCACAGAGGGGCTGACCGTCAGGCTCGTTCTGAGGAATATAGAAGATGCCACGGTAAGTATCTCTACTAATAAGCAGGGGCGGCGCTGTAGGGGGTGCAGAGGAAGCAGTCACACCCGGGCCCTGGTGCCTAAAGGGAACGTAGACGTCCGTTATAAGGTGCCGGCCGGGCTTATATATGTAGCATGGACTTCCAATCCAGGAGCCACAACTATTTATAGCAACATAAATGGCACCTACTGTACACGGCTCCCCGTATACGCTATAGATGTGATGTCAATTTGTAACGCTGCGGAAAGTCCTGCCCTTAATCGCAGCCCGACCCTTTTTTTTTTTAGAGAGGTGGTGAAAAAAGTCGCAAGTATGGCGTGCAACTTTTTTACACCGCTATTCTGGCGCACAAACTTTAATAAATCCCACCTTTTGTGTTTTATGTCTTCATTATTCTCAAGATCTCTGCTTGTTGTCAACGAGTAGAAACATTCTTTGTTTCCATTCAGGGGCTCAAAACCTGTCCCGCTCACACAGCTGAGGGTTTGTTACAAGGTTGGGATTCAGCCAGATTCCCACCCACTCTTGGCTGAAATGAAGGAGAATGATGCCACCCTCAGAGCTCTCACCAGTAGATTTCTGAAGCTTTCATTCTTTTCAGTGACCACACATGTATGGCAACTTTCCTGTGATGGTTCGGTCGGCATGGCACATTTTTGGGATTAGTTGGGCTCTAAGTGACAAATCCTAATCACGTCAATGTTGAGGGGATTCATTTAAAGGCTATGTTCTCCTTTGAAAGGTGTTCTTTTGGTTTTTTTTTTCATAAAAAGGTCAATTAGTGTGATTTGGTGCAATTTTTTATTTAGTTATTAAAAATTATTTTACTTTCTGAGATACAGCTGCTTTGTATCCTGTATATACTGTAGAGCAGCTGTATCGTTCGCTATTCACTGTATCTGTCAGGTCAGCGGGCCTGACGGGTTCAGTGTCTGCGGATCCACCTGTAGTCTAAATTATGAACTGTCAGAGACACAGGACTCGCGGGACTGACGGATTCAGGTCTTGGCGCACGATACAGCTGCTCTACAGCATATACAGGACACAAAGCAGCTGTATCTCAAAGTAATTTTTAAAAAAATAAAAACTAATTATAAAGTTGCACCAATCACATTGATCTTTTATTTTTTTTAAATATCCTTTTTATTATCAGTTCACATTTTCTTACAAACATTTCACATAAAAGTTACATCATAAGTGCGCAGCACTCTACTGTCATGGAATTAACTTAGAATTAAATTTAACATAACATATTAACATATAAACACATGAACATGGCATAAGTGGCGATCTTCAATTGAACCTCAAGCCTGACTTCCCCCAACCCCGGCACGACCTAGATCATCAATGAGTGTCTACTTATCATTTATCCCCCAGCTGGCTCAAAGTTGCAGACCCCCTAAAGTGCCTGCCAAGAGCTGCGTGCAGTACCATTTTGTGTACTGGAAAGGCTTAACAATTTCCGCTATTTCGGCTGTTGTACATTGCGATTCTATGAATATTTGCCACTTATCAAATAGCTTCTTGGTTCCCATTTCCTTCCGCCTTTCCACCTCCGCCCTTTCAAGAACTAATAACTGTTTCAGCCGCGACACAATCATTTCTAACCCCGGCGTGTCTGCCTCTAGCCATTTACTGAGGAGGCATCTCAAAGCTACCAGTAAAATCGTGTGCACCAGCAGGGGAGGTCATCTCACTCCTCGAGCACCCTCTTCCTCCGGCGGCTGCGCCTGATGGAAAAGTAGCGCTTGAGGCGTCATTGGGAGGTTCGTTTTCCAATGGTCCTTAATATATTTTTGTACCATCCCCCAAAATCGTTTCGTGTGTACACACCCCCATACTCCATGCCACAAATTCGTCAGTGGTGTATTGCATTTTGGACAACATGTGATACGGTCAGGGAAAGATTGTGAAGGCAGAATATTAAAGCCATATATAGCTGCATGCATCAACTTAAAATAGGTTTCCCTCCAGCCCTCATTTATAACACTCTTCCGTACCGTCTCCCAACCCCCCAGTATGGTCTCTCCTATATCTGGATCCTGAGTCCACCGTTCCCAGATTTTGAAACTAACCCTTGATTGCGGACTAATAAAACCATCTCTCAGTGCTCCATACAACCCTGAAATGGTCGCCCGCCCAGTTGTTGGACCCATGACCTCATCCAGAGTGTGCGAGGTAGCTTCCTTACTCAAATCCCTGAGCCTGGAGGTACAAAAGGCTCGTACCTGAAGTACTTGCAAAAAATTAACCCTACCTTCTATGGGTCTGAGTTTAGTGGTGATTTCCTCCCCGGTTAACCACCTCCTTTCCTCTATGTGCATAAGATCCCCTGCGTTGTCAATGCCTACCCTCCCCCATGAGGCAAGTCCGTCCCCCTTACCTATTCCCGGTAAAAATTCCGGGTGCCCGCTCAACGGCATATATTTCGACACCAGGTGAGGTAACCCAAACTGCTTACGTACCACTTTCCAAGCTAGAACTGTATCTCTCAATACAATGGATGTTTTGAGACGGCACGGAAGAGAAGCAACTCTACAATGTAAGGCTATGTTCACACGTGGTATTTTGCCGAGTGTTTTGACGCGGAAACCGCGTCGCAAAACTCAGCAAAAACGGCCCGAGAACGCCTCTCATTGATTTCAATGGGAGGCGTCGGCGTCTTTTTCCCGCGAGCAGTAAAACTGCCTCGCGGGAAAAAGAAGCGACATGCCCTATCTTCGGGCGCTTCCGCCTCTGACCTCCCATTGACTTCAATGGGAGGCAGGAGAAAGGGTATTTCTCGCTGTTTTATGCCCGCGGCGCTCAATGGCCGCGGGCGAAAAACAGCGCGATAATCGCCGCGAAAACTGGCGTGCAGGGAGAGGAATATCTGCCTCAAAGTTCCAAATGGAATTTTGAGGCAGATATTCCTCCCCCAAAATACTCCGTGTGAACATAGCCTAACAAAGCTTTCAGGTTCCAGGGTGAAGCATACTCCCCCTCCAGATCTAAGTTGGAATAATTGCTTGTTTCATGAAGCCAATCTACTACATGGCGCAGAAGACAGACCACGTTATAACCCCTGACATTCGGAAAGTTCACCCCCCCTTCTTGTTTGCCCATCATGAGCTTGGTAAGTGCTATGCGCGGCCTTTTTCCTGCCCATATAAATTTAGTGAATGAAGCCGTCCGTTTCGAGACATCCACATGCTTCAATAAGAGAGGGATTGTTTGAAAGGGGTATAGCAATCTGGGGAAACTAACCATCTTAATCAGGTGGCATCTTCCCAGGAGGGACAACGGCAATTGGCCCCATCTAGTGAGTTCCGCTTGTATTTTTTTAATTAACGGGGGATAATTTAGGCCATAAAGAGTGTCTGGTACCCTCCTTATTCTGATACCCAGATAAGTAATGCAGTGTTCAACCGGGGATATCCCGCAGCCCAAGGATTGCCAAAAGGTCTTAGGCAATGGCCTTCCCAACTCCAGCAGTTCGCTCTTAGCTATGTTGACTTTATATCCCGAGCATTGCCCAAATTCCTGCAAAAATTGAAAAACCATCCCTAAGTGTTCTTGAGGATTTGACATAAAAAGTATAACGTCATCAGCGAACAGGGCTAACTTCACTGCACGAGACCCTACTTGAATGCCTCTGAACATATCCGATTCCTCCAGGAATCTAGCCATAGGTTCCAATGCCAGATTGAATAACCGGGGCGACAGGGGACAACGCTGCCGGGTTCCTTTATGTAATTGGAAGGGATCTGACAGGAACCCCGAGGAGTGAACACGTGCCTGCGGGCTATTGTAGACTCCCCTCAGGAAGACCCGAAAGTCTCCCTGAACGTTCATTTTGTCCAGCACCATCCCCAGCCATTCCCATTGTATGTTTTCAAAGGCTTTCTCTGCGTCTAGCGCTAAAAGAGCCGGCCTGGTACCTGGCTGGGGATCGTGCCTGACTGTTTCTAGCACCGTCAACACTTTACGTAGATTCGTCACTGCTGCCCTGCCCTTTACAAATCCTACTTGGGACTTTCCCACCAGTATGGGTAGATACATAGCCAGCCGATTGGCCAACATTTTTGTGAGCAATTTCTGATCTTGGTCTATCAGTGAAATGGGACGGTACGACCCCGGGTCAAGAGGATTCTTCCCCTTCTTGGGTAACACCTTTTATATGCGCTACTTTGGCCTCTGCTGGTAAAGCCCCCGTGCCTAGTAAAATATTATAGTATGCCACCAAGGTAGGGCTGATTTCTTCTCTCAGAGATTTAAAAAACTCTCCTGTGAATCCATCCGGACCCGGGGCCTTTCCGTTAGATAAGGTCTTAATGGCGCTCCAGACTTCCTCTAGTGTAATCTCTGCGCTCAAATGACCATTCTGCTCCTGAGTGAGCCCTGGCAGCTTCACCTTCTCCAGAAATTACCTCCCTTTCTGGAGATCTATGGGTGTTTCTGAGTAAAGGGCTTGGTAATATTTACTTAATATGGTGTTGATTTTTTTTGGGTCTGAGGTAGAAGTTCCATTTGATTCGTTAAGTGTTGAAATGTGTGACGGTGCATACCTCCCCTAATCGCGCTAATAATTTGCCCGCTTTATTGCCAAAGCGCATCAAATCGGCATCAAATTGGGACCGGTAAATACTCTCTCTTTTGTCTAACCACTGATCAAACTGTCGCTTGGCTTCCCTCCATTCCTCCCCCGATGGCGGTGATGGAGAGTGTAGAAATGCTGTGTATGCACACCGTAATCTGTCGCTCGCTGCCTTGTATCCTTCGGTCGTCTTGCGTTTAAGATTGGACATATACTGCATGATTTTCCCTCTTATTACCACTTTGGCTGTACGCCAATACAATGACTGTTCCGCGCAATGCGATACATTATCCCCATCGAATTCCATCCACCACCCCTTAAGCTTCTGTATAAAGCCCTCATCCTTTGCCAGAAAGGCGGGAAACCTCCAGATAAAATCCGTTCCTCTAGCTACTGTGTCGGCCAAGGTAATGGTAACCGGGGCATGATCCGAAATAACTAGATCTTCAATTGCCGCTTCACGTAAACGCCGCGATAGTGCGTCACTAACTAGCAAGTAATCAATACGCGACCATGACTGATGAACATGGGAGAAGTGTGTATATTCCCGCGCATCTGGGTGTAGACTCCTCCACGCATCTATTAGGGCCGTGTGTCTTAAAAAGTCGGGCAAGATCTTATCTCTATTTCTCTGCGAACTAGTCCCTGCGCTCCTATCCTCCCTTGAAGACCTTACAGTGTTAAGATCCCCCCCTAGAATCAAAAACCTAGTGCGATCCTGCTGGAGTTGGGTTTCCAAATGACAAAAAAAAGCAGTGTTAACCGTATTTGGGCCATACACATTATGAATACTGATAGTTTCCCCTGCATGCTCCATCACTAGATGGATCCAACGGCCCTCGTCATCCCGCTCCTGGGACACCAGCGTAAACGCAAAATTTTTATGTACCAAAATAATAACTCCCGCCTTACCCTCCCTTGCCGACGAGCCAAAAACCTGACCCACCCAGAATTTTTGCAAATATTTAAACTCCGGCTCGGTAAGGTGAGTTTCCTGCAATAGGGCCACATCTGGGTGCAATCGTTTCATGTGTCGCAAAAGTTTGGTTCGTTTCTGCGGGGATCTCAGCCCTTTTACGTTCCAAGAGACTATTTTCATGTTATTGGGCCATGTATAAGATGAGCTAAAATGCCTTAAAGTTGTAACAGGTCCAGGGAGTCAGATCCGCCTTTTTCCAAGAGCCATGTACAAACATTAACAACATAACCAAACCCGGCTTATAAGCCAGAACCAAACTCCCTGTCAAGGCCATCCGGGCCTTCTCTAACACCACCATAAAATCACCTACGGCAAGGGTTATCAGCCCCTTCATACCCACTGGTGTACGTGACTTCACTTTTTTCTGTTGTGTCAAAACACGCCCCTCCCTCCCCCTCCCCCCCAGACCTGCATATATGTCTCCTTCAATGAGGAAGCAGCACCTGCCCTTGCCACCTCATTACCTCTTTGTCGCCTGTGCACACATTTTATACATTTCCATACCACCAGTTTAACAGCCTAGGGTCCGTTTGGATTATATCCTCACATATCCACATGAATCTTGTTTCACCTCTAGGTTTCCCTGCCTCCTTTTCCCAGATCTCCTACCACAACTTCCCCCAGTCCGTCATCTGTAATAGATATAGCTAATCCCTTGCGTAGGGGAGGCATTGTGTCATTCCCGGTCGATCCCGTCCACAAGGAAAAATCTCAGAACCTGATCGAACTCCCTCACTAATCTCCTGTAGCGAGAATGCAAGGGAATATCAGAATGCATACATTTCAACATTGTAACATTATAACATTAGGTCAGCTATTGACCGGTACAGAGTGCCGTATACGACCGCCAAATATCGCCCTCATAACTTTCAAATTATCTGTAAACTTATCTGTAGCCGGTCGAAATCTGCAATTGGTCTACAGCGTCCACAAGATCAACATCCCATCAGCTTAAATAAAATGGTGCTGAAAATGCCTTCGTCCGTCAATCAGGAGACGTGGATTGGGTGCGGTCCCGCGTTCGCATCTGCGGTTTCGGAGAGTCCCCTCCATTTTCGGCTCGACTCCCCCGGGATCTTCCTGGTGTGGGCATTTAAGGCTTCTGCCCAGGTTCGCTCCATACTTAGTCGGTTCCACTTGTCTTCTCTTGACTTGCGATTTGGATTGTGTGCTGGACTGTGACGCTCCTCTTGCTGGGGTCTGTGCCTGCAAAGCTCTGTAAGTGCGTCCTCCGCTTCCTGTGGAGTGGTGAAAACCTTGTTCCGCCCGTTCTCTTGAAACACCCGCAAGATGGCTGGGTACTGCAGGTTAAAGCGTATTTTCGCTTGGAACAGCGCGGTGCAGATCTTGCTGAAAGCCCGCCTTCGTTTTGCAACCTCCGCCGAGAAATCCTCAAAGTAGCACTTTCATGCCCAGTATTTCCAAAGGACGCGATCTGCTGCGGAATGCTTTCATGAGTGCCACCTTATCATTGTAATCCAACAGCTTAAAGATTACTTGTCTGGGACGAAGCGAACTGTGGTCGTCTGTTTCTGGGAGGTTTCTGGGGTCCGGCCCCACTCTGTGCGCCCTCTCCACCCGGCAGGGACGGGGGAGACCTAAGGCTTCCGGCAATGTCCTCTCACATAGTCGCTGTAAATCAGACGATATCACCGCTTCTTTCAGCCCCACCAGTCACAGGTTGCTCCTCCTGGAGCGGTTCTCCAGATCCTCCACCTTGTCTCCCAGCTGCGTAGTAACAGACAGCACCCCTCTGAGTTTGGATTGCAGGCGCTCATTTTCATCCTCCAGCAGCGTCATACGCTGTTCTAACTCATCAGCTCTGATAGTGACTTGTGCCAGCTCCGCATGCACGCGGTTTAGGGAATCTTGCACCGTTTTTTCCAGCGCCTTTTGCAGGTCTGGCGCTATCTGTTTGGCTACTTCACGGGCCAGGGCTACATAATCAATGGCTGCAGGATGAGAGGACATTATGTCTTCTGCCGGGCTTGAAAGCTGGGACTGATGGTGCTGCAGCTCATCTTCCTGTGTGTATAGCAGGGTCGCAGTGGCGGGAAGCGCCGCCATCTTACCTCCCTTTACCACGGCCGCGGCTGAGTCTTCCATGGCTGGCTTCTGCGCGCTTCTGAGGAGGTACCTGTCCATACAGCCACCACCGGGTATGTTTCCGTGTGCAGGGCTGGTGACTTCACCGCTGATTGTCGCCGCCGAAGCGACTATTGCGCTCAAACAGGCTGGACGGGAGCGGGAGCTCAGTCACTCGCGTCCTGCATCCCCGGAACCGGAAGTCTTGATCTTTTTTTAAATTCTTTTTATTTTTTTATTAAGCCTTTCAAAGGGTAACATAGCCTTTTATGATCCAGCGCCTGTTTTTAATCCACACTGTATAATATAATTGAGCATCTATGGCTGCCAGTAATACCAGCAGAATCTGCTCCTGTGTCCCCTCCAGATTGCGGAGTCCACTGTTAGGCCTCGCGGGTCTCTTTGGGGTTGAAAACTGTGGCCTGAATGGTGTGGTTGGTGGTCTGCGGGGCAATCCATTTGGAAGCATCACGGATATGAATACACCAGTTAATAGAAAGGCGTCCACATAAACTGCTTGGGGCACGAGTTGTACCGGATGGAGTTTATATGTACTGGACATTATACGGTGATATATAAGGACACTGGTGTAATCGTATAGTAAAAGAGCTGCGGTCAGTAAATATTTGGGCCACAATCTTTTGATAAATCAAAACTAAGGGGCTTCAAAAACATAAGCGGGACCACCTCTTCCATTATTAGATCTTTTTATGATAAATACCCCCATTTTCCAGATGTGACTTCCTATGACTTGTGTCTCCACATTACAGACAGATGTGATAGTGAACAGTGTGGGGAGCGATCTGGATCTAAGCAAGGGCAACGTCTCCAACGCCATATACACTCGTGCTGGTGCTGGCCTACAGCAGCTTGTGATGGATCAGAATGTGGGGGCCCAGGCGTCCCCCGGCACAATCATTTCAACAGACAGCTGCAATCTCCGCTGCAAGAATATTCTTCATGTCGTGACTCCGCAGTGGGACCATGGACAAGGAGCCTCAGAGACGGTATTGTAATTCTGCTTCTCGTCTGATAAGCGGCTGCACTGAGCAGTAAAGGGTTAATATTATCTGTCAGAGGATTGAGTCTTATTATTGATCGCATTGTAATCCTTATATCAGATACTGCGAGCAATTCTCAAACGTTGCCTGACATGGACAAACCAGCAGCAAATGAAGCGCGTGTCCATCCCGGCCCTAGGAACCGGAAATCTGGGCTTCCCAAAGGTTCTTGTAGCAGCCGTGATGTTTGATGAAATTTCCCAGTTCAGCTCCAGAAATAAACCCCAAAATCTTCAAGAAGTGGAAATTGTTCTTCATCCAAATGATAAAGACACAATTCAGGTAATGATTAAATCACCAGATACTGTATCAGTCAGAGCAGAGAAATCCTAGAAATATTTATTGTACAAATGTTAAGAGAGTGACTGTAATTTTGCCCTGCTGGCTTCTTAGCAGTGATAGTCAGTAGGCTACACCGTAAAGAAATGCGCTTTCCATAAGACTGCCCCCTATGTACAAGAATATCACTACTATAATACTGCCCCTATATACAAGAATATAACTACTACACTACTGTCCCCTATATACAAGAATATAACTACTATAATACTGCCCCCTATGTACAAGAATATCACTACTATAATACTGCCCCTATATACAAGAATATAACTACTATAATACTGCCCCTATATACAAGAATATAACTACTATAATACTGCCCCTATATAGAAGAATATAACTGCTATAATACTGCTCCTATATACAAGAAGATAACTACTATAATACTGCTTCTATATACAAGAATATAACAACTATAATACTGCCCCCTATATACAAGAATATAACTACTATAATACTGCCCCCTATGTACAAGAATATAACGACTATAATACTGCCCCTATATACAAGAATATAACTACTATAATACTGCCCCCTATATACAAGAATATAACTACTATAATACTGCTCCTATATACAAGAATATAACTACTATAATACTGCCTCCTATATACAAGAATATAACTACCATAATACTGCCCCTATATACAAGAATATAACTACTATAATACTGCCTCCTATATGCAAGAATATAACTACTATAATACTGCCCCCTATATACAAGAATATAACTACTATAATACTGCCCCTATATACAAGAATATAACTACTATAATACTGCCCCTATATACAAGAATATAACTACTATAATACTGCTCCTATATACAAGAATAGAACTACTATAATACTGACCCTATATACAAGAATATAACTACTATAATACTGCTCCTATATACAAGAATATAACTACTATAATACTGCTTCCTATATACAAGAATATAACTACTATAATACTGCCCCTATATACAAGAATATAACTACTATAATACTGCCCCTATATACAAGAATATAACTACTATAATACTGCTCCTATATACAAGAATAGAACTACTATAATACTGCCCCCTATGTACAAGAATATCACTACTATAATACTGCCCCTATATACAAGAATATAACTACTATAATACTGCCCCTATATACAAGAATATAACTACTATAATACTGCCTCCTATATACAAGAATATAACTACTATAATACTGCCCCCCTATATACAAGAATATAACTACTATAATACTGCTTCTATATACAAGAATATAACTACTATAATACTGCCCCTATATACAAGAATATAACTACTATAATACTGCCCCTATATAGAAGAATATAACTGCTATAATACTGCTCCTATATACAAGAATATAACTACTATAATACTGCTCCTATATACAAGAATATACCTACTATAATACTGCCCCCTATATACAAGAATATAACTACTATAATACTGCCCCTATATACAAGAATATAATTACTATAATACTGCCCCTATATACAAGAATATAACTACTATAATACTGCCCCCTATATACAAGAATATAACTACTATAATACTGCCCCCTATATACAAGAATATAACTACTATAATACTGCCCCCTATATACAAGAATATAACTACTATAATACTGCCCCTATATACAAGAATATAAGTATAATACTGCCCCTATATACAAGAATATAACTACTATAATACTGTCACCTATATACAAGAATATAACTACTATAATACTGCTCCTATATACAAGAATATAACAACTATAATACTGCCCCCTATATACAAGAATATAACTACTATAATACTGCCCCCTATATACAAGAATATAACTACTATAATACTGCCCCTATATACAAGAATATAAGTATAATATGTGCTGCCTACTGACTCCAGGAAATAAAAATTTCGGTGAGTAAATTTTCCTTTTCCTGATCGTCCTTGGCAGCGCAACACAAATGGGACTTGCCAAGCAATAGCTATATGGGCGGGATAGCAGACACCATTTCAAGCACTCTTTTGCCAAATAGAGAACCCTCTGATGCCAGTGATTCGAGCCTGTAGTGCTTGACAAAGGTTGATGCGGATGCCCACGTAGCTGCTCTGCTCTGATGGCATTTTTCAATAGTTGATCTAATCCACCAGGCTAGGGTCCGGCTTTACTTGCTTTTTGCCCCTTAGGACCGGAATGTTGAAGGAACAGATTTTCTGCTTTTCTAAAAGCCTTTGTCCTTTGAATATAAGTGAGAACGGCTCTTCTCACATCCATTGTATGCCAATTCTTCTGATCTTCACCTTGGGGATGAGGGAAGAGAACTGGCAATAATATCTCTTGATTTATAGTCCTAAAGGAAGGAACTTTAGGCAAGAACCCAGGCATGGTACGTAGTAGAAGACAATCTCCCAGGTCCCTCAAATATGGTTCTTTGAAGGAAAGGGCCTGCAGCTCGCTTATGCGCCTGGCCGACATGATTGCCACCAGGAAGAAGGCCTTGAAGGAGAGAAATCTGATGATCACTGTTGCATGGGTTCAAACAGTGGCTTTGTTAGAGCGGACACCACTATTGAAAGGTCCCAGGAAGGAGAGGGTACTTGAGAGACTGGGCTAAGGTTTCTTAAAGCCTTGAAGAAGGTCTTCACCAACTGCTGGTGGGAGAAACGATTTTGCAATTGGGCATTAATTGCCGTGAACTGCACCTTTAAAGGTATTTCGCTTCAAACCTTTATTGAAGCCCTCCTGAAGAAATTGTAGGATAGTATTCAGAGCGACTACGTTTGCTGAATTTTTAGAGCACCAGGAGGTAAACGGGGTCCAAATTCTGTTGTATACTTTGACTGTTGAAGGTCGTCTAGCTGACAGCAAAGTATTAATAACTTCTGATAGTCCCATTTCTGCCAGGTTCTCCCGGTCAGTCTCCAGGCCGTGAGATGTAGACTGCGGGGGTTCAGGTGATATAGCCCTTTCTGATACAGGAGGTTCGGTGATACTGGTAGTTTCAGGAACCTGCCCTTCTTCGAGAGATAATGCTAGGGAGAACCAGGTCCTGCGGGGCCAAAATGGCAGGATTGCAATAGCTTCCGCTTTCTCGTCCTGAACTTTTTTCAATACTCTGGGTATTAAGGGAAGGGGAGGAAAAATGTAGATTAATTTTCCTCCCCAACTGACAGACAGGCCGTCTAATGCTACTGCATGGCGAGTGTGGTACAGAGAACAGAAGCCGAGGACTTTGTTGTTCTCTTCTGATGCCATCACATCCAGGTCCGGCATTCCCCACGTAGCAACTAAGCTGCTGAAAACCTGAGGGTTGAGACTCCACTCCCCTGGATGGAGGATGTTGCGGCTGAGGAAGTCTGCGGTGTGGTTCAAGGAGCCCTTGATGTGAACTGCTGAAATTCCCAATGAATGTTGTTCTGCCCAACTCATAAGTCATCTGCACTCGGTTGACATTGAGGCCTCCTCGTTCCTCCCTGTGTGTTCACATAGAACACAGTTGCAAGGTTGTCCTACTGGATCAGGATTCGGGTATTTCTCAGATGGGATTGAAAGGACATTAGCGACAATCTCACTGCTCTGAGTTCCTTCATGTTGGAGGATAGTGACACTTCCTTCTGACTCCATCTGTTCTGAACCCATAGGTGATCTACATGGGCACCCCAGCCCCAGGAGAAGGCATCCATTGTGAGGACTTTCTGTGGTGGGGGAACCAGAGACTTGCCGGACCGGAGAGTGTCCGGGATTAACCACCAGCTGAGGTCTTGAAGGGTGAAGTTGGAGACTTTGAAGACGGTGTCCAGGTTTCTGACATTTTTGTCCCAGGCTCTGAGGATGTCAAGCTCTAATGATCTCATGTGGGCTTTGGTCCAGGGGACCGCATCTATGGATGAGGTCATTAGACCTAGGATTTTCATAGCTCCTCGAACCGATATATTCAGATGGCAAATAAGGCGTTCTATTGAACCCCGGATTGTAGCAATCCTCTCTGGAGACAATTTGACTGTCATCAACTGGGAATTCACCATGAACCCCAAAAATTTCAGATTCTGTGATGGTGAGAGCTGTGACTTTCTGAAGTTCACCAGGAACCCGTAAAAGTGAAGAAACTCCAATGTGGTTTGGAGATGTTCTTGTAGAAGGGACTCTGATGCTTTTATTAGCCAGTCGTCCAAGTAAGGGACCACACATATTCCTTTCAGCCTCAGTGCTGCTGTTCGGACCACCACGATTTTCGTGAACACACGGGGTGCCAACGAAATCCCAAAGGGTAGGCAGGTAAATTGCAAGTGCTGTACTCCGCCTTGCGTCTGGACCGCCAATCGGAGGAACCTTTTGTGCGCGGCCAGAATTGGGACGTGCAAGTATGCATCCATGATGTCGATTGTTGCCAGCACGTCGTTCCTTTCCAGAAGGTTCATCACTGACCGGATAGTCTCCATCTTGAAGGTTTTCCTCACCAAATATTGATTGAGGAAAGTCAGGTCTATTATCAGCCTCCAAGTGCCCTCTGATTTGGGGACAGGGAACACTCTGAAATGCCTTGCCCTCTTTCTGAGACTGGGACCTGCAGAAGCTGATGGACTATCGGGTTGTGATGCTTGTTGAGGAAAAAGTGGTCTGGGGGGAGAGTTGCTGTCACCCAGTCCTCGGATGATGTCACCGACCACCGAGAGGAGAATCTCTGAAGACTTGCTCCTACTTGTAGGATTGGCTGAGCGTCATAAACTGTTTTGGATTTTGAGCAGGGTTTTTCTTTTGAAAGGAGGAAGGGTTTTCCCGCTTCGTTTTAAACGTGCGCTGACTGTCTGGAAACCTTCTTTTGAACTTCAGGGATTTTCTTCTCTGATCCCGAAAGTAACGCCTGGTATCCTTCCTTTTAGGTTCAGGAAACCTAGCCCCTTTGCGTTCCCCTAAGGAATTCAAAATATCTGTTAATTGGGGACCAAACAGAGATTCTGTCTGAAAAGGGAGGCTACAAAAATTATTTTTGGAGAGATTATCCCCAGACTATAACTTAAGCCAATGAGCCCTTCTGGCTGTATTCTATAGGGACAAGGCCCTGGATGCATACTTGATGTTATCCAGCGGAGAGTCTCAGAGAAACTCTGAAGCTGACTTCATTACTGGGAGGGACTGGAGAATTTCTGCCCTTGGGACTCCATCTTCTAGATCCCTTGACAGGTGGCTTAGCCGGACCTGGAGTGCTCTAGCCACCTTGACAAGGAGGCTTTGCACGAGCCCACTGCTCTAGTATACACCTTCAGAAGGGAATCCGCCTTGCGATACATGTGGTCTTTCAGCAGGGCTGATTCATTGGGTGGAAAAACGGCTTTCTCTGCCAATTTAACCACTGGCAAGTCCAGTTTATTGAGTCAAGCCTGTAGTGCTTGATAAAGGTTGATGCGGATGCCCAGGTAGCCGCTCTGCAGATATGGTCCAGGGGGATATGCCCGACTTCTGCCCATGAAGTAACTGTAGAGCGCGTGGAATGTGCCCTGATCTGCAGAGGAGATTGAAGGTCACTGAGATGATAGCATTTTTCAATGGTTGACCTAATCCACCTTGCTAGGGGGGGCTTTACTTGCTCTTTGCCCTTTATTAGGACCGGCATGCTGAAGGAACAAATTTTCTGCTTTCCTAAAAGCCTTTGTCCTATGAATGTAGGTGAGAACTGCTCTTCTCACATCCAGTGTATGCCAATTCTCCTGATCTTCACCTTGGAGATGAGGGAAAAGGACTGGCAATAATTATTGATTGACATTTTTGAAAGAGGGAACTTTAGACAAGAACCCAGGCATGGTACATAGAAGACCATCTCCAAGATCTCTTAAATATGGTTCTTTGAAGGAAAGGGCCTGCAGCTCGCTTATGCGCCTGGCAGATGTGATTGCCACCAGGAAGAAGGTCTTGAAGGGGAGAAATCTGATGGATGACTCTTTCATGGGTTCAAACGGTGGCTTTGTCAGAGCCAACACAACCACTGAAAGATCCCAGGAAGGAGAGGGTACCTGAGAGACTGGGCGAAGGTTTCTTAAAGCCTTGAAGGTCTTCAACTTTTGGTTAGAGAAACTATTTTGCAGTTGGGCATTGATTGCTGTAAACTGAACTTTAAGGGTATTCAACTTCAACTTTTCTCAATACTCTGGGTATTAAGGAAAGGGGAGGAAAAACAAACTAATTTTTCTCTCCAGCTGACAGACAGGCCATCCAATGCTACCGCATGGCGCATGTGGTACAGAGAACAGAAGCTGAGGACTTTGTTGTTCTCCTCCGATGCCATCGCATCCAGGTCTGGCATTCCCCATGTGGCAGTTAAAGGTAGTGTGTCGCTAGAATTTTTTTTTTTTTTAGTTAAACAGTTAGTGTATAAGTGATTAAACATTGTTCTAATTTTTTACATTTTTTCACGAGACAGGAAATATTCTAAATTAGATTCTAATTTATAACATTTCCCAGTGCTGGTCACTAGAGGGAGCAATTCCCAAAATTGCAGCACTGGCATGTGGTAAAGCAACCACATTGCTTTATGCTGCAAAATTTGAACGGTCAAACCTCCTACACTGTGTGTCACCATTTTTTGAGCTAACACACAGTGTAGTAGGTTTACATACAGTAGTAATCACACACTAAAACACGTACATACACAGAAATAACTTACCTGCTCCAGTCACCGCCGCTCCCTCCGGTCCGTCCGCTCCGTCTGCTCCCTCCGCTCCAAGTGCACAAGTCCGGAAGCCGCGACCGGAAGTAGTAATCTTACTGTCCGGCCGCTTCCGGTCCACAAGAAAATGGCGCCGGACGTTGCTCGGCCGAAGACCTTCAATTTGGACTGTGTGGGAGCGGCGCATGCGCCGTTCCCACACAGACGGCGTACAGCATAGTGGATGGAACGGGCCCCGTTCGCATTCACTATGGGGCTGTATGTGCCGTATTCCATGTCTCTCTGTGTCGTTAATCGACACATAAAGAGATGGAAAAAAAAATGGCAGCCCCCATAGGGAAGAAAAAGTTAAAAAATAAAAAAAAGTAAAACGCAAACACACAAATATATTTTTTTTAAATAAAACACTAAAAGCAAATTGATCTAAAAATATTTTTTTTCGCGACACTCGTCCTTTAAGCTGCTGAAGACCTAAGGGTTGAGACTCCACTCCCCCGGATAGAGTGTGTTGCGGCTGAGGAAATCCGCAGTATGGTTCATCGAGCCCTTGATGTGAACTGCTGAAATTCCTAAAGAATGTTGTTCCTCCCAACTCATAAGTCATCTGCACTCGGCCGACATTGAGACACTCCTCGTTCCTCCTTGCTTGTTTATATAAAAACGGTTGCTAGGTTGTCCGTCTGGACCTGGAGATTCTTTAGATGAGTTTGAAAAAATATTAGCGACAATCTTACTGCCCCCTCATGTTAGAGGATAGTAACACTTCCTTCTGACTCCATCTGTTCTGAACCCATAGGTGATCTACATGGGCTCCCCAACCCCAGGAGGAGGCATCCGTTGTGAGGACTTTCTGCGGTGGGGGAATGAGAGACTTGCCGGACCACAGAGTGTCCTGAGTCTGAGTCTGGACTGCTAGTCGAAGGAAATTTTTGTGAGCGGACAGAATAGGGACATGCAATTATGCGTCCTTAAGGTCGATCGTTGCAAGAACAACGTTCTACTCCAGAAGGTTCCTCACTGACCAGATGGTTTCCATCTTGAAAGTTCTCCTCAACAGATATTGATTGAGAAAGGTCAGATCTATAACCAGTCTCCAACTGCTGTCTGATTTGGGCACCGGAAACGCTCTGGAGTAGACTCCTTGCGCCCTCTCTAAGACTGGAACATCTTCCAAGGCTGCTTTCTGGAGAAAAACCTGTAAAAACTGATGGACTATCGGATTGTGATGCACATTGAGGACAAAGTGGTCTGGGGGGAACTCTTTGAACTCCGAGTATCCACTCTTGATGGTTGTCGTCACCCACTTGTTGAATGATGTCATCGACCACCGTGAGGAGAACTTCTGAAGCCTCGCCCCTACTTGTGGGATTGGCTTGGCTTCAAATCACTGAGCTTTTGATTGGGGTTTTTCTTCTGAAAGGAGGAAGGGTTTTCCCGCTTTGCGCTAAACGTGCGTGGACTGTCTGGAAACCTTCTTTTGAACTTTGGAGATCTCCTTTTCTGATCCCGAAAGTACCGCCGGGTAGCCTTTCTTTTAGGTTCAGGAAACCTTGCCCCTTTGCCTTCCCCTAAGGATTCCAAGATATCTGTAAGTAGGGGACCGAACAAGGACTCTGGCTGGAAAGGTAGACTACAAAAATTATTTTTGGAGAGTTTATCTCCCGACTATAACTTAAGCCAATGAGCTCTTCTGGCTGCATTCTAAAGGGATCGGGCTCTAGATGCATGCTTTATGCTATCCAATTGGGAGTCACACAGGAACTCCAAGGCTGCCTTCATTACTGGGAGAGACTGGAGAATTTCTGCCCTTGGGACACCTTCTGGATCTCTCGATAAATGGCTCAACCAGACCCGGTGTGCTCTAGCCACTGACACTGAAGACAAGGAGGCTTTGCATTAGCCAACTGACGAAGTATACACTTTCTTCAAAGGGGAATCCTCTTTGCGGTCCATAGGGTCTTTCAGTAGCGCTTCATCAGATGGAAAGACTACTTTCTTTGCCAATTTCACTACTGGTAAATGTACCTTCGGTACATTCTCTCCTTTTGAGCCGGATTCATCCAGCCTGTAAAGAGTTCTAAACCAGTTCTGCCATCTATTCCGGCTTATCCCAATCTCGTTTCATCCATTCCGTTAGGACAGGATGACTGGGAAAAATGTTCCCCTTGGAAATAGGAAAATAAAGTCTGTCCTTTTTTTAGGTTTGTGTTGAACCTCTTTCCCCATCTCCAATGTATCCTTCACCTCTCTGAGGAGATCATGGAGCTTATCCTTATTTCGGATATGATGTAATCCTCATGGTCGACCAAATCTGGAGCATCAGGGACCACCTCTGAATCTGAACCCCCTGCTGGGGAAGAATCCTCTTGGTATTGACGAGTTTCAGAGGAAGAGTGCCTGGCCTGTTTAGCAGGGTGTGGTGATTTTTTGCTTCCTCAAAATCAACTGATAACTGTTGCTTGAACTATTGCATAAATCCCCTAGAATCCTCCCTAGGAGAGGAATTGACTGGGGTGGAGCACGATACACACAGATCTGACTCCACGTCATCAGGAAGGGGCTAACGACATTTCCTGCAAAGTCTGTACCTTGATTTGTGGTTCTGTTTCCTACCTTCTCCTCTAGAGGCCGACGTCTACATAGGAGCAGAGAGAGACAAACGTATGGTAGAAAATGTGCATAGCCGACAGCATAGAAACACATGAGGACCTATCAAATAGACAGCCATACTAACTTTTTAGCAAGCAGAGGCAGAGCGTGCCATCATTTCGAAAAGACGTCGGCATCTCATGCCCGCTGCGTCCACGCGTCCTATCTGGGGGTGGGGCCAGGGACGACATCACTTCCGCCCCCCCATCCATGCCTCTGTAACGCCGAGCAGCACTTCCGGATATCGGAAAAGCGCAGGCGACCGGTCCGCCAAATCGTCTCGGACCTCGACGATGGGGATGCTCAAGAAGGAAACCATACCCTTCCTGCTGCCGCTATCTCAGGTGAGGTAAGGTGCCCCCCGTCGCCGTGTACCAAGGAACGTCCGCCATCTTGGTACACCTTTTTCTTGGGTAGGATAGGGAAGGGTCTCTGAACCGACCTAGAGAGAGAGTATAAATACGCTGGGGCCCGGTTACCGGTACATACTTATAGGGGAAGTCCTTAATTATTTAATGCTTATTGCTAATTAACCTGTCTCTGCTTAATTGTACCTATGTGACTACTCTAATACTGCCCCCTATGTAGAAGTTTTTTTTTAACATAATTGGTTAAGAACGTCCATGTGAAATGTTTAGCTTTTTATTCGCAATGATTTTTTTTGTTATTGAACAATTTTTACATTTTTGTGTCATTTTTAAGGCGTTTAACAATCAGTTGGTGAATTACTCTGATGGCAGCTCATCAAGCAAAAAGCAAATCTCCCCGCCAGGCTCGGGTAAGTTCCAGGTGACACGAGTCTAGCTTTGAATATCAGTTTTTTTTTAAAATATTGTGCTAGAATTTATTTCATGTAAAGTGTGAGTGCGGGATATGGAAGTGACGGAGATTCTGCCACATCCAAGACCTCGTGCACACTGTACAGCCTGGACACAGCAGATCACACAGTTTTTTTTTATGCGGAAACTACGTCTGAGAACGCGCCATAAAACGTCCGAAAACGCCTCCCATTGACTTTAATAGGAGACAAAGGCGTTATTTTCCCGCGAGTGGTTAAACCAGCTCATGGGAAAAAGAAGCGACATGCCCTATCTTCATGCGTTTACGTCTCTGACCTCCCATTGACATCAATGGGAGGCAGAGAAAGCGTTGCCCGTGGCGCTCAATGGCCATGGCGAAAAACGCGGCAAACGGCGTGCAAAAAACTCTGTGTGAACAGGTCCTTTAACCCCTTCCCGACATTTGCCGTACATGTACGTCATGGAAAGCATTGACTTCCCGCATCTTGCCGTACATGTACGTCAAATGCAGAAGGGGTTACCGTATCAAAAATAAAAGTTTTAAAGTAAAGATGGCTGCTGTTCATAACAGCAGGACATCTGTACACGATGCCCAGGGGGGTGTCGCCTCCCCCCCGCATCGGCGATCGCCGCCATTGGCCGTTCAATTCAGACCGGCCAATTGCGGCTGTTTGCGGCTTTTGCCAATCACTGTGCCACAGGGCACAGTGATATGGTGGTGATTGGTGCTGTCTAGGACAGCACCAATGACTACCATGTTCCATGTAAAAAATGGCGGTGATGCCAGCCCCCAGATCGCTATGGTTGGTCGGTCAGCACCGACCGACCAATCGCAGCCATGGCGGGTGTTTGAAACACCCTACACCAGCCCTGCCCACCTCATTCCGGTTAGGAACGGTGAGCAGAGCTGGTGTGACCGTCTGTGAAGCCAACTTACCGAATCTGAGGCCTTCTGTGCTGCGATCCTGCTGTGACGTCTTCATCCGACTGCTTCCTGCAGAAGAGTGAACCGTCATCATCATCAACTGTGCTGCTGCTGATTTTTTTTTTTTTTAGCAGCAGCACTTGTTTTTTTTCCTAAACTTCTTATCCCTGTACCCTCCCCCCCCATCCCACCCTCCCCATCTTTCCCTTTTTACGTCCTGCGGCCGCCGAGTGCGGATCAGTGACCGCCATCACTGACCGCCAATTTTTGGCACAGGACTTCCTTTTTTTTTGTATTTTGCACCTCCCTGTGTGCGCCCTGCGGCCGCCGAGTGCGGATCAGTGACCGCCATCACTGACCGCCAATTTTTGGCACAGGACTTCCTTTTTTTTTGTATTTTGCACCTCCCTGTGTGCGCCCTGCGGCCACTGAGTGCTGATCAGTGACCGCCATCACTGATCAGCATCCGTGGTAATTTTTTTTATTTTTTGGCCTTTTTTATTACTGCACCTTTTTTTTGCGTGCGCCCTGCGGCTACTGAGTGCTGAGTCTAATAATCAGCCTCAGTGGTAATTTGTTTACGCAGGTTTTTTTTTGGCCTTTTTTTCTTCATTTTATAAAACTGTAAAAAAAAAAGACTAGCATTAGAGTAGCGGACGTTTACTGACGTCCGTTTTGTAAAAAAAGATATATAGCAGAAGTTCTAGCTATATATTTTTTTATACAGTTTGAATAAATTGACTTCTTATAGTTAGCGTCCATTTAGTGACGGACATTTAGTTCGTTCACTAAATTTTTGATAGCGTAGCGACAGTTAGTATAAATTTATAGCGTTATAGTCAGCGTCCGTTTAGTGACGGACATTCAGTTTTTTTTAACTGAAATTTGTTCACTAAATTTCTGATAGCGTAGCGACACAGTTGTAGCTCAGTTTTTTTTACAGTTCTATATTGAACGTTCAATAAATTTCTTTCTCCTAAATTTTTCTTATTCTTCTCTTCTTTTTCTTTTTTTTTTCCTATAAATTTCATATTACACGTGTAAAAGCACAACATACAAAACCACCTCTATAAAGAGTATTACACGTGTTGAAGCACTACATACCCCCCTAATAAAAATGGCCCAATCATCTCAAAGGCTCTACTCCGCTGAGGAGGCATACGCCATCCTGGCCTCTGACACTGAATCGGCCAGCGAGGGAGAAGAGGAAATTGCCCCATTCATCTTGACCTCATCATCCTCATCCAGTGATGAGGAACCCCCGCAAAGACGCCCCAGGACATCAGCTGAGGCAACCCCCCAAATGAGCGATACCCTGTGGAACCCACCCCCTGATAATTATGAGCCTCACATTCCAGATTTCACAGGGAGCTCTGGAATTCTATTTGAGACTGTAGGCCTCGCAGAAATTCACTATTTCAATCTGTTTTTCACTGAGGATTTTGTTAATGTAATGGCGGCCCAAACAAATTTATATGCCCAACAATTTTTAGCCCAAAACCCCACGTCATCATTTGCTAGGTGGACCCCCATAGAGGCAGCGGAGATGATGAAATTTTGGGGCCTTGTCCTACATATGGGCCTAGTAAAAAAACCAGAGATTAGGCAATACTGGAGTGCGGACATTTTATACAGCACCCCATTATACCACATGGCAATGACCCGGGCACGATTTGAAATTATTCTGAAATTTTTGCATTATAATGATAATGCACAGTGCCCGCCCCGTGATGACCCCACATACGACCGCCTATTCAAAATCAGGCCAATGATTGATTATTTCTGCACCAAATTTCAGGAAGTGTACACCCCCGAAAAGAACATAGCAATAGACGAGTCCCTTGTACATTTTAAGGGGAGACTAAAATTCCGCCAATACCTGCCAAGCAAGAGGGCGAGGTATGGAATTAAAATGTACAAGCTGTGCGAGAGCAGCTCAGGGTACACCTACAGGTTTCGGGTTTATGAAGGGAAGGACACCAGGATAGAACCTCCAGAATGCCCCCCTGTCCTGGGAGTTAGTGGAAAAATAGTGTGGGACTTGATGCACCCACTGCTGGACCAGGGTTATCACCTTTACGTGGATAACTTCTATACCAGCATCCCACTATTTAAATGCCTCTCCACCAGAAGTACTGTAGCATGCGGCACCGTGCGCAAAAATCAGAGAGGCCTCTCTAAAAATCTGATTGGGCAACCCCTAAGAAAAGGAGAAAGCAGGGCACTACACAGCGATAACTTGTTGCTGGTCAAGTATAAGGACAAGAGGGACGTCCTTATGTTGACCACAATACACGGTAGTGGCATCACCCCTGTCCCTGTCCGAGGTAGCACCACAATGACCCCCAAGCCAGACTGCATCCTCGGCTACAATAAGTACATGGGAGGTGTTGATCTCTCTGATCAAGTACTGAAGCCGTACAGTGCCATGCGTAAAACAAAGACGTGGTACAAAAAGCTGGCCGTGCACGTGGTACAGATGGCATTGTATAACGCTTACGTGCTATACCGATGTGCAGGCCGGACAGGGACATTCCTTCAGTTTCAAGAAGCGGTTATCAAGGCCCTTGTATTTGGGGACCAGGAAGGGGAGAGCCCCAGTACTTCTAGAAGCGATGGTCCACGTATTGTACCAGGGCAACACTTTCCTGGCGAAATCCCCCCCACTGGTAAAAAGGGAAGGAGCCAAAAAAGGTGTAAAGTGTGTTACAACAGAGGGAGAAGACGAGACACAACTTATCATTGTGAAACCTGTCCCGACAAACCTGGCCTGTGCATAAAAGAGTGCTTCAAAGTTTATCACACATCCATGGATTTTAATTGAAACATTTTTTTAAATGCTCACTATACCCCTAGATAATTTACTCAAGGGGTGTAGTTTCCAAAATGGGGTCACTTGTGGGGGGTTTCCACTGTTTTGACCCCTCAGGGGCTTTGCAAATGCGACATGGCCACCGCAAACCATTCCAGTTACATTTGAACTCCAAATGGTGTTCTTTCCCTTCTGAGCCCTGCCGTGTGTCCAAACAGCCGTTTATGACCACATGTGGGGTACTGTTTTACTCAGGATAAACTGCTCTACAAATGTTGTGGTGCTTTTTCTCCTTTAGTCCTTGTGGGAATGAAAAAAAATTTTGCTAAACCTACGTTTTATTGGTTAAAATTTACATTTTCATTTTCACGGCCTACTTCCAATAAATTCTGCAAAAAGCCTGTGGGGTCAAAATGCTCACTATACCCCTAGATAATTTACTCAAGGGGTGTAGTTTCCAAAATGGGGTCACTTGTGGGGGGGTTCTACTGTTTTGACCCCTCAGGGGCTTTGCAAATGCGACATGGCCACCGCAAACCATTCCAGTTACATTTGAACTCCAAATGGTGTTCTTTCCCTTCTGAGCCCTGCCGTGTGTCCAAACAGCCGTTTATGACCACATGTGGGGTACTGTTTTACTCAGGATAAACTGCTCTACAAATGTTGTGGTGCTTTTTCTCCTTTAGTCCTTGTGGGAATGAAAAAAAATTTTGCTAAACCTACGTTTTATTGGTTAAAATTTACATTTTCATTTTCACGGCCTACTTCCAATAAATTCTGCAAAAAGCCTGTGGGGTCAAAATGCTCACTATACCCCTAGATAATTTACTCAAGGGGTGTAGTTTCCAAAATGGGGTCACTTGTGGGGGGTTTCCACTGTTTTGTGCCCTCAGGGGCTTTGCAAATGCGACATGGCCTCCGCAAACCATTCCTGCTAAATTTGAGCTCCAAAAGCCAAATGGGGTTCCTTCCCTTCTAAGCCCTGCCGTGTGTCCAAACAGCAGTCTATGATCAAATGTGGGGTACTGTTTTACTCGGGACAAACTGCTCTACAAATGTTGTGGTGCTTTTTCTCTTTTAGTCCTTGTGGAAATGAAAAAAAATGAGCTAAACCTACGTTTTATTGGGAAAAATGTAGATTTTCATTTTCACATCCTACTTCCAATAATTTCTGCAAAAAATTTGTGGGGTCAAAATGCTCACTATACCCCTAGATAATTTCCTCAAGGGGTGTAGTTTCCAAAATGGGGTCACTTGTTGGGGGTTTCCACTGTTTTGTGCCCTCAGGGGCTTTGCAAATGCGACATGGCATCCGCAAACCATTCCTGCTAAATTTGAGCTCCAAAAGCCAAATGGGGTTCCTTCACTTCTAAGCCCTGCCGTGTGTCCAAACAGCAGTCTATGATCAAATGTGGGGTACTGTTTTACTCGGGACAAACTGCTCTACAAATGTTGTGGTGCTTTTTCTCTTTTAGACCTTGTGAAAATGAAAAAAAATTAGCTAAACCTACGTTTTATTGGGAAAAATGTAGATTTTCATTTTTCACATCCTACTTCCAATAATTTCTGCAAAAAATCTGTGGGGTCAAAATGCTCACTATACCCCTAGATAATTTCCTCAAGGGGTGTAGTTTCCAAAATGGGGTCACTTGTGGGCGGTTTCCACTGTTTTGGCACCGCAAGAGTCCTTCAAACCGGATATGGTGCCTAAAATATATTGTAATAAAAACAAGGCCCCAAAATCCTCAAGGTGCTCCTTTGCTTCGGAGGCCGGTGTTTCAGTCCATAAGCACGCTAGGGCGACATGTGGGATATTTCTAAAAACTGCAGAATCTGGGCAATAAATATTGAGTTGCATTTTTCTGGTGAAACTTTCTGTGTTACACAAAAAATGGATTCAAAATGAATTTCTGCAAAAAAAACCGAAATTTATAAATTTCCCCTCTATATTGCTTTCATTCCTGTGAAACGTCTAAAGGGTTAAAACACTTTCTGAATGCTGTTTTGAATACTTTGAGGGGTGCAGTTTTTAAAATGGGGTGACTTTTTGGGGGTTTCTAATATATAAGGCCCTCAAAGCCACTTCAGAACTGAACTGGCCCCTGTAAAAATAGCCTTTTGAAATTTTCTTGAAAATGTGAGAAATTGCTGCTAAAGTTCTAAGCCTTGTAACGTCCTAGAAAAATAAAAGGATGTTCAAAAAACGATGCCAAACTAAAGTAGACATATGGGTGATGTTAATTAGCAACAATTTTGTGTGTTATAACTGCCTGTCTTACAAGCAGATACATTTAAATTGATAAAAATGCTATTTTTTGCAATTTTTCACTATATTTTGGTGTTTTTCACAATTAAATACTGAATGTATCGGGCAAATTTTGCCAGTAACATAAAGTCCAATGTGTCACGAGAAAACAATCTCAGAATCGCTTGGATAGGTACAAGCATTCCGACGTTATTACCACATAAAGTGAAACATGTCAGATTTGAAAAATGAGGCTTGGTCAGGAAGGTCAAAAGTGGCTAAAGAGGGAAGGGGTTAAAGCTGTTGAGACTCTCCATTGCTGTACTTTGCTGCATATGTTTTATACTTTGGGGTTAAGAAAGGAGTTTGGTTTTTTGTTAAAGAAAAAGTTTAAAACGTTTCAATAGAAATTGTACCAAATAAAAATTCATTAAAAAAACCTCTTAAATGGGAAACCCCAGTGAAAACCAGGATCTTTCTGTTGATCATCGGTCTCCGGCTGAGGTTTCCTCTTTTTATTCTTCTATTTAAAATGGAACCCAGAATTTGCCGGGACCTTTGCAGAGCAACAACCTAGGCCATGTATTGGGTGACAACCACTGAGCTCCTTGGTTCTGGGTGCTCCGCCATTGTCACTCATTCAGTCGTCCTGGTGGATGACTGTGGATTGTTTTTTATTTTTGCTATTGAACAAGGAATATGACAACCGTACATCATACAAGGAGGCAAGAGACAGGAGCAGGATACATAGCAAGTGTATATAATGCATTATCATAATAGTCAGTCATTGCCTCTAAGGGTTTGTTCACACCGAGTGTATTTCGGCATTTTCGGGCCGTAAACGACGGAAGAATCGGAAGCATAACGCCTCCAAACATCTGCCCATTGATTTCAATGAGAAAAGGCGTTCTGTTCCGACGGGGCGTTTTTTACGCGACTGTTTTTCAAAACGGTCACTTAAAAAAACTGCCACGAAAAATAAGTGCATGTCACTATTTCAGCCGTTAAAAATGCCACGAAAAACGCGACTGGTTAAAAAATGGTCTGAAAATCAGGAGCTGTTTTCCCTTGAAAACAGCTCCGTATTTTCTGACGTTTTTTATTTTGTGTGTGCACGTACGCTTAAAGTAAAAACCACCAATCCTACCACATTAAAACAAGTGCGTCACATAACCCTACACAATACTGAAGGATGGTTTACACCGCAGTTACCGAAGTCTCCAACCACCTTGCCCAAATCTTCCCAAATTTATAAGGACATTTTCTATTGTGATCTAGTTTTTGGTACATGGGTATATATTTGTTGATAAATTGCAACCAATGGATTAAAGGGTAACTAAACATTTGACAATCTTCTGACATGTTATAGTGACGTGTCATAAGTTTTGATTGGTGAGGGTCCGAGCACTGGGACCCCCACCAATCGCTAAAACGAAGCGGCAGAAAGTCTCATGTGATCGCTGAGCTGCTTCTTGGCCGTCTTTTTCTGGAAAGCCGATGTATCCGAGTACGGGCTCAAAAGAAAGTCTATGAGCCCGTCCTCCAATACATCGGCTTTCCGGGAAAAAGCCAAACAGAAACTTAGTGGCTGAGCGCTTACACGAGCGCTTCTACGGCTTTGTTTTAGAGATTGGTGGGGGTCTCCGTACTCTGACTCCCACCAATCAAAACTTCTGACACTTCACTTTGACATGTCAGTTTGTCAAACGTTTAGTTACCCTTTAAGCTCCGACATGTTGTGGCCTAAGTCATGATCAAGACTTTTCTGGCGCAAAATAGAGTAAAACGGAATACATTTTTTTCATAATACTTTGGGACAATATTGTTTATAATACCCAAGAGATAGATCTGTGGGGTGAGGCGTCGAGGGAGCTCAAAATGAACATAAAGGAACTCTATCACTTCAGTCCAGAAGGGTGAGACCTTGGGACATGGCACTTCACTGTATATGGCGAACGGTGGATTGGCATCTAAAACAAAAATCTGAAACGGACGCTCCCATTTTCTGAAGCCTGACCGCAATATAGTAAATCCGGTGCAGAAAACGAGATTGTGTCAGGAAGTCTCTTGCATTCACTACTGAATCAAAACAGTTGAGTTCCACCTCCCTCCACTCCTCCTCCGTCACCTCAGGGATATCACCATGCCACTTAGGGCCTGTTCACATCCGCGTTAGGTTCCGTTGATGGGTTCCGTGGGAGGAACCCATCGACTGAAAGACAGTCGGAAACCATAGCTTTCCGTTAGCATGACTAGTGATTTCAATGGTAATGCTTCCGTTGCTAATGGTTTCCGTTTGTCTCTATTCCGTAAGGTTTCGGTTCTTTTTGACAGAAACAATAGCGCAGGCGACTGTGCTATTGATTCAGTCCAAAAAACTGAAACCTTACCGAATAGAGACAAATGGAAACATTTAGCAATGGAAGCATTACCATTGAAATCACTAGTCATGCTAACGGAAAGCTATGGTTTCCGACTGTCTTTCCGTTGATGGTTCCTCCCATGGCAAGGTCTGATGGAACCAGTCAACGGAATTGAACGTGGAGGTGAACACACTCTTAGCAAAAGCCCTGACAAAGGGACTATGACCAGGAGAGCGTAGCAAAGCATTTAGTGAAGACCTTAGAAAGGTTCAGGACACCAGGGAGGTTTTCCAATTTAGAGAAACTTCACTCGAGGTTAAACAGCCAAATTGAGCCACACAGGCGAGTCGTAATAGAAGGTAATGTAAAAAAGGTCTTTCTCGAGACCCCATAGTGTCCCTCAAGGTCAGAAAAGGATAGAAAACCAGTATCAGTAGAGTAAAGTTGATCCAAGAATTTAACCCCTGCCCACCGCACCGCGCCCGGCAGAGACTCCAGGCGAGACAGACCTGAATTACACCATAGTGGGGTTCTGGGTGAATATAATGTAGCCGCAGAGTCCGGTAACAACCTGTGCGTTCCTCCTGGGCCGGGCTACAGTCTGGAGTGGGAGGTCTGCCAAGCAAGGAGATTTAAATCTATATAAAAGATTCGTAAGGCTTTCATCCGAGATCGTTCGTGCTCCCGTGGGTGACTGTCATCCAAGTTCTTCCCTGTAGTTTGTCCGTCCAATCCATTAAAGACACAGGACAAATAAATATAAAGCTTTGATTGCCAATAATAAGGGAGGACATGCGGTGAGGCGGTCGGAAGCATTGCCGGGGTTTCCTTTACAAGCTTTGAGTTTCGCCACTGGAAATTAGTTCTATTTTATGCAGATGATCCTTGACCTCTTCTGTCTTGCAGTTTTTTGTGGAACGGTCACAAATTCATCTTTGGGAGTTCATGAAATGAGGATCGGATCTCTTACCTTCCAAGTCAAGACCGGAGATATAACCAAGGAAGAGGCTGAAGTCGTCGTCAACTCCTCCAATAACAATTTTAGCCTTCACTCAGGTGAGTCTTCAAAATACTTATATCCAACCAATATCTGGGACCATTGTTCTAGCCCCGAAGATGGACACCTGTGTAAAGCCGCCCATAGACTCCACACTGGATATGTTAGGCCCTATACACCTGTAAGCTCCAAACTAGGCGCATAAACCCCCTGCTGCTGTAATCCATACACCGGACACATAAACCCCCTGCTGCTGTAATCCATACACCGGACACATAAACCTCCTGCTGCTGTAATCTATACACCGAACACATAAACCCCCTGCTGCTGTAATCTATACACCGGGCACATAAACCTCCTGCTGCTGTAATCTATACACCGGACACATAAACCCCCTGCTGCTGTAATCCATACACCGGACACATAAACCCCCTGCTGCTGTAATCCATACACCGGACACATAAACCTCCTGCTGCTGTAATCTATACACCGAACACATAAACCCCCTGCTGCTGTAATCTATACACCGGGCACATAAACCTCCTGCTGCTGTAATCTATACACCGGACACATAAACCCCCTGCTGCTGTAATCTATACACCGGACACATAAACCTCCTGCTGCTGTAATCTATACACCGGGCACATAAACCTCCTGCTGCTGTAATCTATACACCGGACACATAAACCCCCCGCTGCTGTAATCTATACACCGGACACATAAACCCCCCGCTGCTGTAATCTATACACCGGACACATAAACCTCCTGCTGCTGTAATCTATACACCGGACACATAAACCCCCTGCTGCTGTAATCTATACACCGGACACATAAACCCCCTGCTGCTGTAATCTATACACCGGGCACATAAACCCCCTGCTGCTGTAATCTATACACCGGACACATAAACCTCCTGCTGCTGTAATCTATACACCGGACACATAAACCCCCTGCTGCTGTAATCTATACACCGGACACATAAACCTCCTGCTGCTGTAATCTACACACCGGACACATAAACCCCCTGCTGCTGTAATCTACACACCGGACACATAAACCTCCTGCTGCTGTAATCTATACACCGGACACATAAACCCCCTGCTGCTGTAATCTACACACCGGACACATAAACCTCCTGCTGCTGTAATCTATACACCGGGCACATAAACCCCCTGCTGCTGTAATCTACACACCGGACACATAAACCCCCCGCTGCTGTAATCTATACACCGGACACATAAACCTCCTGCTGCTGTAATCTATACACCGGAAACATAAACCCCCTACTGCTGTAATCTATACACCGGACACATAAACCTCCTGCTGCTGTAATCTATACACCGGACACATAAACCCCCTGCTGCTGTAATCTACACACCGGACACATAAACCTCCTGCTGCTGTAATCTATACACCGGGCACATAAACCCCCTGCTGCTGTAATCTACACACCGGACACATAAACCCCCTGCTGCTGTAATCTACACACCGGACACATAAACCCCCTGCTGCTGTAATCTACACACCGGACACATAAACCCCCCGCTGCTGTAATCTATACACCGGACACATAAACCTGCTGCTGCTGTAATCTACACACCGGACACATAAACCTCCTGCTGCTGTAATCTATACACCGGACACATAAACCTCCTGCTGCTGTAATCTATACACCGGACACATAAACCTCCCGCTGCTGTAATCTACACACCGGGCACATAAGCCCCCTGCTGCTGTAATCTATACACCGGACACATAAACCTCCTGCTGCTGTAATCTACACACCGGACACATAAACCCCCCGCTGCTGTAATCTACACACCGGGCACATAAGCCCCCTGCTGCTGTAATCTATACACCGGACACATAAACCTCCTGCTGCTGTAATCTATACACCGGACACATAAACCCCCTGCTGCTGTAATCTACACACCGGACACATAAACCCCCTGCTGCTGTAATCTATACACCGGACACATAAACCTCCTGCTGCTGTAATCTACACACCGGACACATAAACCCCCTGCTGCTGTAATCTATACACCGGACACATAAACCTCCTGCTGCTGTAATCTATACACCGGACACATAAACCCCCCGCTGCTGTAATCTACACACCGGACACATAAACCCCCTGCTGCTGTAATCTATACACCGGACACATAAACCCCCTGCTGCTGTAATCTATACACCGGACACATAAACCTCCTGCTGCTGTAATCTATACACCGGACACATAAACCTCCTGCTGCTGTAATCTATACACCGGACACATAAACCCCCCGCTGCTGTAATCTATACACCGGACACATAAACCCCCTGCTGCTGTAATCTACACACCGGACACATAAACCTCCTGCTGCTGTAATCTATACACCGGGCACATAAACCTCCTGCTGCTGTAATCTACACACCGGACACATAAACCTCCTGCTGCTGTAATCTACACACCGGACACATAAACCCCCCGCTGCTGTAATCTATACACCGGACACATAAACCCCCTGCTGCTGTAATCTACACACCGGACACATAAACCTCCTGCTGCTGTAATCTATACACCGGGCACATAAACCTCCTGCTGCTGTAATCTATACACCGGACACATAAACCTCCCGCTGCTGTAATCTATACACCGGGCACATAAACCCCCTGCTGCTGTAATCTATACACCGGACACATAAACCTCCCGCTGCTGTAATCTATACACCGGGCACATAAACCTCCTGCTGCTGTAATCTATACACCGGGCACATAAACCTCCTGCTGCTGTAATCTACACACCGGGCACATAAACCCCCTGCTGCTGTAATCTACACACCGGACACATAAACCCCCTGCTGCTGTAATCTATACACCGGACACATAAACCCCCCGCTGCTGTAATCTATACACCGGACACATAAACCTCCTGCTGCTGTAATCTACACACCGGACACATAAACCCCCTGCTGCTGTAATCTATACACCGGACACATAAACCTCCTGCTGCTGTAATCTACACACCGGACACATAAACCCCCTGCTGCTGTAATCTATACACCGGACACATAAACCTCCTGCTGCTGTAATCTACACACTGGACACATAAACCTCCTGCTGCTGTAATCTATACACCGGACACACAAACCCCCTGCTGCTGTAATCTACACACCGGACACATAAACCCCCCGCTGCTGTAATCTATACACCGGACACATAAACCTCCCGCTGCTGTAATCTATACACCAGACACATAAACCCCCTGCTGCTGTAATCTACACACCGGACACATAAACCCCCTGCTGCTGTAATCTACACACCGGACACATAAACCCCCTGCTGCTGTAATCTATACACCGGACACATAAACCCCCTGCTGCTGTAATCTACACACCGGACACATAAACCCCCCGCTGCTGTAATCTATACACCGGACACATAAACCTCCTGCTGCTGTAATCTACACACCGGACACATAAACCCCCTGCTGCTGTAATCTATACACCGGACACATAAACCTCCTGCTGCTGTAATCTATACACCGGACACATAAACCCCCTGCTGCTGTAATCTACACACCGGACACATAAACCTCCCGCTGCTGTAATCTATACACCGGACACATAAACCTGCTGCTGCTGTAATCTATACACCGGACACATAAACCCCCTGCTGCTGTAATCTATACACCGGACACATAAACCCCCTGCTGCTGTAATCTATACACCGGACACATAAACCCCCTGCTGCTGTAATCTACACACTGGACACATAAACCTCCTGCTGCTGTAATCTATACACCGGACACACAAACCCCCTGCTGCTGTAATCTATACACCGGACACATAAACCCCCTGCTGCTGTAATCTACACACCGGACACATAAACCCCCTGCTGCTGTAATCCATACACCGGACACATAAACCTCCCGCTGCTGTAATCTATACACCGGACACATAAACCCCCTGCTGCTGTAATCTATACACCGGACACATAAACCCCCCGCTGCTGTAATCTATACACCGGACACATAAACCCCCCGCTGCTGTAATCTATACACCGGACACATAAACCCCCTGCTGCTGTAATCTACACACCGGACACATAAACCCCCCGCTGCTGTAATCTATACACCGGACACATAAACCCCCTGCTGCTGTAATCTATACACCGGACACATAAACCCCCCGCTGCTGTAATCTATACACCGGACACATAAACCCCCTGCTGCTGTAATCTATACACCGGACACATAAACCTCCTGCTGCTGTAATCTATACACCGGACACATAAACCTCCTGCTGCTGTAATCTATACACCGGACACATAAACCTGCTGCTGCTGTAATCTATACACCGGACACATAAACCTCCTGCTGCTGTAATCTATACACCGGACACATAAACCCCCCGCTGCTGTAATCTATACACCGGACACATAAACCCCCCGCTGCTGTAATCTATACACCGGGCACATAAACCCCCCGCTGCTGTAATCTATACACCGGACACATAAACCCCCTGCTGCTGTAATCTATACACCGGACACATAAACCTCCTGCTGCTGTAATCTATACACCGGACACATAAACCTCCTGCTGCTGTAATCTATACACCGGACACATAAACCTCCTGCTGCTGTAATCTATACACCGGACACATAAACCCCCTGCTGCTGTAATCTATACACCGGACACATAAACCCCCTGCTGCTGTAATCTATACACCGGACACATAAACCCCCTGCTGCTGTAATCTATACACCGGACACATAAACCTCCTGCTGCTGTAATCTATACACCGGACACATAAACCTCCTGCTGCTGTAATCTATACACCGGACACATAAACCTCCTGCTGCTGTAATCTACACACCGGACACATAAACCCCCTGCTGCTGTAATCTATACACCGGACACATAAACCCCCTGCTGCTGTAATCTATACACCGGGCACATAAACCTCCTGCTGCTGTAATCTATACACCGGACACATAAACCCCCTGCTGCTGTAATCTATACACCGGACACATAAACCTCCTGCTGCTGTAATCTATACACCGGACACATAAACCTCCTGCTGCTGTAATCTATACACCGGACACATAAACCCCCTGCTGCTGTAATCTATACACCGGACACATAAACCTCCTGCTGCTGTAATCTATACACCGGACACATAAACCCCCTGCTGCTGTAATCTATACACCGGACACATAAACCCCCTGCTGCTGTAATCTATACACCGGACACATAAACCTCCTGCTGCTGTAATCTACACACCGGACACATAAACCTCCTGCTGCTGTAATCTATACACCGGACACATAAACCCCCTGCTGCTGTAATCCATACACCGGACACATAAACCTCCTGCTGCTGTAATCTATACACCGGACACATAAACCCCCCGCTGCTGTAATCTATACACCGGACACATAAACCTCCCGCTGCTGTAATCTGTACACCGGACACATAAACCTCCCGCTGCTGTAATCTATACACCGGACACATAAACCCCCTGCTGCTGTAATCTATACACCGGGCACATAAACCCCCGCTGCTGTAATCTATACACCGGACACATAAACCTCCTGCTGCTGTAATCTACACACCGGACACATAAACCCCCTGCTGCTGTAATCTATACACCGGGCACATAAACCTCCTGCTGCTGTAATCTATACACCGGACACATAAACCCCCTGCTGCTGTAATCTATACACCGGACACATAAACCTCCCGCTGCTGTAATCTATACACCGGACACATAAACCTGCTGCTGCTGTAATCTATACACCGGACACATAAACCCCCTGCTGCTGTAATCTATACACCGGGCACATAAACCTCCTGCTGCTGTAATCTATACACCGGGCACATAAACCCCCTGCTGCTGTAATCTATACACCGGACACATAAACCCCCTGCTGCTGTAATCTATACACCGGACACATAAACCTCCTGCTGCTGTAATCTATACACCGGACACATAAACCCCCTGCTGCTGTAATCCATACACCGGACACATAAACCCCCCGCTGCTGTAATCTATACACCGGACACATAAACCCCCTGCTGCTGTAATCTACACACCGGACACATAAACCTCCCGCTGCTGTAATCTATACACCGGACACATAAACCCCCCGCTGCTGTAATCTATACACCGGACACATAAACCTCCTGCTGCTGTAATCTATACACCGGACACATAAACCTCCTGCTGCTGTAATCTATACACCGGACACATAAACCCCCTGCTGCTGTAATCTATACACCGGACACATAAACCCCCTGCTGCTGTAATCTATACACCGGACACATAAACCCCCTGCTGCTGTAATCTATACACCGGACACATAAACCCCCCGCTGCTGTAATCTATACACCGGACACATAAACCTCCCGCTGCTGTAATCTATACACCGGACACATAAACCCCCTGCTGCTGTAATCTACACACCGGACACATAAACCCCCCGCTGCTGTAATCTACACACCGGACACATAAACCCCCCGCTGCTGTAATCTATACACCGGGCACATAAACCCCCTGCTGCTGTAATCTACACACCGGGCACATAAACCCCCTGCTGCTGTAATCTACACACCGGGCACATAAACCCCCTGCTGCTGTAATCTATACACCGGACACATAAACCTCCTGCTGCTGTAATCTACACACCGGACACATAAACCCCCCGCTGCTGTAATCTACACACTGGACACATAAACCCCCTGCTGCTGTAATCTATACACCGGACACATAAACCCCCTGCTGCTGTAATCTACACACCGGACACATAAACCTCCTGCTGCTGTAATCTATACACCGGACACATAAACCCCCTGCTGCTGTAATCTATACACCGGACACATAAACCCGCTGCTGCTGTAATCTATACACCGGACACATAAACCCCCCGCTGCTGTAATCTACACACCGGGCACATAAACCCCCCGCTGCTGTAATCTATACACCGGACACATAAACCTCCTGCTGCTGTAATCTATACACCGGGCACATAAACCCCCTGCTGCTGTAATCTATACACTGGACACATAAACCCCCTGCTGCTGTAATCTACACACCGGGCACATAAACCCCCTGCTGCTGTAATCTATACACCGGACACATAAACCTCCTGCTGCTGTAATCTATACACCGGACACATAAACCTCCCGCTGCTGTAATCTATACACCGGACACATAAACCTCCCGCTGCTGTAATCTATACACCGGACACATAAACCTCCTGCTGCTGTAATCTACACACCGGACACATAAACCTCCTGCTGCTGTAATCTATACACCGGACACATAAACCTCCTGCTGCTGTAATCTATACACCGGGCACATAAACCTCCTGCTGCTGTAATCTATACACCGGACACATAAACCTCCTGCTGCTGTAATCTATACACCGGACACATAAACCCCCTGCTGCTGTAATCTATACACCGGACACATAAACCTCCTGCTGCTGTAATCTATACACCGGACACATAAACCCCCTGCTGCTGTAATCTACACACCGGACACATAAACCTCCCGCTGCTGTAATCTATACACCGGGCACATAAACCTCCTGCTGCTGTAATCTATACACCGGACACATAAACCTCCTGCTGCTGTAATCTATACACCGGACACATAAACCTCCTGCTGCTGTAATCTATACACCGGACACATAAACCCCCTGCTGCTGTAATCTATACACCGGACACATAAACCCCCTGCTGCTGTAATCTACACACCGGACACATAAACCTCCCGCTGCTGTAATCTATACACCGGGCACATAAACCTCCTGCTGCTGTAATCTATACACCGGACACATAAACCCCCTGCTGCTGTAATCTATACACCGGACACATAAACCCCCTGCTGCTGTAATCTATACACCGGACACATAAACCTCCTGCTGCTGTAATCTATACACCGGACACATAAACCCCCTGCTGCTGTAATCTATACACCGGGCACATAAACCCCCTGCTGCTGTAATCTATACACCGGGCACATAAACCCCCTGCTGCTGTAATCTATACACCGGGCACATAAACCCCCTGCTGCTGTAATCTATACACCGGACACATAAACCCCCTGCTGCTGTAATCTATACACCGGACACATAAACCTCCTGCTGCTGTAATCTATACACCGGACACATAAACCCCCCGCTGCTGTAATCTATACACCGGACACATAAACCCCCTGCTGCTGTAATCTATACACCGGGCACATAAACCCCCTGCTGCTGTAATCTATACACCGGGCACATAAACCCCCTGCTGCTGTAATCTATACACCGGGCACATAAACCTCCTGCTGCTGTAATCTATACACCGGACACATAAACCCCCTGCTGCTGTAATCTATACACCGGACACATAAACCCCCTGCTGCTGTAATCTATACACCGGGCACATAAACCCCCTGCTGCTGTAATCTATACACCGGACACATAAACCTCCTGCTGCTGTAATCTATACACCGGGCACATAAACCTCCTGCTGCTGTAATCTATACACCGGACACATAAACCTCCTGCTGCTGTAATCTATACACCGGACACATAAACCTCCTGCTGCTGTAATCTATACACCGGGCACATAAACCTCCTGCTGCTGTAATCTATACACCGGACACATAAACCTCCTGCTGCTGTAATCTACACACCGGACACATAAACCCCCCGCTGCTGTAATCTATACACCGGACACATAAACCTCCTGCTGCTGTAATCTATACACCGGACACATAAACCCCCCGCTGCTGTAATCTATACACCGGACACATAAACCTCCTGCTGCTGTAATCTATACACCGGACACATAAACCTCCTGCTGCTGTAATCTATACACCGGACACATAAACCTCCTGCTGCTGTAATCTACACACCGGACACATAAACCCCCCGCTGCTGTAATCTATACACCGGACACATAAACCCCCTGCTGCTGTAATCTATACACCGGACACATAAACCCCCTGCTGCTGTAATCTACACACCGGACACATAAACCCCCTGCTGCTGTAATCTACACACCGGACACATAAACCCCCTGCTGCTGTAATCTACACACCGGACACATAAACCCCCTGCTGCTGTAATCTATACACCGGACACAAAAACCTCCTGCTGCTGTAATCTATACACCGGACACATAAACCTCCTGCTGCTGTAATCTATACACCGGACACATAAACCCCCCGCTGCTGTAATCTATACACCGGACACATAAACCCCCTGCTGCTGTAATCTACACACCGGACACATAAACCCCCTGCTGCTGTAATCTATACACCGGACACATAAACCTCCTGCTGCTGTAATCTATACACCGGACACATAAACCCCCTGCTGCTGTAATCTACACACCGGACACATAAACCTCCTGCTGCTGTAATCTATACACCGGACACATAAACCCCCCGCTGCTGTAATCTACACACCGGACACATAAACCCCCTGCTGCTGTAATCTATACACCGGACACATAAACCCCCCGCTGCTGTAATCTATACACCGGACACATAAACCTCCTGCTGCTGTAATCTATACACCGGACACATAAACCTCCTGCTGCTGTAATCTACACACCGGGCACATAAACCCCCTGCTGCTGTAATCTACACACCGGGCACATAAACCCCCTGCTGCTGTAATCTACACACCGGACACATAAACCCCCTGCTGCTGTAATCTATACACCGGACACATAAACCCCCTGCTGCTGTAATCTACACACCGGACACATAAACCCCCTGCTGCTGTAATCTACACACCGGACACATAAACCCCCTGCTGCTGTAATCTATACACCGGACACATAAACCCCCTGCTGCTGTAATCTATACACCGGACACATAAACCCCCCGCTGCTGTAATCTATACACCGGACACATAAACCCCCCGCTGCTGTAATCTACACACCGGACACATAAACCTCCCGCTGCTGTAATCTATACACCGGACACATAAACCTCCCGCTGCTGTAATCTATACACCGGACACATAAACCTCCTGCTGCTGTAATCTATACACCGGACACATAAACCTCCCGCTGCTGTAATCTATACACCGGACACATAAACCTCCCGCTGCTGTAATCTATACACCGGACACATAAACCCCCCGCTGCTGTAATCTATACACCGGACACATAAACCTCCCGCTGCTGTAATCTATACACCGGACACATAAACCCCCCGCTGCTGTAATCTATACACCGGACACATAAACCTCCTGCTGCTGTAATCTATACACCGGACACATAAACCTCCTGCTGCTGTAATCTATACACCGGACACATAAACCCCCCGCTGCTGTAATCTATACACCGGACACATAAACCTCCTGCTGCTGTAATCTATACACCGGACAAATAAACCCCCTGCTGCTGTAATCTATACACCGGACACATAAACCTCCTGCTGCTGTAATCTATACACCGGGCACATAAACCCCCCGCTGCTGTAATCTATACACCGGACACATAAACCCCCTGCTGCTGTAATCTATACACCGGACACATAAACCCCCTGCTGCTGTAATCTATACACCGGACACATAAACCCCCTGCTGCTGTAATCTATACACCGGACACATAAACCTCCTGCTGCTGTAATCTATACACCGGACACATAAACCCCCTGCTGCTGTAATCTACACACCGGACACATAAACCCCCTGCTGCTGTAATCTATACACCGGACACATAAACCTCATGCTGCTGTAATCTATACACCGGGCACATAAACCCCCTGCTGCTGTAATCTATACACCGGACACATAAACCTCCTGCTGCTGTAATCTACACACCGGACACATAAACCTCCTGCTGCTGTAATCTATACACCGGACACATAAACCTCCTGCTGCTGTAATCTACACACCGGACACATAAACCTCCTGCTGCTGTAATCTATACACCGGACACATAAACCCCCTGCTGCTGTAATCTATACACCGGACACATAAACCCCCTGCTGCTGTAATCTATACACCGGACACCTAAACCCCCTGCTGCTGTAATCTACACACCGGACACATAAACCTCCTGCTGCTGTAATCTACACACCGGGCACATAAACCTCCTGCTGCTGTAATCTACACACCGGACACATAAACCCCCCGCTGCTGTAATCTATACACCGGACACATAAACCTCCTGCTGCTGTAATCTATACACCGGACACATAAACCCCCTGCTGCTGTAATCTATACACCGGACACATAAACCCCCCGCTGCTGTAATCTACACACCGGACACATAAACCCCCCGCTGCTGTAATCTATACACCGGGCACATAAACCTCCTGCTGCTGTAATCTATACACCGGACACATAAACCTCCCGCTGCTGTAATCTATACACCGGACACATAAACCCCCTGCTGCTGTAATCTATACACCGGACACATAAACCTCCCGCTGCTGTAATCTATACACCGGACACATAAACCCCCTGCTGCTGTAATCTACACACCGGACACATAAACCCCCTGCTGCTGTAATCTATACACCGGACACATAAACCTCCTGCTGCTGTAATCTACACACCGGACACATAAACCCCCTGCTGCTGTAATCTATACACCGGACACATAAACCTCCCGCTGCTGTAATCTACACACCGGGCACATAAACCTCCTGCTGCTGTAATCTACACACCGGACACATAAACCCCCTGCTGCTGTAATCTATACACCGGGCACATAAACCCCCTGCTGCTGTAATCTATACACCGGGCACATAAACCTCCTGCTGCTGTAATCTGCACACCGGACACATAAACCTCCTGCTGCTGTAATCTATACACCGGACACATAAACCCCCTGCTGCTGTAATCTATACACCGGACACATAAACCTCCTGCTGCTGTAATCTACACACCGGACACATAAACCCCCCGCTGCTGTAATCTATACACCGGACACATAAACCCCCTGCTGCTGTAATCTACACACCGGACACATAAACCTCCTGCTGCTGTAATCTACACACCGGACACATAAACCCCCTGCTGCTGTAATCTACACACCGGGCACATAAACCCCCTGCTGCTGTAATCTATACACCGGACACATAAACCTCCTGCTGCTGTAATCTACACACCGGACACATAAACCTCCCGCTGCTGTAATCTACACACCGGGCACATAAACCTCCTGCTGCTGTAATCTACACACCGGACACATAAACCCCCTGCTGCTGTAATCTATACACCGGGCACATAAACCCCCTGCTGCTGTAATCTATACACCGGGCACATAAACCTCCTGCTGCTGTAATCTGCACACCGGACACATAAACCTCCTGCTGCTGTAATCTATACACCGGACACATAAACCCCCTGCTGCTGTAATCTATACACCGGACACATAAACCTCCTGCTGCTGTAATCTACACACCGGACACATAAACCCCCCGCTGCTGTAATCTATACACCGGACACATAAACCCCCTGCTGCTGTAATCTACACACCGGACACATAAACCTCCTGCTGCTGTAATCTACACACCGGACACATAAACCCCCTGCTGCTGTAATCTACACACCGGACACATAAACCTCCTGCTGCTGTAATCTATACACCGGGCACATAAACCCCCTGCTGCTGTAATCTATACACCGGACACATAAACCTCCTGCTGCTGTAATCTACACACCGGACACATAAACCCCCTGCTGCTGTAATCTACACACCGGACACATAAACCCCCTGCTGCTGTAATCTATACACCGGGCACATAAACCCCCTGCTGCTGTAATCTACACACCGGACACATAAACCCCCTGCTGCTGTAATCTATACACCGGACACATAAACCTCCCGCTGCTGTAATCTACACACCGGGCACATAAACCTCCTGCTGCTGTAATCTACACACCGGACACATAAACCCCCTGCTGCTGTAATCTACACACCGGACACATAAACCTCCTGCTGCTGTAATCTACACACCGGGCACATAAACCTCCTGCTGCTGTAATCTATACACCGGACACATAAACCCCCTGCTGCTGTAATCTACACACCGGACACATAAACCCCCTGCTGCTGTAATCTATACACCGGACACATAAACCTCCCGCTGCTGTAATCTATACACCGGACACATAAACCCCCTGCTGCTGTAATCTACACACCGGACACATAAACCCCCCGCTGCTGTAATCTATACACCGGGCACATAAACCCCCCGCTGCTGTAATCTATACACCGGGCACATAAACCCCCTGCTGCTGTAATCTATACACCGGGCACATAAACCTCCCGCTGCTGTAATCTATACACCGGACACATAAACCCCCTGCTGCTGTAATCTATACACCGGGCACATAAACCTCCTGCTGCTGTAATCTATACACCGGACACATAAACCCCCTGCTGCTGTAATCTATACACCGGGCACATAAACCCCCTGCTGCTGTAATCTACACACCGGACACATAAACCCCCTGCTGCTGTAATCTATACACCGGGCACATAAACCCCCTGCTGCTGTAATCTACACACCGGGCACATAAACCCCCCGCTGCTGTAATCTATACACCGGACACATAAACCCCCTGCTGCTGTAATCTATACACCGGACACATAAACCCCCCGCTGCTGTAATCTATACACCGGACACATAAACCCCCCGCTGCTGTAATCTATACACCGGACACATAAACCCCCTGCTGCTGTAATCTATACACCGGACACATAAACCCCCCGCTGCTGTAATCTATACACCGGACACATAAACCCCCCGCTGCTGTAATCTATACACCGGACACATAAACCCCCTGCTGCTGTAATCTATACACCGGACACATAAACCCCCTGCTGCTGTAATCTATACACCGGGCACATAAACCCCCTGCTGCTGTAATCTATACACCGGACACAAAAACCTCCTGCTGCTGTAATCTATACACCGGACACATAAACCCCCCGCTGCTGTAATCTATACACCGGACACATAAACCTCCTGCTGCTGTAATCTATACACCGGACACATAAACCCCCTGCTGCTGTAATCTATACACCGGGCACATAAACCTCCTGCTGCTGTAATCTATACACCGGACACATAAACCCCCTGCTGCTGTAATCTATACACCGGACACATAAACCCCCTGCTGCTGTAATCTATACACCGGGCACATAAACCTCCTGCTGCTGTAATCTATACACCGGGCACATAAACCTCCTGCTGCTGTAATCTATACACCGGACACATAAACCCCCTGCTGCTGTAATCTATACACCGGACACATAAACCCCCTGCTGCTGTAATCTATACACCGGGCACATAAACCCCCTGCTGCTGTAATCTATACACCGGGCACATAAACCTCCTGCTGCTGTAATCTATACACCGGACACATAAACCCCCTGCTGCTGTAATCTATACACCGGACACATAAACCTCCTGCTGCTGTAATCTATACACCGGACACATAAACCTCCTGCTGCTGTAATCTACACACCGGGCACATAAACCCCCTGCTGCTGTAATCTGCACACCGGGCACATAAACCCCCTGCTGCTGTAATCTACACACCGGGCACATAAACCCCCTGCTGCTGTAATCTATACACCGGACACATAAACCTCCTGCTGCTGTAATCTATACACCGGACACATAAACCTCCTGCTGCTGTAATCTATACACCGGACACATAAACCCCCTGCTGCTGTAATCTATACACCGGACACATAAACCTCCTGCTGCTGTAATCTATACACCGGACACATAAACCTCCTGCTGCTGTAATCTACACACCGGGCACATAAACCCCCTGCTGCTGTAATCTATACACCGGACACATAAACCTCCTGCTGCTGTAATCTATACACCGGACACATAAACCCCCTGCTGCTGTAATCTATACACCGGACACATAAACCTCCTGCTGCTGTAATCTACACACCGGACACATAAACCTCCTGCTGCTGTAATCTATACACCGGACACATAAACCCCCCGCTGCTGTAATCTACACACCGGGCACATAAACCTCCTGCTGCTGTAATCTATACACCGGACACATAAACCTCCCGCTGCTGTAATCTATACACCGGACACATAAACCTCCTGCTGCTGTAATCTACACACCGGGCACATAAACCCCCTGCTGCTGTAATCTACACACCGGGCACATAAACCCCCTGCTGCTGTAATCTATACACCGGACACATAAACCTCCTGCTGCTGTAATCTATACACCGGGCACATAAACCCCCTGCTGCTGTAATCTATACACCGGACACATAAACCTCCTGCTGCTGTAATCTATACACCGGACACATAAACCTCCTGCTGCTGTAATCTATACACCGGACACATAAACCCCCTGCTGCTGTAATCTACACACCGGACACATAAACCTCCTGCTGCTGTAATCTATACACCGGACACATAAACCTCCTGCTGCTGTAATCTATACACCGGACACATAAACCCCCCGCTGCTGTAATCTATACACCGGACACATAAACCCCCCGCTGCTGTAATCTATACACCGGACACATAAACCCCCCGCTGCTGTAATCTACACACCGGGCACATAAACCTCCTGCTGCTGTAATCTACACACCGGACACATAAACCTCCTGCTGCTGTAATCTATACACCGGACACATAAACCCCCTGCTGCTGTAATCTATACACCGGACACATAAACCTCCTGCTGCTGTAATCTATACACCGGACACATAAACCCCCCGCTGCTGTAATCTACACACCGGACACATAAACCTCCTGCTGCTGTAATCTATACACCGGACACATAAACCTCCTGCTGCTGTAATCTATACACCGGACACATAAACCCCCTGCTGCTGTAATCTATACACCGGACACATAAACCCCCTGCTGCTGTAATCTATACACCGGGCACATAAACCCGCTGCTGCTGTAATCTATACACCGGACACATAAACCCCCTGCTGCTGTAATCTATACACCGGACACATAAACCCCCTGCTGCTGTAATCTATACACCGGACACATAAACCCCCTGCTGCTGTAATCTACACACCGGACACATAAACCCCCTGCTGCTGTAATCTATACACCGGACACATAAACCCCCTGCTGCTGTAATCTATACACCGGACACATAAACCCCCTGCTGCTGTAATCTATACACCGGACACATAAACCTCCCGCTGCTGTAATCTATACACCGGACACATAAACCCCCTGCTGCTGTAATCTATACACCGGACACATAAACCTCCCGCTGCTGTAATCTATACACCGGACACATAAACCTCCCGCTGCTGTAATCTATACACCGGACACATAAACCTCCTGCTGCTGTAATCTATACACCGGACACATAAACCCCCTGCTGCTGTAATCTATACACCGGACACATAAACCCCCTGCTGCTGTAATCTATACACCGGATACATAAACCTCCCGTTGCTGTAATCTATACACCGGACACATAAACCCCCTGCTGCTGTAATCTATACACCGGACACATAAACCCCCTGCTGCTGTAATCTACACACCGGACACATAAACCCCCTGCTGCTGTAATCTATACACCGGACACATAAACCCCCTGCTGCTGTAATCTATACACCGGACACATAAACCCCCTGCTGCTGTAATCTATACACCGGACACATAAACCTCCCGCTGCTGTAATCTATACACCGGACACATAAACCCCCCGCTGCTGTAATCTATACACCGGACACATAAACCCCCTGCTGCTGTAATCTATACACCGGGCACATAAACCCCCTGCTGCTGTAATCTATACACCGGGCACATAAACCTCCTGCTGCTGTAATCTATACACCGGACACATAAACCCCCTGCTGCTGTAATCTATACACCGGACACATAAACCCCCCGCTGCTGTAATCTACACACCGGACACATAAACCCCCTGCTGCTGTAATCTATACACCGGACACATAAACCTCCCGCTGCTGTAATCTATACACCGGACACATAAACCCCCCGCTGCTGTAATCTATACACCGGACACATAAACCTCCCGCTGCTGTAATCTGTACACCGGACACATAAACCTCCCGCTGCTGTAATCTATACACCGGACACATAAACCCCCTGCTGCTGTAATCTATACACCGGACACATAAACCCCCTGCTGCTGTAATCTATACACCGGGCACATAAACCTCCTGCTGCTGTAATCTATACACCGGACACATAAACCCCCTGCTGCTGTAATCTATACACCGGACACATAAACCCCCCGCTGCTGTAATCTACACACCGGACACATAAACCCCCTGCTGCTGTAATCTATACACCGGACACATAAACCTCCTGCTGCTGTAATCTATACACCGGACACATAAACCCCCTACTGCTGTAAGTTTCCGTCTTGAAGTGCGCTCAGACGTCACATATTTGGGGTAGATCCAGATCGTTCGTGTGTTGGCGCTTGGTGATCTTGTGCAATCTTCTCATTTTCAGGGGTCTCGAAAGCCATCCTGGAAGCCGCCGGACCCAGCGTTCAGGCAGCCGCGAGAGCATTAGGTAGAACGCCACCGATTTATTTACTGTTGTTTTTTAGTAATCCCTTTCTTATTCCCCCAATTCTCTTACAATCACGGGCAGGACCTTTACCTCGGGGTCTTCCTCTTCTCCGCTTGGTGCGGACCTCCCAGACTCCGGGTACCCCATATACCGGCCCCTCTGCAGTCCCTGATACACAGAGAAGCTCTTATGTGGGAGACCGTCCCAGTCTTGTTACTGTTACATGTGTCTATAACCCTTCATATAGGGCAGATGTAACACACGCACGTTCTATAGTCCTGTAGAATATCTGCAGTGTTTGTTGCTGTGCATCTTCTGTCAATGACTCTCATGACTGGATTATACTCATGGGCGTAACTATAGTCACAGCAGTTGCTATGGGGCCCAGAGGTTGAGGGGCCACTCCGGTGCAAGGACATTGTTCTATTTTGTGGAGAAGAACAAGTTGGTGGCTTTCTGCTATCCAGCGCTGCTATGTGGGTACTATAGCGCTATTCGCCATTGCTCTATATGTTGCTGTTTCATTTTCCCGTCACTAGGTGGTGAGGGCACAACTCATTTTTGATATGGGGCCCCATGAATTCTAGTTATGCCCCTGATTCTAATCGTTCATGTATATCTGCTCTGCTGTCTCTTTTCCTCAGGTTCTCAGCCACACAAGGGTTACGTCATGACCAAGTCGGGGAACCTTGTTGGGAGCAGCTGGATCCTCCATATATCGGGGCCGTCACAAGCGGCGGACATCAAAAAGATTGTCCTGGACTGTCTGCAGGAGAGCGAGAAGTACCAGGCGGCTTGTGTCGCCTTCCCGGCTCTGGGGACAGGTATAAGATAGGGCAGATCTGTGGTTAGTACGGACGCTGGGGTTATCGTTGGGGCAGTAAAGCTCTGGCTCGTGCAGCTTTTTCAGCACATCCGGTGTTTGTCTTGTGTGGGGTGGGGTTGGCGGGTGTGCTCGGGATGTTGCTGGGCGTCTCCTATAACAATGTTGTCCATTTCCCAGGGTTTATGTACATGGCTGTATGGCTCTATGGTGTACGGAGCCACAATCGGGCATCCGTAGACTTCAATGGCTCCCACTGTAGCGCGATATGTAGGAATACGTAGGTTTACTTCTGTCAGATTCTGTATGTAAAGTGTCGTAATAGAACGCACTATACAGCGGCACATGGACGCCACCGTACGCCTCTGCCGTGTGCTCTGTGGACCTCTAGGCCCTGGATGTGATTACGCCAGTCACTAGAACGTATTCCCGAACAGGAAGGCCTATGGGAGATCGCACTAGATCGTGGTCACGTTCAGCCTGGATGTGGCCTGGGCCTCACCCACATTAATGATCTTGTTTCTGTCGCTCCAGGGGCCGGTGGATTAGCGCCTGCAGCGGTGGCTGATTCCATTCTTGATGGCGTGACGGATTTTATCAACTCTGGATCAGCCAAGTCCATTCAGACCGTGAAGGTGGTGATATTCCAGCAGCATATGCTGAACGACTTCTATATAAGCATGAAGAAGATGGAGGGGACGGCGCTGTCTGGACCCAAATCTATTTTTAATAAACTTACTAGTGAGTCTTCTGTAATAGTGGGGGGGGGGGGAACCATCCTTTAGGTCATCGTCAGGTCCTCAGGAGGCTGCACAGGACCAAGGACCGCGAAAGCAGTAAACTGGATGCCGCATACAGAAGACTTTGCGGTGGCGGCGCGGTGGAGAGGGAAGTTAGTGGTGTCAGACGGCCGTTTTTTGTCTGACCCGATCGATCTGTGAAGGTCGTTCTAGACGACGCCATAAGTTCTAATGAAAAGCTTGATCTCTGCCTTGATCTGTGGCCGGGTCTGGACTTTTATTGATGGGACGCAGATCTGTCGTCATGAACGACTTTACAGGACTGCGCCCGACTGACTGAAGTTATCCACAGATTTCGTTAGTCAGGCGGTGTCTGTCACGCTCGTGTCATGAAAAGACGCCAGCAGAAAATTGTCTAAATCGGCCGTCCAAAATCTCTGGTTTCTGGTCAGCTGTAGGTAAGTCATGAGTGAGGGTATGAGGGGGCACGTAGTTCATGGACCTAGAAGTCAATATAAGTAACCAGCACAAGAATACGGATAAAGAGTAAAGGGCCGGAGTCCAGACCTCTGTATATGACGCCGAATCATCCTATAATTACTTCCTAATAGAATCACTTTCTTTCAAATCTTCACCGTTTGCAGAATCTCTGAGTTGTTTGTTACAACGTATCAGCGTAGACAATCTTCTGTGGTAAACGCAGCAGCACAAATCTCTCTTCTGTCCTGATAGTTTGTTACAATGTATCAGTGCAGGTAAAATAGCGTCCAGACTATTTAGCTCTGACTGGATACAATTGTAACTAACCCTCAGCTGTGAGAAGTATTCGGTCAGGATGGATTTTCAACTTCTGGACGTAAACAAGAATCTTCCCATTCACTGATAGCATGCAGAGATCTTGAAAATGGTGGAATTGTAACACTATGTTGAAAAATTCTGCAACTTTCTATGATGCAATTATGACGTTTTATTTACAGTAGACTGGACACTGCCCCTTTAACCCCTTCCTGCCCCCTGAAATACTATCACATTCCTGCGAACCACCGTAACCGTACGTTGCAGTGATGGCGTTGGCACAGGAGATATGTCCACACCATCACTTGAGTGTCTGCTGTATTATATAGCCAAAGGACCTATAAACAGAAATGGTCAAAAAACGAATACAGACGTAATAAATAAATAGAAATTCATTTTATTAACAGACAGATACAAACAAGATTTAACATTTTGAGTCTTACAATGTATAAAATGGCGTCAACTAAATGCAGGATAAGGAGTAGTATAATCGGGGTATGAATAAGCATAAAAGAGGTCTGGCGTCTCCTTCATGCGGGATCATGAATTTGGGTATGCACTTTCACTCATTCAGGCCCCACGCACACGACCGTAAAAACTCCCGTAATTACGGGCCCATAGACTTCTATTGGCCACGGGTACCTCCCCGCATGCTTACAGGAAGGTGCCCGCGCCGTTGAAAAATATAGAACATGTCCTATTTCAGGCCGTAATTACGGCACCGGCAGCCCATAGAAGTCTATGGGGATCTCGTAATTACGGGAGCGTTGCTAGGCGACGTCAGTAAATAGTCACTGTCCAGGGTGCTGAAAGAGTTAAACGATCGGCAGTAACTCTTTCAGCACCAGGGACAGTGACTACCGATCACAATATAGATAAAGCTGTAAAAAAAAAAAAAATACGTTCATACTTACCCAGAACTCCCTGCTTCTTCCTCCAGTCCGGCCTCCTGGGATGACGTTACAGCCCATGTGACCGCTACAGCCAATCACAGGCCAATCACAGGCTGCAGCGGTCACATGGACTACCGCGTCATCCAGGGAGGTGGGACTGGATGTCAAGAGGGACGCGTCACCAAGACAACGGCCGGGTAAGTATGAATTTCTTTTACTTTTATTACGGAAAGGGCTGTCCCTTCTCTTTATCCTGCACTGATAGAGAGAAGGGGCTGCCGATTACTGCAGTGTAATTTTGCAGCCAAAAACGTGCCCGTAAATACGGGTGTAATACATGTGACCAAGGACCGGTATTTACGGGTGGACAAAAATGCGGTTGTGTGCCTGAGGCCTCAGGCTGTTTCTAACCTTATAGGGCTGATGGCCGTTTTCTGCTGTGAGGCTCAGATTCCGGCTTCATGTCCTGTAATGCATTTACATACACTTAACGGTGCTTTATAGATTGAACAGCCGTCTATTTTTCACTATTCAGGTCCAGCTAGGACACTCTGGATACGTTGTTATTTCATAGGCCTCTTTTATGCTTATTCATACCCCGATTATACTCCTTATCCTGCATTTAGTTGACGCCATTTTATACATTGTATGACTCAAAATGTTAAATCTTGTTTTGTATCGATCTGTATTAGTTTTTTGACCATTTCTGTTTATAGGTCCTTGTGCATGTTCTTGCTTTATATATGTGGTTATGTTCATCTTTAATGGTATACAATTTTGATATAACTTTGTTTATTGCCATACATACGGCATCATTGTTTATTTAGATAGCCCATTAGTGCTTCATGTGTACAAATCGGCTGTGTATGTATTATATATCCGACACCCCGCTCTCTTGGCCTGGGATGGAGAATAACTCTGATCCTGGCCGCTTAACCCCTTAGATGCTGTGGTCAATTGTGACCACAGCACCTAACTGGTTTTACAGAAGGTGGGGGATCCCTCTGCAAGCCCAATTGGTGCCCATGCAATGAGATTTGCGGGGTGCCGATGAGTTGTCATGGTGGCTGCTTGCCTCACAATGGCCCCCAAGGTTTGCCATGTCGAGAGCCTGTTAGACCCTACCAGAGGCAATGTAACGCTGACATTCATTATACACTGCAATATAGAAGTATAGCAAAGTACTATAGAAGCGATCAGGAGATCAAATGTTCACGTTTTATAGTTGGACTTTAAAAAAACAAAACTTATGGCTTGGGGAATGCAGAAATCAAAAAAACAAGAAATCGCTGCGTCCTTAAGGGGTTAATGATTGTGAGGGGCTCTCTAGTAAATCATCTCCATGAGAACCTGGGGGGATTATTCATAATGAGGTTTTTGTGACTGTTCTTTTGGCTCATCTGATGACTTCTCTCGTCTTTCTTGTCTTTAGACTTTTTCACTTCGGTTCCGGCCTCCCTAAAGCCGAAGATCCAGAAGAAGCCGGTGCAGAAGTTGACGGCCTTCCAGCTCTTGGATAACATTGAGCCGGTGATCTTCAGTCTCTGCTCTGATGATAAAGAGAAGGTGCACAAGACCAAGCAGTGGCTGCAACAGCAAATCGCATATGAGCAGACCGAGACCACGCTCACAGACGAGAGCGTCTCCGAACTGGAGGAGAGCGAATATGAGAAAATACTGAATCTCCAGAGAAAGTTCCAGGTCTCTCTAGTCTACACACCACCCGACCCTTCTATTCGGATATCTGGCCTCACGCGGGACGTCCTCCATGTGTCTAGTGAGATCCAGAAGATTGTGAATCGTGTAAAGGACAGGAAGAGCAGAGAGCGGGCGGCGGAGCTCACCGGCAACCTGGTGGAGTGGCGGTACGAGCACGGCTCTAATATGATTCCATTCGACATTATGGTGAACCTGGAGCTGGAGGAGGAAAAGAACGCAAATAAAACCAGCGTCGCAGTCCAGAGCCGAAACCGAACAATCACTGTTAACCTGAAAAACCTGACGGCCACAGACCAACATGGAAACCAAATACAGATCGAGCGAACCCTCAAACATGGTAATGTCTGATCTTAAAGGTGAACTCCAACCAAGCAAAGCATCATGAGTAAAAGTGATACATATAGTTACATAATAGGTTATACAAGATCAGTGATGTCAGTAACAGGGGGCGGAGCTGTGACAAACTCTCACACGTGATATACAGGCTGGTTGTCAGTAGTAATAGATGAATAGCTGTGACTGTATATAAGATGTGTGGATCTCATGTCTGATCACAATGTAATTATATTATATATCAGTGATGTCAGTAACAGGGGGCGGGGCTGTGACAACCTCTCACACATGATATACAGGCTGGTTGTCAGTAGTAATAGATGAATAGCTGTGACTGTATATAAGATGTGTGGATCTCATGTCTGATCACAATGTAATTATATATCAGTGATGTCAGTAACAGGGGGCGGGGCTGTGACAACCTCTCACACATGGTATACAGGCTGGTTGTCAGTAGTAATAGATGAATAGCTGTTACTGTATATAAGATGTGTGGATCTCATGTCTGATCACAATGTCATTATATTATATATCAGTGATGTCAGTAACAGGGGGCGGGGCTGTGACAACCTCTCACACATGATATACAGGCTGGTTGTCAGTAGTAATAGATGAATAGCTGTTACTGTATATAAGATGTGTGGATCTCATGTCTGATCACATGTAATTATATTATATATCAGTGATGTCAGTAACAGGGGGCGGAGCTGTGACAACCTCTCACACATGATATACAGGCTAGTTGTCAGTAGTAATAGATGAATAGCTGTTACTGTATATAAGATGTGTGGATCTCATGTCTTTTTGCACACAGTGATATTTCGTGTGACATGCCGGTAACGGTTCAGTACTTCGCTATGACTGGTATTGGCTCTGAGCAATGAGTTTATAAGGACATGTTCACACGCACATGTTTGAGGCAGAAAAATACGAGGCTGATTTCAAGAGACCGCAGCCTTTAAATCCAAGCGTTTTTGGAGTGGATTTACAAAGCATTTTTTTTTTAGTGTCCATAAATCAGCTTCAAGAAGTGACGTCTCCTTTTTTTCTAGGCGTATTTTTAAGAGGCGCCTTTTGAATTCCGCAGCGTAGATATACGCCGAATATGAATTACACGGAGAATTTTCAATTGAAATCAATGGGAATCTGTTTGCAGGTGGATTTCTAGTGTATTTTGGAGCAGAATACGAGTGTTTTATGCTTTTGAAATAGGCCTAAAAATAAGCAACGTGAACATGCCCGAAATGGTTACCCCTAGTGTTGACGGAGAAAGTGCACCCTCAAAATGACAGGAATCTTACTCGTATACCTGAGATCACACCTGGACTGGCACTTTCCGTCTTGAAATTTCTAATTTAGAAATAAGTAACACAGAGCCCGATGTTTTCTCTGCAGTGGAGATCAGATCAGAACCTCAGGGTGTCTGGGAATCTCGTGACTAATCGCGTTCATTTTGTGACCGTATACTCTCGCTGTACGCCCTGCAGTATTCTACGATGCTCAATGACTCCCGCGCCGTATTTTCTGCGGGATCTCCTGTATTAAATAACATCGCCAGACGAATGATGTAAGAACGCTCTATTGCCATACGCCGGGCTCATGGACACGTTCATTGAATACTTCAGGGGCGTTTCCGTGCCCATCTGCCGAACGTACACCACAAAGGTTTAGTGAGAAGAGCCAGGAACATTACAGCTGGAAATAACCAGAGGTGCACAGGTAGCAGTGTTATTATAGGTGCACTGATGAGACCTTTTGTATTACAGAGGAAACGTCTTTTAAGTTACCGGACCACTGGCAGCCAATGAATAACAGTCTGGTGATGGAGGTCGACGTCTCCGCCGCTTCTACTGAATATTTACAGGTTGAGCAGCTGTTTGCACAGACGTGTAAAAGCCAAATACTGAAGGTAAGGAGGTCACTGATGCTGAGGACTGCCGCTAACCCTGTAACCCTCAAAATGACCACTTTTCCACATGATGAGCTAAAGCTCTCTTGTCCACGCCGTCCATGATGCTTCCGCCTGATCCATAAAGTCTAATAGAAGCCCACAAGACTACAACACTAGGACAGGTAACTCGGGCTACGGCCATGCAGCCAAAGATCTATCTCGTGTGCTGGTCCTGTAACCCCCTGAGATTCCGGGTGCTGGTCCTGTGGCCCCCTGACAACCCAGATACTGGTCCTGTGGCCCCCTAAGATCCCAGGTGCTGGTCATGTGAACCCCTCAGATTCGTGGTGCTTATTGTGTTATTCCCTTAGATCATAGGCGTTGGTCCTGAGATCCAGGGTGGGGGCCTGTTGTCCTCAGATTTTGGGTGCTGGTCCTGTGACCCCCTGAGATCCCGGGTGCTGCTCATGTGGTCCCCTGAGATGCGTGAACCCTAAGATCTTGAGTACTGGTCCTGTAAACCCGTGATATTCCGGGTGCTAATCCTGTGATCTCTGAGATACTGGGTGTTGGACCTGTGATCCTCTGCGTGCTGGACCTGTGATCCTCTGGGTGCTGGACCTGTGATCCTCTGGGATCTCGTGTGCTGGTCCTGTGGCTAATGTTGTTTGTATTCTTTAGTCTCTTATACTTGATATAATGATTAGACTTCTGTTCCTCACAGATCCAGAGGATACAGAACAAGGATTTGTGGCTGAACTACCAGATAAAGAGACAGAGCCTCGACGCCAAGAACGGCTCCACCAACAACGAGAAGCGGCTCTTCCACGGGACTGACCTCAATTCAATAAAACATATCAATCATAATGGGTTCAACAGGAGCTACGCAGGAAGACACGGTGAGGAGCGACTATTAATAATTCTACCTGACAAAGTGATCAATTTAATTAACTCTGGCTCCAAAGTAACTGTTAAGGGGTGCAGGGGAAGTCCGGCTACAGCAGAAAGGCTCCCACACCAAAAACTAAACGGGGTCCCTACTTATTGGTGGCGGTTCACTCCCAATATACACTAATATCTACGCGGTGAATGAGGGGCCTTCTGGCTGGTTCTAGAGAACGGGATTCCACAGGAGAAGGTCAACCTAATCTGGGGTTCCCCCTCTCTCCACTTCCCCCACATCAGCTGTATAGGCACCCCCTATGGTATGCATGCCCCTTGGCCCCAGCATTTCTTGCTTATGGACAATGTGAATCTCCCCGGGAACATCTGCATCTTTCTAATTCTCGTTGTTTTGTCTCCTCACAGCCGCAATGTATGGAAATGGAACATACTTTGCTGTAAGCGCCAGTTACTCTGCCAGTGGCTACTCCCCACCTGATGCTAGTGGACACAAGCACCTGTACCTGGCCCGAGTCCTTACTGGGGTCTTCTGTGTGGGACGGGCGCGAATGTTGGCTCCTCCAGCCAAGAACCCCAATAACTCCACTGACTTGTACAACAGCGTCACTGACAACCAAAGAAACCCCTCCATGTTTATAATATTCAACGACATCCAGGCGTACCCTGAGTATCACATCACCTTCTGCTAAGCAGCGGTCATAATACAATGAGAGGGGGCACCACTGAGAAGAGTAATCCCAGCCCTGGACCTCACTGCCATATCCTGTAGGAACACAACCCCTGTCTAGCAGCCACAAGGGTGTCTACGAGGCCTCATGTGTCAAACTATCTCTTGTTGCTAACGCCTAGTTCTTCATAGCAACTGTTAAATTTATTAAATAAAAAGCTGAACTCTGGTTGTAATGGCTGCACGGACACTTGGACATGGGTTATGAAGCTCCGTCTCTATAGTAGCTGTACCTCCAGCAGCGTCTCATCACGTCCTCATGAGCTTCTCCACTCTTTTCATGTGTTTTACTTTGACTTTACGCCTGCCATGTTGCCACAGGGAACTGCTGAGAAGCTGCTGTTGACAGATCTTTTTGGGGTTGTCCACTACTGAACAACTGACCGGATAGGTCATCAGTATATCATCGGTGCGGGTCCAACACCCGGACCTCTCACCATTAAGCCGCTCCGGCTATCTCCAGGCACTGGATGTTATGGCCCATTATGCTATGTACGGAATCGGAAGCAGTTGGCTCCTTACATCGTGTAGCGGTCATGCTGACAAACTGCGGCTCTGCTCCTATTCACTTGAATACTGCACTGCAGCTCGGCCACTATTCCGTGGCCGGAGCCAACTACTTCAAGCATGTACGTCCGGTTCTCGGAGGCATCCGCAGCGGCTTAACAGTCAGAACCGATAAAAACAAGGGGACATATACAAAAACACCGAAAAAGGCCATACTTACAAATGGACACAGCCAGGTCAGAAACGCTGATGAAGGAATGAGCAGGTGCTTTAAATAATAATAGCCACTCCCACTGGTCTTGAGGGGAGGGGCGTGTGGTGCATGGGATGTGTAGTAAGAAATAATAAATGGTGTGTGTGCAAGTGTAATACTATAGGTGAAATATAGGGGGCAGTAATGAGTGAAGTGCCTCATTAGAAATAAATGGATAATTGGGTGCAAGTGTGTGAAACTTGGAGGGAGTGGCTATTATTATTTAAAGCACCTGCTCACTCCTTCATCAGCGTTTCTGACCTGGCTGTGTCCATTTGTAAGTATGGCCTTTTTCGGTGTTTTTGTATATGTCCCCTTGTTTTTATCTGTTTTGTTTGTGCATCAGGAACATTCTGTTCCAGTTTAGGATTTAGGGACTCGCAAGTCTGGGGGGGATCCTTGTTGTGGATTGCGAGCTTGCGTCCTTTTGGCCAAAATGATCACTAATACCCCAGGTATTTTTCATTATTACGTATATTCGCTTCTCTTGGACACAGCCGGGTCTTTGATGCTGGGAGAGCATGGTGTGTTGTTGTTTGGCATAGCAAGCAGGGTAGCCCGCTCTATGAACTATCAAGGCGTCACAAATAGACTTCTACCTCCATGTTTCACTCACTTGCACCCCATTATCCATTTATTTCTATTGAGGCACTTCACTCATTACTGCCCCCTATATTTCACTTATAGTATTACACTTGCACACACACTATTCATTTATTATTTCTTAGTACACATCCCATGCACCACACACCACTCTCCTCAAGACTAGTGGGAGTGGCTATTATTATTTAAAGCACCTGCTCACTCTCCATCAGTGTTTCTGACCTGGCTATCTCCATTTGTAAGTATGGCCTTTTTCGGTGTTTTAGCGGCTTAACAGTGCTGGGTCCGTGTGTCTGACCCCCACAGATCATGTACTGATGACCTATCCAGTGGATAGGTCATTAGTTGTCCAGAAGTGGACAACCCCTTTAATATGGCCTTCATTTTATTTTACTTCTGAGTTGTATAAATACCGCCGCTCTATTGCATCCAAATAGTCTGATTGGTTAAAGGGATTCTTCTTTATATAATGAAAAGTTTCACAATTTTCCAATATACTTTCTTTAAAGGTACAGTCCCACATATTGTCAGATACATGCAACAGAAACTACACCCACATGCGGATTCTAATGACTACATTAATTTAATGCTAATTACTGGCAAAATTGTGCTGGTTTTCAAGATCTCTTCTTGCTGTTATTGAGGGGCCTAACTAGGAAAGCCTGGGCCCCATCGCAAACGCTTGACTCACTTGCAGCCCCCCTTATAGATACTGTCTCCTATAGATTGTGCCATTCAGCACCACTGTAGACTGTGTCGCCCCCCACTTGTAGATAGCGCCCCGAACCTCCCCCTTGTAGATAGTGCCATACAGCCCCCCTGTATATAGTGCCACACAGCCCCCCTTAGTAGATAGTGCCACACACTGACCCCTGGAGAATGCGCCACACACAGCCCCCTGTAGATAGAGCCGCAACCCTCCCCCTTGTAAATAGTGCCACACAGCTCCCCAAATAGTACAAGGCAATGTCGTATCCGAGAGTTTTATCAGCCAGGGGGATGTCAATCAAACATGGAAAGGTGGGTTTGGAGGCCGGACTATGTGACTCTTCAGGATAGCGGCACCGCCCCATGACCCTTTAATGAGTAATCAGAATATAGTGTGCGGTGGTTTAAAAGTTGATTTTATAGATTTTGCTGCATCTGAAAAAAAAAACATACAGGGGAATATTGTCAGGTCCTGTATTACCGCAAGGTGGCAGTTCAAGGGGTTTAAACTACCAGACAGGTTCCAATGAAATATACAATGATCTGAGAACAATTCCATCTGCCATGCAATATTGTTACTATAAATATATCCTATATAATTACAGATGCAGAACCAAGCTCTGACATATATACAGTACCACAACCAAGCTCATCACATAAATACAGCACTAGAACCAAGTTCATACATAGATACAGCTCCAGAACCAAGCTCATGAATATATACAGTACCACAACCAAGCTCAGTACATATATATGTATACAGCACCAGAACCAAGCTCAGTACATATATACAGCACTAGAACAAAGCTCTGTACATATATACGGCACGAGAGCCAAGCTCAATACATATATACAGCACCAGAACCAACCTCCGTACATCTATACAGCACCAGAACGAAGCTCAATACATATACAGCTCCAGAACCAAGCTCAGTACATATATACAACACCAGAACCAAGCTCAGTACATATATACAGTACCACAACAAAGCTCTGACATATATACAGCACCAGAACAAAGCTCAGTACATATATACAGTACCACAACCAAGCTCAGTACAGATATACAGTACCACAACAAAGCTCTGACATATATACAGCACCAGAACCAAGCTCATTACATATATACAGCACCAGAACCAAGCTCTTTACATATATACAGCACCAGAACAAAGCTCATTACATATATACAGCACCAGAACAAAGCTCATTACATATATACAGCACCAGAGCAAAGCTCAATGCATAACTATACAACACCAGAACCAAGCTTTGCATATAAATACAGCACCAGAACAAAGAACAGTACATAAATTCATCTCCAGAACCAAGCTCTGTACATAAATACACCCCCAGAAACAAACTCATACATATATACAGAACCAGAACAAAGCTCCGTACCTAAATACAGCATCAGAACCAAGATCAGTACATTCATACAGCACTAGAACAAAGCTCAGTACATATATCCAGAACCGAGCTCAGTACTTAAATACAGCATCAGAATCAAGATCAGTACATATATACAGCACCAGAACAAAGCTCAGTACATAAATTCAGCCCCAGATCAAAGCTTAGTACATATATACAGCCCCAGAACCAAGCTCAGTACATATATACAACACCAGAACAAATACAGCTCAATTTAGTGCAACCCCTGCCGTATAGGTTTGTACGCCATAAAACTACAGCTCCCAGCATTGCCCGAACAGTAGTAAAGATATGCTGGGAGATGCTGTTTCACAAAAAAAAAATCCTACCACCAATCAACTCGCTGCAGATCATACAGTGACTACAGTGCTGATTAGAGGCAGAATAAACATTTACATTAATTGACTCACCGGTGACGTCTCAGATTCAAGTTATTTTTCTCTTTTCTTCTCCCTCCGGTCCAGACCTCTATTTCTGCACTTAGAAACTAAGATAAAATTCTCAACACCTCTAAATATATCGCCATACACGGTGTCCCTGATTATAATAGTACCACACACACACACACACACACACACACACACACACACACACTATGCCCCCTGTAGATAGTGCCCCCGTAGCCTACCTGTAGTGACCCCATAGAGCCTCAGTAGATAATGCCCTACATAGAAGCCCCTGTAGATAGTGCCCCACATATGGACTCCAGAGCTGCAAGGCAATAGTGCTAACCACTGAGCCACCGTGCTGCCCTACATATAGCTTCCCCTATAGATAGTGCTCCACATATAGCCCACCCCTGTAGGCAGTGCCCTACATATAGCCCCCCCCTGTAGATAGTGCCCCACAGGTAACCCACCCCTGTAGATAGTGTCCTACATATAGCCCACCTCTGTAGATAGTGCCTCACATATAGCTCCCCCTGTATATAGCGTCCCACATATAGCCCACCCCTGTAGACAGTGCCCCACATATAGCCCCCCTGTAGATAGTGCCCCACAGGTAACCCACCCCTGTATATAGTGTCCCACATATAGCCCACCCCTTTATATAGTGTTTCACATATAGCCCAACCCTGTATATAGTATAGTGCCCTATATATAGCTCCCCCTGTATCTAGTGCTCCACATCCCCACATATAGACCCCCCATGTAGACAGAGCCCCCACTATAGATAATGGCACTCACAGTTTTAGTAGAAAAAAAACAAAACTTGACATACTCACCCTGATCCCGTTCCCGCGCAGCCAGTGGCAATGCAGATCTGCCCTCTTCTGAACAGGTCTGCGGGAGCTGAATGACGCAAGTGGTGCGTCGTTGAAAGTCGCTGATTGGCACGGCAAGTCATTTTTGCCCCGCCAATCAGGGTCATTGTAAGGCACTGAATGGTTGGGCTGGGTAGTCCTCGGTCATTCAGCGCTAATACATGTATTTGTACCTGCGTGCTATAGACGCAGGTACAATTACTGCAAGAGAGGGGGCTGTCGCTAGCACCGAGGCCCCCTCAGGTGCTAGTGACGCCACCGAGCATCAGAGGGCTCATAAATGTTAGAGGCTCGGCGGCGCGGGCCCTGTAGTAGCGTCGCTACCGCTGTAGCAGCCATAAAGGCTGCTAGCGGCGCCACCGGGCATATGGAGGGGGTGTCGGCAGGCGGCAAGGGCCCCGTAGTAGCCGCTACGGCTGCTACAATGGTAGTTACGCCACTGCTTTCAATCACTAAAAGCATTCGATTTTTTTTTCCCCCCTCAAATTACATATTCCACCTGTTATCGATCACATCCAATTCAGGAACTTAGATGTAATTGATAACAAGTGGATCGTGCGTGTCATGGACACGCAGGACCCGCTGTCACCGAAACAGTCAGTCCCGCTAGCCTGACGGATTTGGATCTGAGCGCAAGATACAGCTGCTCTGCATACAGGATAAAGAGAAGCTGTATCTCAAAAATAACAATTAAAAAGTTGTTTTAGAACCTCTAATACGTAAAAAAAGAAGAATGTGCCCAAAGATTTACGTAGCGTTTAATGTAGAGTCTTGGAATATTACAGGACTGGAGATATTTAATTAAAGCACATCTTCCAGCTACAAGTCTCTTACAAGAGACACATTTAAGAAAAAAAAAACGTCCTTTTCTGTTTACAAACATCCAAACGGAGTGTCATAATGATGGCGGCTGCGCGAAAATAACGCAGCCGCGCATCATACGCTGATGACACACGGAGCTGTTAAGTGCCTTTTGCGCACGCAAAACGCCTCGTTTTTTGCGTGCGCAAAACGCACACGCTCGTGTAAACGAGGCCTAAATCCTATAACTCGTTCTCAGGACTCGACTCGGTCGGTGATGCGGCAAGATCGGTTTCAGATCATACCCCTTTGGTATTGCAGATACTTCCTGCGCGGGATATGGGGCTTCGACGGGTTAACATTACTGCATGGTCAAAGAAGCTGGCATTGGTATGAGACACTTTAAGACCATCTGAGGGGAATTGTTTTTAAAGAAAAAATTAAAGATTGTACCTTTTAGGACCTTTCCAGTAACGTACAGGATACAGAGAAGCCAGCAAAAACGTATGATACTGCTGAAAATACACATGGGGGCACCGCTGAGCAGATCTGTCACAGGTGATTTCAGGGCAATAGACTAATGATTATATAGCCGCTATTAAAAATCAGGGAGGTTCAGTACTTGATGATTAAGGTCTAATTGAAAGTGAATTAATTACCCATGGAACGGACATTGGCAGAACTCTGGGAGATGGTCAAGGTACTGCCCACTAAAACGGATTTAGACCGCCGCCTCGCACGACTGGAGGAGAAACACGACAGGGCAATAGGTGAGGTCACCCAGGAGGTACGTGCCCTAGCCGTGAGAGTGGACACACTAGAACGCCAGCACTCCGTCGACTCCCTGGACATATCGGTCCTTTCCCAGTCCTTGGCTACCCAAGCTACGCAGCTCCGAGACCTCTCTCTACACTTAGATGATGTCGAGAACAGGGGAAGGCGGAACAACTTGAAACTGAGGGGTTTGCCCGAGTCTGTACCCCCCGATGGACTTTACGACGCTGTGACCCACATTTTCAACAAGCTCCTGGAGCGTCCGCGAGATATGCCCATAGAGATGGACAGAGTTCACAGACTGGCAGGTCCCAGGAATGGAGACGGCAATAGACCCAGGGATGTTATCTGTAGAGTTCATTTCTACAAGCAAAAAGAGGAGATTGCCCGCAGAGCCTGGGAAAAAGGGGCTGTCCCATACAATGGCGCCGATATCACCGTCCTGCCAGATGTATCCAGATTGACACTCTCCATGCGCAGAACGGTCCGCCCGTTATTGGAAGCAACAAGGGCAGCAGGCGCAACATACAGGTGGGGACACCCTTTCCACATCATCCTTCGCAAGCAGGGAATGTCTTTTGCTGTCCGCTCTCCTGACGACCTGGAGGAAGCATTCCGATTCTTGGAGACCACGCCGGTGCGGTTACCAGACTGGACCGAACCGCCTACGCCATTTGCTCCCAGAGGAGGCCCATACCCGGATTTTGGGTCTCGTCAGCCAATCCGACCTGGAGCAGAGCCATCCGATCTCCATGCCATGGAACGTCGACCTCCACGCAGAAACCGAGGGTCGGGCCAGATGACCTCCATCCCCCTGGACGACGATCGCCGCAGAGGGACTGAATGTCCACAGACTCCTGTATTGTAGACATTTTCCTGCTCTGCATTTTGCATTTTCCTTCTCTCTTTTCCCATAGGGTTCCTGGAGGACTGTCAGGAACACATTGCTGGAACTGCCATATAGCTGGTTGTATCATTGTGGGTTGAGGGGGCGCGCAGGTCCACACCTGTCGGGGGAGGTTTTATCTGGTTCACCTGCTTTAACTGTTTCATTTGCCTAACCTGGGTTATCACGGAGGGGAAGGTGAACACTAGAAATGTTAACTGTTAATAGGGTGAGTCCGGGGCTCTCAAGCACTTTGGTTACTTGAATTTTCTAGTTGACAGTTTAACTGTTGTTGCGCTGTCTTTGCACTCCGGTCTTTCCTTGTTCCCTCATAGGGTTCCGTGTAGCTGTGTCATGTTTGAAGGTTTCCTGCGGGCGGCACAGCTCGCGTTGAGTAGTGGAGAGGTATTGCACTCCGAATTTAGAGAGCTTGCTCTGAATATATTCGTTCTTCTTTTTTCCCTCCTCTTCTTCCTCGTCTTTCTCTCTCCTTCCCCCTCTGTCCACCCCTGAAATTTACGCTGCCATGACTGACATTACTGTTGTCTCCCTAAACGCACAGGCTCTGAATGTTCCGGAAAAGAGGTCCTCCATTCTCCGTCTCCTGTGGAAACGAAAAGCACACGTGGCCTTCCTGCAAGAAACTCACTTCCGGGCAGATAGCATCCCGAAACTTACGGACACCAACTACCCCGCAGGGTATCATAGTGCGTCCCCCGACTCCAAGACCAAGGGAGTCTCCATTCTGGTCTCTCGTTCCCTACACTGGGAACACGTGGACACCTGCGCAGATGAAGCGGGACGGTACCTCTTCATAAAGGGTAAGTTGGATAATGCACTGTACACACTGGCCTCATACTATCTCCCTAACTCTGGTCAGGTGGCCTACCTGGACAGAGTTTTAAGGGCTCTGGATGGCTTTCTGGAAGGTACCCTAATCATGGGGGGGATTTAAATGTCACCCTAGACCCCGTTTTAGACACATCACGTGGGCACTCCTCCCTACCCAGGGCAGCACATCGTCGTATACGGCGATTGCTGCACGACCATCAACTTGTTGACACGTGGCGAGTTATGCATCCTTCAGTCAAAGACTACACATACTACTCGGCGTCTCACAACTCCTATTCCAGGTTGGACTATTTTTTCCAGCGTCACGCACATCTCCCTAGTCTTACATCAGCCACAATAGACGACATAACGTTATCTGACCATGCCCTTATTACCATCACCCTAGCGTGCCCATTGGCCCATCCTCCCTCCTGGCAGTTGCGACTGAATGAGTCGCTCCTACAGGATACGTCAGTGGTCTCTGAAGTACGTCGTGACTTGGTGGAATACTTTGATAGAAATAACACACCAGGGATGGACCCATTCTGTATATGGGAGGCATAAATGTGTGGTGCGCGGTTCCCTTATACGACTGAGAGCCAAACTCAAAAAGGAGCGAACGGCACATCTCAGAGACCTACTGTCACGCATCCACCGAATGGAACAGTCCCATAAAGTATCAAAGAACCGGTTATTAGGGGCAGAATTACTCACTCTGTCTGGCCAAGGCGAAGGCCACCCTAGTCAAATGTAGAAGACACTTTTATGAATTCAGTAATAAACCCAGTAGGACCTTGGCCCGCGCCCTCCGGAAAACCAGATCGCGTACATACGTCCCACACATCATAGGTACTCATAATAAAATACTTCAACTTCCACATGAAATCTCTGAGACCTTCCGTGCCTATTACCACTCTCTCTACAATCTCCCAAAGGCACCCTCCTCAAAGGACGGCGGCAGCCACCTAGAGAGGATCCATCCCACTTGATGATCTTGCGGCCTTAGAGGCCCCCATCTCCCCAGAAGAGTGGTCATGGGCACTGAAGGACTCCCCTACGGGGAAGGCCCCGGGACCGGATGGCCTGTCTCTGCCGTACTATAAAACCTATTCAGAAGTGCTCGCACCCCACTTCATCCGGGCCTTTAATTCACTCACCGAAGGGGGTTCCATTCCCAGGGACACGCTGAGGGCTCACATTACGGTCATACCCAAGGAAGGGAAGGACCCATCCCTATGCCAGAGTTATCGTCCTATTTCTCTGCTGGACGTAGACTTGAAACTCTTTGCAAAGATTCTGGCATATCGGTTGTCTCCGCTCCTTCAAACCGTGATACATACTGACCAAGTGGGTTTTATGCCCTTACGGGAAGCGTGAGATAACACCACACGGGCAATTAATTTAATGTACCAAGCGGCGGTCACGTCACTCCCCACTTGTTTTTTGTCAACGGACGCGGAAAAGGCCTTCGACAGGGTCAGTTGGGACTTTATGTTGGCCACCCTTCGATATATAGGAATAGGGACTCATATGATGTCATGGATCTCTGGTCTCTACTCCTCCCCGTCAGCACAGGTCAAGGTCAATGGGCAACTCTCATCCTCCTTTACGATTACTAACGGCACACGCCAAGGCTGCCCTCTATCACCACTGATTTGTATTTTATGCCTGGAGCCCTTGATGTGTCACATCCGCTCCAACCCGGACATTACAGGCGTGGACTTGGGAGGCAGACAACATAAGGTTGCCGCTTACGCGGATGACCTGCTGTTCTTCCTCACAGCCCCTAGAATTTCCTTGCCTAACCTGATGGCGGAGCTGGGTAGATACTCGAGATTATCCAACTTTAAAATAAACTACCAGAAGTCAGAGGCCCTTAATATCTCGTTACCACAGGCTCTGGTCACTGAACTGTCGGAGTCCTTTTCCTTCAAGTGGGCAAGAGATTCGCTAAAATACCTGGGAGTCCGACTTCCCGGGGATCTTTCTCGACTTTATGCGGTGAACTTCCCTTTGCTTCTTCAACGTATAAAGGCGGACCTGGACTCTTGGACGTCGGGCACTTTTACCTGGTTCGGTAGGTGTGCGATTTTTAAAATTAACATCTTGCCACGGATTCTGTATCTCCTACAGGCCCTACCGTTCTTTCAGTCCCTGCTGACCCTGATGCACAAATTCATATGGGCAGGGAAACCAGCACGTATCGCCCGATCTTTGCTCTTTCGTGTAAAGGGGGAGGGGGGTATTGGTCTTCCGGACTTTGTCTCCTATCATCACGCCTCCCACTTGACACGAATCTTAGACTGGTTTCGGCACGGCGGGACGAAAGAATGGGTGTCTATGGAACAGGCGTTCATGTCTATCTCATTGCAGGCTATGCCGTGGTGGGGCAGACATGTTCCCAGGGTTACACCCGCCAATCGGCCCCACTCTGGCAGTCGCAGCGCGGGTGTTTACTCGGGCAGAGATCTCGCCGTCCCCCTCCCCGCTATTCCCGATCTTGGGCAACCCTGCCTTTCCACCGGGACTGGATAGCAGTCCATTCCAAGTATGGTTGCGGGCGGGTAAGGGGCAGGCCCGACAATTTCAGCAGGAGGGGAGGTGGATGAAGAGCGATCAAATTCAAGCCCTGTCGGACCCTGTCCAATTCTCGACATGGCAGGTTAACCAGTTGCGACATTTCCTAACGTCCCTAGAAAATCCTGGAGAGCAATTGCGAGACTGCTCCGTGTTTGAACTCTTGTGCACAGGCACAGGCACGATCCGACATGCTTTATCCAGAATCTATGCGTTCTTGATCTCGCCCACCAACCTGCCGCCACCTCCGTATCTGCTCAGCTGGGAGAGGGATCTGGGCGAAACATTTACACCTGAACAACAAGACCGTATGTTCGCCATGACACATAAGTCCTCCATGGCCAGTAGATTCCAAGAGGCAGGGTTTAAGATATTGTCCCGTTGGTACAGGGTGCCTTCCAGATTGCAGGCTATGATCCCGGCGGTCTCGCCATTATGCTGGAGATGTGGGGACCATGTGGGTACGATCCTGCATATTTTCTGGGACTGCCCACTCCTGACTGGGTTCTGGTCCGAGGTGTGGCGCATTTCCTCAAAGTTTACGGATTACCCTCTGCCGAAATCCCCGGGCCTTTTCCTGCTTCATCTGTGTGAGGTCCCACTGCCATTGTATAGACGTTCGGTAGTTAGACACATGGTAAACGCGGCTAGGGCATGTGTTCCTGCACTGTGGAGACAGTCCTGTCCGCCGACGGTGGGCATGTGGTTCAGCAAGATCCAGGAAATCATGAGAATGGAGGACCTCACGGCATCAATGAAGGGGACTCATGCCTCCTTCCTAAAAACATGGCGTTTCCAAACGACCGAGGAATATAAAATCATCATGGCCTCGTGAATTCCTGTCCAGACCCGGAGTGTCAGGTCAGCTCCCCCCCCCCTCCCTTCTTGTTTTCTCACTCCCCATTTTCTATTCTTTCTTTCCTTACTAATTGGCCTCTCCTTCTTTTCTGTCTCTGGTGCTCTCTTTAATGCTCTTAAGCACATTTAGGACATACCATGCACGGCTGCGGGTTCAGGGTTCATACCGGAGTTTTCTTACATAAGTGTTTTCAGTGACATGGTACTCTCAGGTGAACTCATGTGTTGATGTGAGGCTGATAACTGTTCTGTGATCTGTTGCATGATTTTCAATGCCATTTTTGCACTATGTTGTGTATATTATTTGTACGATTTGTGATATAAAATAACAAAATGACAAATAAAAGAATTTATAAAAAAGAAAGTGAATTAATTACATATTATAAAAAACTATAGGCCTCGAGGGGAAATATTCCTTACAGGATATCGATCTATTTTTAGGTGGAATTCTCCTTCCGCTATGAACGCCATCTTAGAGTTACTGTTAGAATGGCGGGTTGGTCTGGATAAGATCCGGTTAGCGGCAGGATAATTGACGAACAATAAGTCACCAGGGTCTGATGGTATTCCGGCAGAAATTTGGGTTAAAGGGTTATTCCCAAGTTGACCCTAATTTTTCTTTATTATCTAATTGTTTAGATGTAACGAAATAATTATTTTCCATCTAAAATATTTATCGTCCGTAAAATAGAATTTTTTCTGTCATCAATTACAATTGTAGATGTTCTTCTTTTTTTTACTCAATATATTTGTTTATATCAGTGTTCACCACAAGCGGCTCTGTAATAAAATCACAACGCTGCTTGGTGTATGTGCGCGCTCCCGAGACTGCTGTTCTTCTCCTGTGATAGCGGCATCGCAGTCTTCAACAACATCTCCACCGAGCGCTTCAATGATGGTAAAAAAATAATGTGAAGAATGTCTAAAAGAAATAATGTGAAGAGCAGAGGAAGGATGAAGTGCCGGTGTAACGTCTATGGCCGGGGGCCGTCGTTCAGACTTACCCTCTGACGGCCCCGGCCATGGACATCTGTCTACCCGGCGTCCGCTCCATCCAGGGAGACACCGGCACTCGCCTCCGGGTCCTCTGACTGTCTCCCGCAGGGCAGGCACACGCGCGTGCACAGTCTTAAAGGGCCAGCATGCGTCCAGCGGTCATCAACCAATAATTAGCCCAAAAGGCTGCTGGACTATAATAAGGGGCTCTGCCCACTCGTTCCTTGCCTGAGCGTTGCTGTATACCTAAGTTTGCCTTGCAAATGGTCTCCCGGTGTTTTGCAGTTCCCAGTGTTACCCGTTCCTGCCATCTGTACCCTGTATCCCGTGCTATCGTATCTACTGATAAGGGTATGTTCACACGGCAACGCAAAATACGTCTGAAATTACTGAGCTGTTTTCAGGCGAAAACAGCTCCTGAATTTCAGATGTTTTTACAAGTGTACGCGTTTTTCGCGGCGTCCATTACGGACACAATTGGAGCTGTTTTTCAATGGAGTCAATTAAATATGGCTCCAATTACGTCCCAAGATGTGTCCTGCACTTCTTTGACACAGGCGTAATTTTACGCACCGTCTTTTCACAGCGACGCATAAAATTACAGTTCGTCTGTACAGAACATCGTAAGACCCATTGCAAGCAATGGCCAGATGTTTGCCGACGTATTGGAGCCGTCTTTTCAGGCGTAAAACACCTCCATTACGTCTGAAAATAGGTCGTGTGCACATACCCTAAAAGTCAAGTTGTGTCTTTCACTGCATCCAAGTTGTGCTTTCGCTACTGTCTACATTGCCTCAGGTACTCGTTCTGGACTATAGACATTGTTTTGTACCTTGTTGGTCAGCTGCTACCCCGCTACGCGGTACCGTCCAGTGGGTCCACACCTTGCGCCGTGACAATACGCTCAGGCCATGGACCCCGCTGGCCAAGTCAAGGGCCTGTCATCCTCCCAAGCCATGCAGGCGGACCTGCAGGATCTGCAAGCATGACAGGATCAACTCCTTGTGGCAGTAGACTCCATGGCACAGCAGCTAGGGGCGTTAGCTACTTCCTTCACTGCTCCTATTCAAGCTCCTCCGATCGACCCTCCTGCTACACCTCCTGGCAGCCCCGGTTCGGACCCTCAGTACCCGCGGTTCCAACCAGTGGGTCCACCATTGCCACCCCGGTTCTATGGAGATGCAAGTTTGTGCAGGGGGTTTCTGAACCAATGCCACATTCACTTCACTCTGCACGCCCGAGCATTCCCTTCGGACGGAGCCAGGATCGCCTTCATTATATCTCTACTTGCCGGCAAAGCCCTGGCGTGGGCGAATCCAATCTGGGAACGACAGGGACCCAAGACCTGAGACTTCCAGGGGTTCGTGCGGTTGTTCCATTCCGTATTTGAGGAGCCTGGATGAGTCTCGTCGGCACCCACTGCTATCTTTAATCTGTGCCAGAGTCTAGAGACCGTTGGTAGCAACAGCAGGTTAAACCCTAAATTCCAGCATGTATTAAAATTGAAAAGAGAGCCCTCCCGACATGTTTCGCTACGTATGTAGCGTCCTCAGGGGTTCATGGGGCCATTAACAATCTAACTGTTTAGGAGCCTGCTGTTGCTACCAACGGTCTCTAGACTCTGCCGGTCTGCAAGCATAGACGGCAAATAAACGTGCATATTGAAACAACCGTCAATGGTTGCTGACCCGATCCATGCACTGAGAATTTTAACCATTTATGTTGGTTTGCTGAATCAGCATAATAAAGATTATATATAAAAATTTAAATAATTCTAATGGTAGTTGGGAAATAGGGCTATTCTGCCTCTGGCATCTGTTTTTCAATTGTTGTATCTGGCCTGCCAGCTACCAAGGGTCCAATCCATATTTGTTTGCTATGGACTTTGTCACAGATCTGCCTCTCTCAGCAGGATGCAGTGTGATCTTGGTGGTGGTGGATCGTTTTTCTAAAATGGCTCATTTTGTTCCCCTGACTGCCTCCTGCTGCTTGACTGGCTGACCTCTTCATACAACAGATCTTCCGTCTGCACGGCTTGCCTCTGAATATTGTCTCGGATCGAGGGGTCCAGTTCACCTCGAAGTTCTGGAGAGCACTCTGCGGCCCACTTGGTGTAAAGTTGGACTTCTCCTCAGCTTATCATCCTCAGTCCAATGGACAAGTCGAAAAGGGTTAACCAAATTATGGAGAACTATCTGCGGCACTTTGTCTCCAGACGACATGATGACTGGGTGCAGCTGCTCCCTTGAGCGGAGTTCTCCTATAATAGCCATACCAGTGAGTCCACCACCTCCAGTCTGTTCTTCATAGTCTATGGCCAACATCCTCTAATACCTATCTCTACTATGTCCCAGGTGCCTGCAGCCGACTCTACCTTCAGGGACTTTCTGCAGATATGGCAGCAGACACGATCTTCTATTCTTCTGGCGTTGGACCGCATGAAGAGAAAGGCAGAAACTAGAAGACGAGGACCTCCCCAGTTTCTTCCAGATACAAAGGTCTGGCTGTCTTCCAGGAATATCCGGCTGAGGGTGCCATCTTGCAAGTTTGCTCCCAGGTTCCTTGGACCCTTCAAGATTCTGCTACAGATCAATCAGGTGTCATACAAGCTTCGACTGCCTCCTACCCTCAAGAGCCCTAACTCCTTCCACGTCTCCTTGCTGAAACCCATGGTCCTGAACCGCTACTCCAGGACTCCTAGTTCCGCAGTGGCTTTGGGCGGTTCATCTGGAACTGTCGAAGTGAGGGAGATCCTGGCCACCAAGAAAGTGGGAGGAAGGACGTTTTATTTGGTGGATTGGAGGGGATTTGGTCCAGAGGATAGGTCTTGGGAGCCAGAGGAGAACATCGATGCCCCTGTCCTCGTGAAGAAATTTCTCTCCCGTCCTGGTCCCAAGAAGAGTGGGCGTAAGAGGAGGGATACCGTAACGTCTATGGCCGGGGGCCATCGTTCAGACTTACCCTCTGACGGCCCCAGCCATCTGTCTTCCCGGCATCCGCTCCCTCCAGGGAGACGCCGGCACTCACTTCCGGGTCCTCTGACTTTTTCCCACAGGGCGCGCGTGTCCAGCTGTCATCAACCAATAATTAGCCCAAATGGCAGCTGAACTATAATAAACGGCTCTGCCCACTCGTTCCTTGCCTGAGCGTTGTTGTATACCTACGTTTGTCTTGCAAATGATCTCCCAGTATTTTCCAGTTCCCAGTGTTACCCGTTCCTGCAGCCTGTACCCTGTATCCTGTGCTATCGTATCTACGGAGAAAGTCAAGCTTGTGTCTTCCGCTGCATCCACGGTGCCACCTGCTGTGAAAGTCAAGTCGTGCTTGCGCTACTGTCTACATTGCCTCAGGTACCCGTTCTGGACTATAGTCATTGTTTTGTACATTGTTGGCCAGCTACTACCCCGCTACGTGGTACGGCCCAGTGGGTCTACACCCCGCGCCGTGACAGCCAGCAAGAAAGTGCGCATGCGTAGGTTATGGCGCGCTCACGCTACAGAAGAGAGAGTAGAATAGGGAGAATTGCGCAGGTGCGACAGAATGAAGGAAATGGCGGTGGTGGTCGTTACCATAGAAATGACCGGCACAACTACATCAATGAGATGCGCTACAGAGGAGGGTATAACTACAACACGCTGCACTACAGAAAGCAGAAGGTATTTACATGGAACTTTAACTTGGGAATAACCCTTTAAGTACGGTAACATATCTCTTCTATTACTTCAGAACTTCCCGACTCTATGAAGGAGGATCTTCTGAGGCTGAATCTCACTGACAAGGACCCGGTGGATCCATCATCTCACCGACCAATGTTATTACTTAATGCAGATTACAAGATACTTGCCAAGGTTCTGGCCAATAGGTTACGTACAGTCGCCCCGGGACTCATCCATTCTGGCCATGTTGGTTTTGTTGCTGGGGGAACTACGTTGAATAATGTTCATCAGCTTTTTTGGGATTTATAATGCTATTCAGTGGGGGAGGCGGGCACTGTGGTCTGTGGAATGATATTTTGTCTACCGGAGCATGTTCCAGAATTAATATTAATGGCTTCGCTACTGGAACATTTCAGCTAACAAAGGGGACAAGACAGGGTTGTCCTCTCCACCCAAACAATGGAGCCTATGGCTCATATAAATGTGATAACTCTGAGATAGAGGGATACAAATATGGTGTGGATAATATTATATGCGGATTATATCCTATTGTAGCTGAGCAGTCCACAATATTCTGGAGTGATGGAGTTCATTGATCTAATAGAAGATATTCCAGTATTAAAATGAACTGGAGTGAATCTGCCGCAATCAGGGCTGCCATCAAGAATTTCTGGGCCCCATACAGCCAAGATGTCTGAGCCCCCCCTCCATTACCAGGGGTGGGAAACGGAAAGTACGTTTGTACATTATACGCATTAACTGATTTTGCTGCTGATGTAAATTACAGTGAAGGAAACCATGGAGCAGGCAGTGACCGTTTAATGTTCTGGATTTTGATCTATTTAGCCAAAACGTATCCGACTGTATGGCATATAGTGGGATACGTCGCCTGGGGAATGACCCTGGGGAAACTCCTGAAGTCACTGTCCATGAACAGGGCTGGAGCCTTCTACTAGCGCTCTGCCCAGGGACTCTGGCGCTGTTCCTGATGTCCATATACCTAAAGTGACATCCGAAGCTTTGCAAAGACTGAGTCCACGGCCGGAGCATCGGCAACGCTGGAGAATCCCCTGACGTCACTTTACATATATGGACAGTGATGTCAGGAGCTTTCCCAGGGATAAAGTCCACGGGTAGAGCACTTGTGATGTTCTGCCTAGCGACCCCGGAATAGCAAAGTCTACTGCGCTATTCCATCCTTCAAAAATAAGGTAAACTGACGTCTACCAGCCCGACGTAGGCTAAAAGGACATAATGGAGCCCTGTGAATTATCGTAGATGTTGTTTATAGTGTACGCAAGGAGATTTTCTGACTACACGATAAACTTAGGGCAACAACGTGATGTGAAGGGGGCCTTAAGGGAGGGGGAAGCGCTTGTGTGGATGTAAGGAGAACTAATGCTCCGTTCTTACGTTCAGGGCCAGCCTTAGGGGTGTGCGACCTGTGCCTTCGCATAGGGAGCATCACTCCAGCAGGTGGAAGGGGGCGCTGTGCTGGCTCCCTTCCCCTGCTTGTTTCAGAAGCGCCAGGGACCGGCGACTGAGCAGTCGCCTTTCCGCCCAGGCGCTTTTTCACTTAGTGGCCGTCGCTACCGCTGTAGCAGCCATAGCGGCTGCTAGCGGCGACACCGGGCATGAGGGCGGTAGCTACAGCGGTAGTGACGGCACTATATCAGAGAAGGGAGGTATCTCCCTGCTCTGCTATCTACTAGCGCCACTGTAGCTCCCTGAAGGAGCGGAATCCCGGTGTGGCTGGGGATTCCGCTCCTGGAGCGCTTCTTGATGTCTCTGTCCCTCCATTTTTCGGATTTTCACTTTGGTTTTTCTCCCCACCTTCCAAAAGCTATAATATTATTTTTCCGTCTATATAGCCATACGAGGGCTTGTTTTTTTGCGGGACAAGTTGCAGTTTCTCATGGCATCATTTATTGTACCGCATAATGTACTGGGAAGCTGAAAAAAACATTATTGGTGGGGTGAAATGGGCAAAAAATAGCGATTACGCCATTTTTTGGGGGTTTTGTTTTTACGGCATCCATCAGGCGGCAAAAACTACATATTCACCTTATTCTACAGGTTGATACGAAGATACCAGATTTATATGTTTTGTTTTATGTTTTACCACTTTTAAAAAAAATAATGTAATAGAGCAGCAAGAAACTCGAAACCTCCGACATCCTTAAACCTGGCTTAGTTTGATGCGGTTTTAACCTCAACCGCAATGCCTGAACATACCATTAGGGTGGGATACCTCCCCCACCCCCTTACACCCGGATCTCTGTCAGTGACTTCCTTTATCAGTGACCACCCTGACTATAGATAGAGAGACACAATATATTTCCTATCCAGACTCCTGGGTGACACGTCTCATGTGTTCATGACAGCTCAGAACAACCTAAAGATTCCCCCGTGGCGATCAGCGGTGGGAGATGCAGCATCAGACTGGGTGGTCCGGTTGCTGAGGCAACCATATGGTACCTGAAGAAACTCCTGCAGAAATTTCAGGGTGCAATAGAGTTTTGTGTGTTTTTGGCAGTATTTCGGTCAGTATTTTAAAGTCAACACCAGGAGCGGGTCCATAACAAGGCAGACGTGCAAATCTTCCATTATCATTTTCTCTGTGTAGGTTCCACTCCTGTTTTTAACTTTCAAATACTGATGCAGAATACAGATCTAAATACTGCTGTATGAATTAGGGCTTAGGCAGAATATTTGCTCTACATGAGTTTAACTGGAGTGACAGTCGTGAACTTCTTCCTGCTTTGGTGGGAAATATCCCATAATCTGATCAAGTTTACGTTTTTCTCTGCAGCTTCCTAGCCACTACCATTGCTCTACTCCAGGAGATGAGAAGCTGATACCATGGCTCTACTCCAGGAGATGAGAAGCTGATACCAGGGCTCTACTCCAGGAGATGAGAAGCTGATACCATGGCCCTACTCCAGGAGATGAGAAGCTGATACCAGGACTCTACTCCAGGAGATGAGAAGCTGATACCAGGGCTCTACTCCAGGAGATGAGAAGCTGATACCATGGCCCTACTCCAGGAGATGAGAAGCTGATACCAGGGCTCTACTCCAGGAGATGAGAAGCTGATACCAGGGCTCTACTCCAGGAGATGAGAAGCTGATACTAGGGCTCTACTCCAGGACAGGGCCGCCATCAGGGGGGTATTAGGGGTACTGGTGTGAGGGGCCCGGCCAAACCTAATTGAAAGGGGGGCCCGGCAACTGCCGCAACATTCTTTTGGTAGGAAAAAACGGGCCCCTGCAATGGGGCCCGTTTTTTTCACCAAAAGAATGTCGTGAGCTGCTGCTGCTGCGGGCCCCCTCCCCTCGTCATGGGGGGCCGTCAAACAGTCCGCCCGCGCACCCGATCGCGCGCACAACGAAGCTCCCGCGCGTGCGCACTCGCGAGCGCGCACCCACGAACGCCCGCACTCGAGACCGCGCGCACCCGCGACCGCCCGCGACCTCCCGCGCATGCGACCGCCCGCGATCGCCCGCGCGGCGCACCCGTGGAAACACATGGACAAAACTTACCTGGAGCCTGGCTGGAGGTGAAGGACTGGACGTCTGGACCGAAGACCTCGCCTGGAAGGCATCGCCGGAAGAGGACTGGAGTGGGAGCAGCTCTTCAGACACAGTGAGTAAATTATCTCAAAGTGCTGATCATGTATGGCCCTGTTCACACAGTATTTTGCAGGCAAAAAAAAATCTGCCTCAAAATTCCTTAACCCCTTAAGGACACGGCCAATTTTAGCCTTGAGGACAGAGCAATTTTTTTTACATTTCCCTCTTTGCATCCCGACGCCCATAACGCTTTTATTTTTTGTACGACATAGTTGTATGAGACTTTGTTTTTTGCGGGACGAGTTGTACTTTATGTAGGTACCATTTTTTGGTACAAATACATTATCGCTTAATTTCTATAAATTTTTAATTAGATTAAAATGCAGAAAAAAAGCAGTTGCGCAGCAGTTTTAATATTTTTTTTTTTACACCATACACCGATCATCATAAATAATGGTATACATTTGTTGTACACGTTGTTACGGTCGTGGCGATACCAAATATGTCCATATTATTTCATGTTTTGGGACTTATATTTTAAAAAGTTTATTTATTATAAAAAATGTGTATTTCTGTGTATTTTATTTACTTTTTATTTATTTATTTACCATTATTTTTTTTTTACATTCATTTAACTTTTTTTGTTAATCCCATAAAGGGATTTATCATTTTGATTTTTATTTTGTAACTGTAATGTACTGGCATAGATCTATATGCCGGTACATTAGCCTGTTACTGATCGTACACAGGCAGTTGTTAGGGCATACCTCAGTATGCCCTAACAACAGGAAATATGTTCAGACAGCCCTGGGGTCCTTCACTGGACCCTGGGCTGTCTGGCCATACGAGTTGTGGGCTTTGATCGCGTCACAGTTATTTTCTGTGACGCGATCAATGTGCAGTCCCCTCTCCTTGAACGCCGCGATCAGCTGTCATCGCGGCGTTCAAAGGGTTAACAGCGGAGAGAAGATGTTTCTCTCCTCTCCGCTGTCAGAGCGGGGCCGTGGCTGTGTATTACAGCCGTTGCCCCGCTCTCGATCGCACACACAGAGACGGCAGGGACGGCTGTCACACAGGACGAGTATGCTCGTCCTAATGCGCAAAGTGCTCGCCGCTCAGGACGAGCATACTCGTCCTGTGTCGGCAACCAGTTAAAGAATTTTGAGGCAGATTTTGACCTGCCCACACTATCTTGCCGCGTTTTTTTGCTGCGTTTTTTGCCCGCGGCGATTGAGGACAGCAGACAAAAAACGCAGCGAAAAATGCATTTTCTGCCCCCCATTGATTTCGATGGGAGGTCAGAGGCGGAACCGCGGCAAGAAAGGACGTGCTGCTTTTTCTTTTTTCCGCGACTGGTTCCCGTTGATTTCAGATTAAATCAATGGGAGGCGGTTTTGGAAGTTGTTTGGTGCTGATTCTGACGCCGTGTCCGAGTCAATATCAAGGCCCAAAAACTGTGTGAACTGGGCCTTATTGTTAGGGCTTATTCAGACGAACGTGTAATACATCCGTGCAACGCGCGTGATTTTCACGCGCCTCGCACGGACCTGTGTTAGTCTATGGGGCCGTGCAGACTGTCCGTGAGTTTCATGCAGTGTGTGTCCGTGTGTCCGCTGCGTAAAACTCACGACATGTCCGATATTGGTGCATTGTTCGCGCATCACCCACCCATTGAAGTCAATGTGTGGGTGAAAATCACGCCCAGCACTTCCGCAGCCGTATGAACTATGAATGAAAACAGAAAAGCACCACGTGCTACAAACATACAGAGTGTCATAATGATGGCGGCTGCGCGAAAATCACGCAGCCGCGCATCATACGCTGCTGACACATGGAGCGGTTATGGACCTTTTGCATGCGCAAAATGCCACGTTTTTTGCGCGTGCAAAAAGCACACGCTCGTGTAAATCCGGCCTTAGGGTAGGAACACACTCGGCATGAACGCTGCGGATTTTATGCAACACATTTTATTGTGGATAATCCGCAGCGTATCACAGTCGCAGCCGAGGGGGTCAGATATGAACAAATCTCATCCGCACGCTGCAAAATAATGGACCTGCCGTGTGGCTTTTGGCTTTTTAAGCCGCAGCGTGTCAATGTATTCTGTGGAATCGCCGCTCCTCTGTTGCGGAAATGCTGCGGTTCTGCCGCAAAATCACAAATGAGAAAAAAAAAAGGTACTTTTTTAAATTGATAAAGTTTAGACTTACCCCGGCCGTAGTCCTGGTGACGCGATCCTCTATTCTTAACGCAGCCCCGCCTCCTGTCATGACGTTTCATCCCATGTGACTGCTGCAGCGGTCACATGGTCTACAGCGTCATCCCAGGAGGCGGAGCTACGTTCAGAAGAGAGAGATGCGTCACCAGGACTACGGCCGGGGCAAGTCTAAACTTTTTTTTCCCTGCAGGATTCCCGCAGCGGACAAGCCTCACGAAACCTGCGACACTATTTGGTGCGGTTTTGCTGGCAGAATTCCCTGCGGCTACCGGGGCGGATAAGCGGTGTAGTTTTACTCAGCATATCCCCCTAGTGTGTCCCTTATGATGTCGCTCCTGGAGCTGCTGCTGGTCTCTAAATAGGCAGTTGGTCCAGTAGAATTTGGAATTATTTTTTTTTGTGAACCAGCTTAAAAAAATACAAAACTTTTGTGTTAGGGCCTGTTCACATCACCGTTCGCTTCCGTTCCGGGGTTCCGTCTGAGGTTTCTGTCGGGTGAACCCCGCAACGGAAAGTGAAAGTGACAGCACAGCTTCCGTTTCCGTCACCATTGATCTCAATGGTGACGGAAACATCGCTAATGGTTTCCGTTCGTCACCATTCCGGCTGGTTTTCGGACGGAATCAATATCGCAGTCGACTGCGATAATGGTGACGGAAACGGAAGCTGTGCTGTCACTTTCACTTTCCGTTGCGGGGTTCACCCGACAGAAACCTCAGACGGAACCCCGGAACGGAAGCGAACGGTGATGTGAACAGGCCCGAACACAAAAGTTTTGTATTTTTTTAAGCTGGTTCACAAAAAAAAATAATTCCAAATTCTACTGGACCAACTGCCTATTTAGAGACCGGCAGCAGCTCCAGGAGCGACATCATAAGGGACACACTAGGGGGATATGCTGAGTAAAACTACACAGCTTATCCCGGGAGCCGCAGGGAATTCTGCCAGCAAAACCGCACCAAATAGTGGCGCAGGTTTCGTGAGGCATGCCCGCTGCGGGAATCCTGCAGGGAAAAAAAAGTTTAGACTTGCCCTGGCCGTAGTTTAAGTGACGCATCTCTCTCTTCTGAACGTAGCCCCGCCTCCTGGGATGACGCTGTAGACCATGTGACCGCTGCAGCAGTCACATGAGATGAAACGTCATGACAGGAGGCGGGGCTGCGCTAAGAATAGAGGATCGCGTCACCAGGACTACGGCCGGGGCAAGTCTAGACTTTTTTATAAATTTAAAAAAGTCCCTTTTTTTTTCTCATTTGTGATTTTTGCGGCAGAACCGCAGCATTTCCGCAACAGAGGAGCGGCGATTCCACAGAATACATTGACACGCTGCGGCTTAAAAAGCCAAAAGCCACACGGCAGGTCCATTATTTTTGCAGCGTGTGGATGAGATTTGTTCATATCTGACCCCCTCGGCTGCGACTGTGATACGCTGCGGATTCTCTACAATAAAATGTGTTGCATAAAATCTGCAGTGTTCATGCCTAGTGTGTTCCTACCCTAAGGCCGGATTTACATGAGCGTGTGCTTTTTGCGCGCGCAAAAACGTGGCATTTTGCGCATGCAAAAGGTCCATAACAGCTCAGTGTGGCAGCAGCGTATGATGCGTGATTTCCGCGCAGCCGCCATCATTATGACACTCTGTTTGTAGCACGTGGTGCTTTTCTGTTTTCATTCATAGTTCATACGGCTGCGGAAGTGCTGGCCGTGATTTTCACGCACCCATTGACTTCAATGGGTGCGTGATGCGAGAACAATGCACAAATATCGGACATGTCGTGAGTTTTACGCAGCAGACACACGGACACACACTGCGTGAAAATCACTGACAGTCTGCACGACCCCATAGAGTAACACAGGTCCGTGTGAGGCGCGTGAAAATCACGCACGTTGCACGGACGTATTACACGTTCGTCTGAATAAGCCCTAACAATAAGGCCCAGTTCACAGAGTTTTTGGGCCTTGATATTGACTCGGACGCTGCGTCAGAATCAGCACCAAAAAACTTCCAAAACCGCCTCCCATTGATTTAATCTGAAATCAATGGGAGCCAGTCGCGGAAAAAAGAAAAAGCAGCACGTCCTTTCTTGCCGCGGTTCCGCCTCTGACCTCCCATCGAAATCAATGGGAGGCAGAAAATGCATTTTTCGCTGCGTTTTCTGTCTGCTGTCCTCAATCGCCGCGGGCAACAAACGCGGCAAGATAGTGTGGGCAGGTCAAAATCTGCCTCAAAATTCGGTGCGCGGTTCCAGGCGGTCGCCGGTGCGCATGCGCGGGAGTTTGCGGGTGCGCGCGATCGGTCGCACGGGCGACTGATGTGAGAGGCCCGGCCAAACCTAATTGAAAGGGGGGCCCGCAGCTCATGCAATTCTTTTGGTGAAAAAAACGGGCCCCATTGCAGGGGCCTGTTTTTTTTCTACCAAAGGCAAGTCGCGGCAGTTTGCCGGGCCCCCCTTTCAATTAGGTTTGGCCGGGCCTCTCACATCAGTACCCCTAATACCCCCCCTGATGGCGGCCCTAGGTACCATGATATAGTGCTGGACGGAATACCGTTAACAGGCGGTGCCACGGTAGGGGGGCCCAGAAAATTTCGCTGTAGGGGGCCCTGAAATTCCTGATGGCGGCCCTGCTCCAGGAGATGAGAAGATGACACCATCGCTCTACTCCAGGAGATGAGAAGCTGATACCAGGACTCTACTCCAGGAGATGAGAACCTGATACCAGGGCTCTACTCCAGGAGATGAGAAACTGATACCAGGACTCTACTCCAGGAGATGAGAAGCTGATACCAGGGCTCTACTCCAGGAGATGAGAAGCTGATACCAGGGCTCTACTCCAGGAGATGAGAAGCTGATACCAGGGCTCTACTCCAGGAGATGAGAAGCTGATACCAGGGCTCTACTCCAGGAGATGAGAAACTGATACCAGGGCTCTACTCCAGGAGATGAGAAGCTGATACCAGGACTCTACTGCAGGAGATGAGAAGCTGATACCAGGGCTCTACTCCAGGAGATGAGAAACTGATACCAGGGCTCTACTCCAGGAGATGAGAAGCTGATACCAAGGCTCTACTCCAGGAGATGAGAAGATGACACCATCGCTCTACTCCAGGAGATGAGAACCTGATACCAGGGCTCTACTCCAGGAGATGAGAAGCTGATACCAGGGCTCTACTCCAGGAGATGAGAAGCTGATACCATGGCTCTACTCCAGGAGATGAAAAGCTGATACCAGGGCTCTACTTCACGAGATGAGAAGCTGATACCAGGGCTCTACTCCAGGAGATGGGAAGCTGATACCAGGGCTCTACTCCAGGAGATGAGAAGCAGATACCATGGCTCTACTCCAGGAGATGAGAAGCTGATACCATGGCTCTACTCCAGGAGATGAGAAGCTGATACCATGGCTCTACTCCAGGAGATGAGAAGCTGATACCAGGGCTGTACTCCAGGATATGAGAAGCTGATACCAGGGATCTATTCCTAAAGATGATACCAGGGCTCTACTCCAGGAGATGGGAAGCTGATACCAGGGCTCTACTCCAGGAGATGAGAAGCTGATACCATGGCTCTACTCCAGGAGATGAGAAGCTGATACCATGGCTCTACTCCAGGAGATGAGAAGCTGATACCAGGGCTGTACTCCAGGATATGAGAAGCTGATACCAGGGATCTATTCCTAAAGATGATACCATGGCTCTACTTCACGAGATGAGAAGCTGATACCAGGGCTCTACACCAGAAAATGAGAAACTGATACCAGGGCTCTACTCCAGGAGATGGGAAGCTGATACCAGGGCTCTACTCCAGGAGATGAGAAGCTGATACCAGGGCTCTACAACAGGAGATGAGAAGCTGATACCAGCGCTCTACTCCAGGAGATGAGAAGCTGATACCAGGGCTCTACTCCAGGAGATGAGAAGCTGATACCAGGGCTCTACTCCAGGAGATGAGAAACTGATACCAGGACTCTACAACAGGAGATGAGAAGCTGATACCAGGGCTCTACTCCAGGAGATGAGAAACTGATACCAGGACTCTACTGCAGGAGATGAGAAGATGACACCATCGCTCTACTCCAGGAGATGAGAAGCTGATACCAGGACTCTACTCAAGGAGATGAGAAACTGATACCAGGGCTCTACTCCAGGAGATGAGAAACTGATACCAGGGCTCTACTCCAGGAGATGAGAAACTGATACCAGGGCTCTACTCCAGGAGATGAGAAGATGACACCATCGCTCTACTCCAGGAGATGAGAAGCTGATACCATGACTCTACTCAAGGAGATGAGAAACTGATACCAGGGCTCTACTCCAGGAGATGAGAAACTGATACCATGGCTCTACTCCAGGAGATGAGAAGCTGATACCAGGACTCTACTCAAGGAGATGAGAAACTGATACCAGGGCTCTACTCCAGGAGATGAGAAGCTGATACCATGGCTCTACTCCAGGAGATGAGAAACTGATACCAGGGCTCTACTCCAGGAGATGAGAAGCTGATACCAGGGCTCTACTCCAGAAAATGAGAAACTGATACCAGGGCTCTACTCCAGGAGATGAGAAGCTGATACCATGGCTCTACAACAGGAGATGAGAAGCTGATACCAGGGCTCTACTCCAGGAGAAGAAAAGCTGATACCAGGGCTCTACTTCTGATACCATGGGTCTACTGCAGGAGATGAGAAGCTGATACCATGGCTGTACTCCAGGAGATGAGAAGCTGATACCAGGGCTCTACTCCAGGAGATGGGAAGCTGATACCAGGGCTCTACTCCAGGAGATGAGAAGCTGATACCATGGCTCTACTCCAGGAGATGAGAAGCTGATACCAGGGCTCTACTCCAGGAGATGGGAAGCTGATACCAGGGCTCTACTCCAGGAGATGAGAAGCTGATACCATGGCTCTACTCCAGGAGATGAGAAGCTGATACCATGGCTCTACTCCAGGAGATGAGAATCTGCTTTGATGGCTCTAGTCCAGGAGATGAGAAGCTGATACCATGGCTCTACTCCAAGAAAAGAGAAGCTGACACCAGGACTTTACTCCAGGAGATGAGAAGCTGATACCAGGGCTCTACTCCAGGAGATGAGAAGCTGATACCATGGCTCTACTCCAGGAGATGAGAAGCTGATACCAGGGCTCTACAACAGGAGATGAGAAGCTGATACCAGGGCTCTACTCCAGGAGATGAGAAGCTGATACCAGGGCTCTACTGCAGGAGATGAGAAGCTGATACCATGGCTCTACTTCACGAGATGAGAAGCTGATACCAGGGCTCTACTCCAGGAGATGAGAAGCTGATACCATGGCTCTACTCCAGGAGATGAGAAGCTGATACCAGGACTCTACTCCAGCAGATGAGAAGCTGATACCAGGGCTCTACTCCAGGAGATGAGAAGCTAATACCATGGCTCTACTCCAGGAGATGAGAAGCTGATACCATGGCTCTACTCCAGAAAATGAGAAGCTGATACCAGGGCTCTACCCCAGGAGATGAGAAGCTGATACCATGGCTCTACTCCAGGAGAAGAAAAGCTGATACCAGGGTTATACTCCAGGAGATGAGAAGCTGATACTAGGGCTCTACTCCAGGAGATGAGAAGCTGATACCATGGCTCTACTCCAGGAGATGAGAAGCTGATACCAGGGCTCTACTCCAGGAGATGAGAAGCTGATACCAGGGCTCTACTCCAGGAGATGAGAAACTGATACCAGGGCTCTACTCTAGGAGATGAGAAGCTGATACCATGGCTCTACTCCAGGAGATGAGAAGCTGATACCAGGGCTCTACTCCAGGAGATGAGAAGCTGATACCAGGGCTCTACTCCAGGAGATGAGAAACTGATACCATGGCTCTACTCCAGGAGATGAGAAGCTGATACCAGGGTTATACTCCACGAGATGAGAAGCTGATACCATGGGTCTACTGCAGGAGATGAGAAGCTGATACCATGGCTCTACTCCAGGAGATGAGAAACTGATACCAGGGCTCTACTCCAGGAGATGAGAAGCTGATACCATGGCTCTACTCCAGGAGATGAGAAGCTGAAACCATGGCTCTACTCCAGGAGATGAGAAGCTGATACCAGGGCTGTACTCCAGGATATGAGAAGCTGATACCAGGGATGTATTCCTAAAGATGATACCATGGCTCTACTTCACGAGATGAGAAGCTGATACCAGGGCTCTACTCCAGAAAATGAGAAACTGATACCAGGGCTCTACTCCAGGAGATGAGAAGCTGATACCATGGCTCTACTCCAGGAGATGAGAAGCTGATACCAGGGCTCTACTCCAGGAGATGAGAAGCTGATACCAGGGCTCTACAACAGGAGATGAGAAGCTGATACCAGGGCCCTACTCAAGGAGATGAGAAGCTGATACCAGGGCTCTACTGCAGGAGATGAGAAGCTGATACCATGGCTCTACTTCACGAGATGAGAAGCTGATACCAGGGCTCTACTCCAGGAGATGAGAAGATGACACCATCGCTCTACTCCAGGAGATGAGAAGCTGATACCAGGACTCTACTCCAGGAGATGAGAAACTGATACCAGGGCTCTACTCCAGGAGATGAGAAACTGATACCAGGGCTCTACTCCAGGAGATGAGAAACTGATACCAGAGCTCTACTCCAGGAGATGAGAAGCTGATACCAGGGCTCTACTCCAGAAAATGAGAAACTGATACCAGGGCTCTACTCCAGGAGATGAGAAGCTGATACCATGGCTCTACAACAGGAGATGAGAAGCTGATACCAGGGCTCTACTCCAAGAAAAGAGAAGCTGACACCAGGACTTTACTCCAGGAGATGAGAAGCTGATACCAGGGCTCTACTCCAGGTGATGAGAAGCTGATACCATGGCTCTACTCCAGGAGATGAGAAGCTGATACCAGGGCTCTACTCCAGGAGATGAGAAGCTGATACCAGCGCTCTACAACAGGAGATGAGAAGCTGATACCAGGGCTCTACTCCAGGAGATGAGAAGCTGATACCAGGGCTCTACTCCAGGAGATGAGAAGCTGATACCAGCGCTCTACAACAGGAGATGAGAAGCTGATACCAGGGCTCTACTCCAGGAGATGAGAAGCTGATACAAGGGCTCTACCCCAGGAGATGAGAAGCTGATACCAGGGCTCTACTCCAGGAGATGAGAAGCTGATACCAGGACTCTACTCCAGCAGATGAGAAGCTGATACCAGGGCTCTACTCCAGGAGATGAGAAGCTAATACCATGGCTCTACTCCAGGAGATGAGAAGCTGATACCATGGCTCTACTCCAGAAAATGAGAAGCTGATACCAGGGCTCTACCCCAGGAGAAGAGAAGCTGATACCATGGCTCCACTCCAGGAGAAGAAAAGCTGATACCAGGGTTATACTCCAGGAGATGAGAAGCTGATACCAGGGCTCTACTCCAGGAGATGAGAAGCTGATACCAGGGCTCTACTCACTGAGATGAGAAGCTGATAACATGGCTCTACTCCAGGAGATGACAAACTGATACCAGGGCTCTACTCCTGGAGATGAGAAGCTGATACCAGGGCTCTACTCCAGGAGATGAGAAGCTGAAACCAGGACTCTACTCCAGGAGATGAGAAGCTGATACCAGGGCTCTACTCCAGGAGATGAGAAGCTGATACCAGGGCTCTACTCCAGGAGATGAGAAGCTGATACCAGGGCTCTACTCCAGGAGATGAGAAACTGATACCAGGGCTCTACTCCAGGAGATGAGAAGCTGATACCATGGCTCTACTCCAGGAGATGAGAAACTGATACCAGGGCTCTACCCCAGGAGAAGAGAAGCTGATACCATGGCTCTACTCCAGGAGAAGAAAAGCTGATACCAGGGTTATACTCCAGGAGATGAGAAGCTGATACCAGGGCTCTACTCCAGGAGATGAGAAGCTGATACCAGGGCTCTACTCACTGAGATGAGAAGCTGATAACATGGCTCTACTCCAGGAGATGACAAACTGATACCAGGGCTCTACTCCTGGAGATGAGAAGCTGATACCAGGGCTCTACTCCAGGAGATGAGAAGCTGAAACCAGGACTCTACTCCAGGAGATGAGAAGCTGATACCAGGGCTCTACTCCAGGAGATGAGAAGCTGATACCAGGGCTCTACTCCAAGAAAAGAGAAGCTGACACCAGGACTTTTCTCCAGGAGATGAGAAGCTGATACCAGGGCTCTACTCCAGGAGATGAGAAGCTGATACCATGGCTCTACTCCAGGAGATGAGAAGCTGATACCAGGGCTCTACTCCAGGAGATGAGAAGCTGATACCAGCGCTCTACAACAGGAGATGAGAAGCTGATACCAGGGCTCTACTCCAGGATATGAGAAGCTGATACCAGGGCTCTACTGCAGGAGATGAGAAGCTGATACCAGGGCTCTACTCCAGGAGATGAGAAGCTGATACCATGGCTCTACTCCAGGAGATGAGAAGCTGATACCAGGACTCTACTCCAGCAGATGAGAAGCTGATACCAGGGCTCTACTCCAGGATATGAGAAGCTAATACCATGGCTCTACTCCAGGAGATGAGAAGCTGATACCATGGCTCTACTCCAGAAAATGAGAAGCTGATACCAGGGCTCTACCCCAGGAGATGAGAAGCTGATACCAGGGTTATACTCCAGGAGATGAGAAGCTGATACCAGGGCTCTACTCCAGGAGATGACAAACTGATACCAGGGCTCTACTCCTGGAGATGAGAAGCTGATACCAGGGCTCTACTCCTGGAGATGAGAAGCTGAAACCAGGACTCTACTCCAGGAGATGAGAAGCTGATACCAGGGCTCGACTCCAGAAGATGAGAAGCTGATACCATGGCTCTACTCCAGATGAGAAGCTGATACCAGGGCTCTACTCCAGGAGATGAGAAGCTGACACCAGGGCTCTACTCCAGGAGATGAGAAACTGACACCAGGGCTCTACTCCAGGAGATGAGAAGCTGATACCATGGCTCTACTCCAGATGAGAAGCTGATACCAGGGCTCTACTCCAGGAGATGAGAAGCTGACACCAGGGCTCTACTCCAGGAGATGAGAAGCTGATACCATGGCTCTACTCCAGGAGATGAGAAGCTGATACCATGGCTCTACTCCAGGAGATGAGAAGCTGATACCAGGGTTATACTCCACGAGATGAGAAGCTGATACCATGGGTTTACTGCAGGAGATGAGAAGCTGATACCATGGCTGTACTCCAGGAGATGAGAAGCTGATACCAGGGCTCTACTCCAGGAGATGGGAAGCTGATACCAGGGCTCTACTCCAGGAGATGAGAAGCTGATACCATGGCTCTACTCCAGGAGATGAGAAGCTGATACCATGGCTCTACAACAGGAGATGAGAAGCTGATACCATGGCTCTACTCCAGGAGATGAGAAGCTGATACCAGGGCTGTACTCCAGGATATGAGAAGCTGATACCAGGACTCTACTCCAGCAGATGAGAAGCTGATACCAGGGCTCTACTCCAGGATATGAGAAGCTAATACCATGGCTCTACTCCAGGAGATGAGAAGCTGATACCATGGCTCTACTCCAGAAAATGAGAAGCTGATACCAGGGCTCTACCCCAGGAGATGAGAAGCTGATACCAGGGTTATACTCCAGGAGATGAGAAGCTGATACCAGGGCTCTACTCCAGGAGATGACAAACTGATACCAGGGCTCTACTCCTGGAGATGAGAAGCTGATACCAGGGCTCTACTCCAGGAGATGAGAAGATGACACCATCGCTCTACTCCAGGAGATGAGAAGCTGATACCAGGACTCTACTCCAGGAGATGAGAAACTGATACCAGGGCTCTACTCCAGGAGATGAGAAACTGATACCAGGGCTCTACTCCAGGAGATGAGAAACTGATACCAGAGCTCTACTCCAGGAGATGAGAAGCTGATACCAGGGCTCTACTCCAGAAAATGAGAAACTGATACCAGGGCTCTACTCCAGGAGATGAGAAGCTGATACCATGGCTCTACAACAGGAGATGAGAAGCTGATACCAGGGCTCTACTCCAAGAAAAGAGAAGCTGACACCAGGACTTTACTCCAGGAGATGAGAAGCTGATACCAGGGCTCTACTCCAGGTGATGAGAAGCTGATACCATGGCTCTACTCCAGGAGATGAGAAGCTGATACCAGGGCTCTACTCCAGGAGATGAGAAGCTGATACCAGCGCTCTACAACAGGAGATGAGAAGCTGATACCAGGGCTCTACTCCAGGAGATGAGAAGCTGATACCAGGGCTCTACTCCAGGAGATGAGAAGCTGATACCAGCGCTCTACAACAGGAGATGAGAAGCTGATACCAGGGCTCTACTCCAGGAGATGAGAAGCTGATACAAGGGCTCTACCCCAGGAGATGAGAAGCTGATACCAGGGCTCTACTCCAGGAGATGAGAAGCTGATACCAGGACTCTACTCCAGCAGATGAGAAGCTGATACCAGGGCTCTACTCCAGGAGATGAGAAGCTAATACCATGGCTCTACTCCAGGAGATGAGAAGCTGATACCATGGCTCTACTCCAGAAAATGAGAAGCTGATACCAGGGCTCTACCCCAGGAGAAGAGAAGCTGATACCATGGCTCCACTCCAGGAGAAGAAAAGCTGATACCAGGGTTATACTCCAGGAGATGAGAAGCTGATACCAGGGCTCTACTCCAGGAGATGAGAAGCTGATACCAGGGCTCTACTCACTGAGATGAGAAGCTGATAACATGGCTCTACTCCAGGAGATGACAAACTGATACCAGGGCTCTACTCCTGGAGATGAGAAGCTGATACCAGGGCTCTACTCCAGGAGATGAGAAGCTGAAACCAGGACTCTACTCCAGGAGATGAGAAGCTGATACCAGGGCTCTACTCCAGGAGATGAGAAGCTGATACCAGGGCTCTACTCCAGGAGATGAGAAGCTGATACCAGGGCTCTACTCCAGGAGATGAGAAACTGATACCAGGGCTCTACTCCAGGAGATGAGAAGCTGATACCATGGCTCTACTCCAGGAGATGAGAAACTGATACCAGGGCTCTACCCCAGGAGAAGAGAAGCTGATACCATGGCTCTACTCCAGGAGAAGAAAAGCTGATACCAGGGTTATACTCCAGGAGATGAGAAGCTGATACCAGGGCTCTACTCCAGGAGATGAGAAGCTGATACCAGGGCTCTACTCACTGAGATGAGAAGCTGATAACATGGCTCTACTCCAGGAGATGACAAACTGATACCAGGGCTCTACTCCTGGAGATGAGAAGCTGATACCAGGGCTCTACTCCAGGAGATGAGAAGCTGAAACCAGGACTCTACTCCAGGAGATGAGAAGCTGATACCAGGGCTCTACTCCAGGAGATGAGAAGCTGATACCAGGGCTCTACTCCAAGAAAAGAGAAGCTGACACCAGGACTTTTCTCCAGGAGATGAGAAGCTGATACCAGGGCTCTACTCCAGGAGATGAGAAGCTGATACCATGGCTCTACTCCAGGAGATGAGAAGCTGATACCAGGGCTCTACTCCAGGAGATGAGAAGCTGATACCAGCGCTCTACAACAGGAGATGAGAAGCTGATACCAGGGCTCTACTCCAGGATATGAGAAGCTGATACCAGGGCTCTACTGCAGGAGATGAGAAGCTGATACCAGGGCTCTACTCCAGGAGATGAGAAGCTGATACCATGGCTCTACTCCAGGAGATGAGAAGCTGATACCAGGACTCTACTCCAGCAGATGAGAAGCTGATACCAGGGCTCTACTCCAGGATATGAGAAGCTAATACCATGGCTCTACTCCAGGAGATGAGAAGCTGATACCATGGCTCTACTCCAGAAAATGAGAAGCTGATACCAGGGCTCTACCCCAGGAGATGAGAAGCTGATACCAGGGTTATACTCCAGGAGATGAGAAGCTGATACCAGGGCTCTACTCCAGGAGATGACAAACTGATACCAGGGCTCTACTCCTGGAGATGAGAAGCTGATACCAGGGCTCTACTCCTGGAGATGAGAAGCTGAAACCAGGACTCTACTCCAGGAGATGAGAAGCTGATACCAGGGCTCGACTCCAGAAGATGAGAAGCTGATACCATGGCTCTACTCCAGATGAGAAGCTGATACCAGGGCTCTACTCCAGGAGATGAGAAGCTGACACCAGGGCTCTACTCCAGGAGATGAGAAACTGACACCAGGGCTCTACTCCAGGAGATGAGAAGCTGATACCATGGCTCTACTCCAGATGAGAAGCTGATACCAGGGCTCTACTCCAGGAGATGAGAAGCTGACACCAGGGCTCTACTCCAGGAGATGAGAAGCTGATACCATGGCTCTACTCCAGGAGATGAGAAGCTGATACCATGGCTCTACTCCAGGAGATGAGAAGCTGATACCAGGGTTATACTCCACGAGATGAGAAGCTGATACCATGGGTTTACTGCAGGAGATGAGAAGCTGATACCATGGCTGTACTCCAGGAGATGAGAAGCTGATACCAGGGCTCTACTCCAGGAGATGGGAAGCTGATACCAGGGCTCTACTCCAGGAGATGAGAAGCTGATACCATGGCTCTACTCCAGGAGATGAGAAGCTGATACCATGGCTCTACAACAGGAGATGAGAAGCTGATACCATGGCTCTACTCCAGGAGATGAGAAGCTGATACCAGGGCTGTACTCCAGGATATGAGAAGCTGATACCAGGACTCTACTCCAGCAGATGAGAAGCTGATACCAGGGCTCTACTCCAGGATATGAGAAGCTAATACCATGGCTCTACTCCAGGAGATGAGAAGCTGATACCATGGCTCTACTCCAGAAAATGAGAAGCTGATACCAGGGCTCTACCCCAGGAGATGAGAAGCTGATACCAGGGTTATACTCCAGGAGATGAGAAGCTGATACCAGGGCTCTACTCCAGGAGATGACAAACTGATACCAGGGCTCTACTCCTGGAGATGAGAAGCTGATACCAGGGCTCTACTCCTGGAGATGAGAAGCTGAAACCAGGACTCTACTCCAGGAGATGAGAAGCTGATACCAGGGCTCGACTCCAGAAGATGAGAAGCTGATACCATGGCTCTACTCCAGATGAGAAGCTGATACCAGGGCTCTACTCCAGGAGATGAGAAGCTGACACCAGGGCTCTACTCCAGGAGATGAGAAACTGACACCAGGGCTCTACTCCAGGAGATGAGAAGCTGATACCATGGCTCTACTCCAGATGAGAAGCTGATACCAGGGCTCTACTCCAGGAGATGAGAAGCTGACACCAGGGCTCTACTCCAGGAGATGAGAAGCTGATACCATGGCTCTACTCCAGGAGATGAGAAGCTGATACCATGGCTCTACTCCAGGAGATGAGAAGCTGATACCAGGGTTATACTCCACGAGATGAGAAGCTGATACCATGGGTTTACTGCAGGAGATGAGAAGCTGATACCATGGCTGTACTCCAGGAGATGAGAAGCTGATACCAGGGCTCTACTCCAGGAGATGGGAAGCTGATACCAGGGCTCTACTCCAGGAGATGAGAAGCTGATACCATGGCTCTACTCCAGGAGATGAGAAGCTGATACCATGGCTCTACAACAGGAGATGAGAAGCTGATACCATGGCTCTACTCCAGGAGATGAGAAGCTGATACCAGGGCTGTACTCCAGGATATGAGAAGCTGATACCAGGGCTCTACTCCAGGAGATGAGAAGCTGATACCATGGCTCTACTCCAGGAGATGAGAAACTGATACCAGGGCTCTACTCCAGAAAATGAGTAGCTGATACCAGGGCTCTACTCCACGAGATGAGAAGCTGATACCATGGGTCTACTGCAGGAGATGAGAAGCTGATACCAGGGCTCTACTCCAGGAGATGAGAAGCTGATACCATGGCTCTACCCCAGGAGATGAGAAGCTGATACCAGGGCTCTACTCCAGGAGATGAGAAGCTGATACCATGGCTCTACCCCAGGAGATGAGAAGCTGATACCAGGGCTCTACTCCAGGAGATGAGAAGCTGATACCATGGCTCTACCCCAGGAGATGAGAAGCTGATACCAGGGCTCTACTCCAGGAGATGAGAAGCTGATACCAGGGCTCTACCCCAGGAGATGAGAAGCTGATACCAGGGCTCTACTCCAGGAGATGAGAAGCTGATACCATGGCTCTACTCCAGGAGATGAGAAGCTGATACCATGGCTCTACTCCAGGAGATGAGAAGCTGATACCAGGGCTGTACTCCAGGATATGAGAAGCTGATACCATGGCTCTACTCCAGGATATGAGAAGCTGATACCATGGCTCTACTCTAGGAGATGAGAAGCTGATACCATGGCTCTACTCCAGGAGATGAGAAGCTGATACCAGGGCTCTACTCCAGGAGATGAGAAGCTGATACCATGGCTCTACTCCAGAAAATGAGTAGCTGATACCAGGGCTCTACTCCAGGAGATGAGAAGCTGATACCAAGGCTCTACTCCAGGAGATGAGAAGCTGATACCATGGCTCTACTTCACGAGATGAGAAGCTGATACCATGGCTCTACTTCACGAGATGAGAAGCTGATACCAGGGCTCTACTCCAGGAGATGAGAAGCTGATACCAGGACTCTACTCCAGGAGATGAGAAGCTGATACCAGGACTCTACTCCAGGAGATGAGAAGCTGATACCAGGGATCTATTTCTAAAGATGATACCAGGACTTTACTCCAGGAGATGAGAAGCTGTTCAGATATTAGGTTTGTGCATAATCTACATGGTCTTTATAGTAATAGTCAATTCTATGCGTTCATGTGAGGCCTGTGAGGTGTGAACAAGGCCTGGAGGACGCAGCTATTCTCATGATTTCTGAGGGTGGAGTCCACATTGCTGGATGTTAGCAAGAAATGAAAGTGAAACTGTGTGATGGCTTATGTCACAGATACTAAACTCTGAGCCTTATTATTCCGGATCCTGCACTCACTGCAGCTGCACCCCACACTCCTGACTGTCCTCCGACACCGCACTGACCATGGGAGACGGCCCCTACCAGTTCCCTGTGGCTCTTAAGTGGGACGAGGGCCCCGACAGCCTGAAACAAGTGAAAAACAAACTTCTGCTGCATTTCCAGAGCAAGAACAAGTCTAATGGTGGAGAATGTCAGATCCGGGACTTGGACTGCAGCCGGGGGTACATCCTGATACACTTCAAAGATGAGGGGGGTAAGTACTGAGGACTGGGGGTACATCCTGATACACTGCAGAGATGAGGGGGGTAATTACTGAGGACTGGGGGTACATCCTGATACACTTCAGAGATGAGGGGGGTAAGTACTGAGGACTGGGGGTACATCCTGATACACTGCAGAGATGAGGGGGGTAAGTACTGAGGACTGGGGGTACATCCTGATACACTTCAAAGATGAGGGGGGTAAGTACTGAGGACTGGGGGTACATCCTGATACACTGCAGAGATGAGGGGGGTAAGTACTGAGGACTGGGGGTACATCCTAATACACTGCAGAGATGAGGGGTGTAAGTACTGAGGACTGGGGGTACATCCTGATACACTTCAAAGATGAGGGGGGTAAGTACTGTGGACTGGGGGTACATCCTGATACACTTCAAAGATGAGGGGGGTAAGTACTGAGGACTGGGGGTACATCCTGATACACTGCAGAGATGAGGGGGGTAAGTACTGAGGACTGGGGGTACATCCTGATACACTACAGAGATGAGGGGGGTAATTACTGAGGACTGGGGGTACATCCTGATACACTGCAGAGATGAGGGGGGTAAGTACTGAGGACTGGGGGTACATCCTGATACACTGCAGAGATGAGGGGGGTAAGTACTGAGGACTGGGGGTACATCCTGATACACTGCAGAGATGAGGGGGGTAAGTACTGAGGACTGGGGGTACATCCTGATACACTGCAGAGATGAGGGGGGTAATTACTGAGGACTGGGGGTACATCCTGATACACTGCAGAGATGAGGGGGGTAAGTACTGAGGACTGGGGGTACATCCTGATACACTGCAGAGATGAGGGGGGTAAGTACTGAGGACTGGGGGTACATCCTGATACACTGCAGAGATGAGGGGGGTAAGTACTGAGGACTGGGGGTACATCCTGATACACTGCAGAGATGAGGGGGTAAGTACTGAGGACTGGGGGTACATCCTGATACACTGCAGAGATGAGGGGGGTAATTACTGAGGACTGAGGGTACATCCTGATACACTTCAAAGATGAGGGGGGTAAGTACTGAGGACTGGGGGTACATCCTGATACACTGCAGAGATGAGGGGGGTAAGTACTGAGGACTGGGGGTACATCCTGATACACTGCAGAGATGAGGGGGGTAAGTACTGAGGACTGGGGGTACATCCTGATACACTGCAGAGATGAGGGGGGTAAGTACTGAGGACTGGGGGTACATCTTGATACACTGCAGAGATGAGGGGGGTAATTACTGAGGACTGGGGGTACATCCTGATACACTGCAGAGATGAGGGGGGTAAGTACTGAGGACTGGGGGTACATCCTGATACACTGCAGAGATGAGGGGGGTAAGTACTGAGGACTGGGGGTACATCTTGATACACTGCAGAGATGAGGGGGGTAATTACTGAGGACTGGGGGTACATCCTGATACACTTCAAAGATGAGGGGGGTAAGTACTGAGGACTGGGGGTGCATCCTGATACACTTCAAAGATGAGGGGGGTAAGTACTGAGGACTGGGGGTACATCCTGATACACTGCAGAGATGAGGGGGGTAATTACTGAAAACTGGGGGTACATCCTGATACACTGCAGAGATGAGGGGGGTAATTACTGAGGACTGGGGGTACATCCTGATACACTGCAGAGATGAGGGGGGTAATTACTGAGGACTGGGGGTACATCCTGATACACTTCAGAGATGAGGGGGGTAAGTACTGAGGACTGGGGGTACATCCTGATACACTGCAGAGATGAGGGGGGTAAGTACTGAGGACTGGGGGTACATCCTGATACACTGCAGAGATGAGGGGGGGGGGGGTAAATGACTCCGGTAGAATTCTATTGTATTATTTATTGGTCACTGTTATTATTATATTATAACTATTTTATTCATATTTTTCAGAGCGGGACCAGGTTCTTCAGAAGGAGAGTCATGAGCTGAAACTACAAGGGGGCAAGAAGTTGAAGCTGAATGTGAGCTCCGTAGACGCGGTGAGGGGCGGTGGAGCGCAGGAAGAGGTAGCGGTACGTGCAGCAGGGAGAGGTCAGCGCGGGGGATGGGAGTTATACATGTAGGAGTATAGAATGATGACCCCTGTGCAGAGCGATACTGATAATAACAAGCAATGAAGGATATAGCAGAGGCGACAATGTAACAGCCGCTCATCTTCCCACAAGCTGGATCCCTGGACAGACCCTAAAATAAGAATCCCCTAATTGAGATGTTCGGGGCAATTGCATCCAATAAATAACCCTCAAAATTTAGGCGAAAATGAAGTATAATTTCTTTTCAATTTCTATGTTCACATTTACTGATGTCTGAATAAGCTTAAAACGACCACTCGCCAGTCACATCTCATATAACGTGGGGATAACTGGACGTACACATTAGATAATTGTCAGTAAATCCCACCGGTGTCCACGAGATCCAGCAACAAGCTGATGTGTCTGGAGCCGCCACTGCCCCGGGGGCAACAAGGATCAGCAGGACAGGCGGGAGAACAGAGCTACAACCCCTAATGATCAATGTCAGTATAAGCCCCATCATCTCCTCTCCTGCCTCATTAAACTCCCCATGCACATAACATTCAGGGTATGTTCACACGGCCTATTTACGGATGTAATTCGGGCGTTTTTGCCCCGAATTACGTCTGAAAATAGCGCCTCAATAGCGCTGACAAACATCTGCCCATTGAAAGCAATGGGCAGACGTTTGTCTGTTCACACGAGGCGTATATTTACGCGCCGCTGTCAAATGACGGCGCGCAAATAGACGCCCGCGTCAAAGAAGTGTCATGTCAATTCTTTGGCCGTAATTGGAGCCGTTATTCATTGACTCCAATGAATAGCAGCGCCAATTACGCCCGTAATGGACGCGGCGTTCAAGCGCCTGCACATGCCGTTACGGCTGAAATTACGGGGATGTTTTCAGGCTGAAACATCCCCGTAATTTCAGCCGTAATGGACGCCCTCGTGTGAACATACCCTAATAATGCGGGATCCTCTGACAATATGCTAAGTATGGCGGCCCCCGGACTGGCCTCCATAGGACCGACCTTAAGGGCTCATTAAGACGAGCGTAAAACTCGACCATGTGCTTTGCGTGAAAATCGTGCACAGCGCACTGCCCGTTGATACCAATGGGGCCATTCACAGATGCAGGAGTTTTCATGCAGCGTTTTTTCCTATATTGGTACGTTTTTCAGGCAGCTGCACGCACATTGAAGTCAATCGGTACGTGAAAATCACGCACAGCACACGGATTCACATCCATTCCATAAAAATAAAAATAAAGTGCTTTGTGAGGGTGTGAAAAACGCATGCCACTCGCAATGCACACTGATGCATAACGCCTAAGGCCGGATTCACACGAGCGTGTGCGTTTTGTGCCGTGTGTCAGTCGCGTATGATGCGTGATTTGTAAACAGAACAGCATGTGGTGCTTTTCTGTTTTCCTTCATAGTCTTTACTGCTGTTGCGCGAATCACACGGATGTGCTTCCATGTGGTGCTCGTGATTTTCACGCACCCGTTGACTTCAATGGGTGTGAAATGCGCGAACAACGCACAAATATAGGACATGTTGTGAGTTTTACGCAGCGGACACACGGACAGTCTGCACGGTCCCATAGACTAACATAGGTCCGTGCGAGTCGCGTGAAAATCACTTGCGTTGCACGGACGTATTACACGTTCGTCTAAATAAGCCTGAAGGGTCATACAGGGTCAGCTGCTGAAGGGGGCACCTCAGATGACCCTGCACTCGGGGCTTGTGACCTCCACAACTCTTAATCTATATTGTATAGCAGTGTTATTAGTATGTATGGTCACTGTATACAGATATATACGTCATGTTGTAGTGTACAGTATATAGTTGCAGTGTATGGTGGTGGCAGCATTGTATAGTAGTTACTTAGCCAGTTTATGACATTGATATTTGGGAACTATTCTGTATGACACTTATGATCAGGCATTGTTTGGTTTGGTTACACCATAAGGGGGCAACAGAGAATTTGCACACAGGTCACCATCCAACATAAGGTCGACCCCTGACAGCAGATTTTGCCCAGAAAGCTAGGATTGAGCAGCTTGGACTTCACCATGTATAATCCATTTTCTACTGCGAGATGAGCAATCTACCAGAGGGGTCTGAGGAGTGTGGTATGGACAGTAAAGGCTGCAGGGGACAGAGGAGTGAGGAGGGGAGAGAAGGGGCTCAAAGTGAACAGGGGGGGGGGGTTATCTGGAGGGGACAGAGAAGTGTGGAGGGGGACGGAGGAGTGTGGAGGGGGACGGAGGAGTGTGGAGGGGGACGGAGGAGTGTGGAGGGGGACGGAGGAGTGTGGAGGGGGACGGAGGAGTGTGGAGGAGGACGGAGGAGTGTGGAGGGGACGGAGGAGTGTGGAGGGGGACGGAGGAGTGTGGAGGGGGACGGAGGAGTGTGGAGGAGGACGGAGGAGTGTGGAGGGGGACGGAGGAGTGTGGAGGAGGACGGAGGAGTGTGGAGGGGACGGAGGAGTGTGGAGGGGGACGGTGGAGTGTGGAGGGGGACGGTGGAGTGTGGAGGGGGACGGTGGAGTGTGGAGGGGGACGGAGGAGTGTGGAGGAGGACGGAGGAGTGTGGAGGGGGACGGAGGAGTGTGGAGGGGGACGGTGGAGTGTGGAGGAGGACGGAGGAGTGTGGAGGGGGACGGAGGAGTGTGGAGGGGGACGGAGGAGTGTGGAGGAGGACGGAGGAGTGTGGAGGAGGACGGAGGAGTGTGGAGGGGGACGGTGGAGTGTGGAGGAGGACGGAGGAGTGTGGAGGGGGACGGAGGAGTGTGGAGGAGGACGGAGGAGTGTGGAGGAGGACGGAGGAGTGTGGAGGGGGACGGTGGAGTGTGGAGGGGGACGGTGGAGTGTGGAGGGGGACGGAGGAGTGTGGAGGAGGACGGAGGAGTGTGGAGGGGGACGGAGGAGTGTGGAGGGGGACGGTGGAGTGTGGAGGAGGACGGAGGAGTGTGGAGGGGGACGGAGGAGTGTGGAGGGGGACGGAGGAGTGTGGAGGGGGACGGAGGAGTGTGGAGGGGGACGGAGGAGTGTGGAGGGGGACGGAGGAGTGTGGAGGAGGACGGAGGAGTGTGAAGGGGGACGGAGGAGTGTGGAGGGGGACGGAGGAGTGTGGAGGGGACGGAGGAGTGTGGAGGGGGACGGAGGAGTGTGGAGGGGACGAGTGACGGAGGAGTGTGGAGGAGGACGGAGGAGTGTGGAGGGGGACGGAGGAGTGTGGAGGGGACGGAGGAGTGTGGAGGGGACGGAGGAGTGTGGAGGGGACGGAGGGGTGGAGGGGACGGAGGAGTGTGAAGGGGACGGAGGAGTGTGGAGGGGACGGAGGAGTGTGGAGGGGACGGAGGAGTGTGAAGGGGACAGAGGAGTGTGGAGGGGACAGAGGAGTGTGGAGGGGACAGAGGAGTGTGGAGGGGGACTGTTTTTGTGTCCTGTCACAGCAGAAACAGATTTGCTGTACCCTGATTCCCTTACTGTATCAGAGTCTGGAAAACAAAAGAAAGCAGAACTGACATCAGCTAAACGCAGGCAACAGGTAATCATTGGCTCTGACCTTTTGTTACGTTTTCTTGCAGAAACTAGGAAGAGACGAGCTTCTCCCCAGTCCAGGTAATTCATCATAGAGTCACTGCTGATATCTTGTATGTAGCTGTAGATAATAAAAGGTGATGTAGTAGTGGCGTCTGGGTTGATTTAGGGAGTAGAGCTCTGGGCTCATGTAGCAGTGGGGCCCCGGTCTCATGTTGTAGTGGGGCCCTGGTCTCATGTAGCAGTGGGGCCCTGGTCTCATGTTGTAGTGGGGCCCTGGTCTCATGTTGTAGTGGGGCCCTGGTCTCATGTAGCAGTGGGGCCCTGGTCTCATGTTGTAGTGGGGCCCTGGTCTCATGTAGTAGTGGGGCCCTGATCTCATGTTGTAGTGGGGCCCTAGTCTCATGTAGTAGTGGGGCCCTGGTCTCATGTAGCAGTGGGGCCCCGGTCTCATGTTGTAGTGGGGCCCTGGTCTCATGTAGCAGTGGGGCCCTGGTCTCATGTTGTAGTGGGGCCCCGGTCTCATGTTGTAGTGGGGCCCTGGTCTCATGTAGCAGTGGGGCCCTGGTCTCATGTTGTAGTGGGGCCCTGGTCTCATGTTGTAGTGGGGCCCTGGTCTCATGTAGTAGTGGGGCCCTGGTCTCATGTAGTAGTGGGGCCCTGGTCTCATGTAGTAGTGGGGCCCTGGTCTCATGTAGTAGTGGGGCCCTGGTCTCATGTAGTAGTGGGGCCCTGATCTCATGTAGTAGTGGGGCCCTGGTCTCATGTAGTAGTGGGGCCCTGATCTCATGTAGTAGTGGGGCCCTGGTCTCATGTAGTAGTGGGGCCCTGGTCTCATGAAGTAGTGGGGTCCTGGTCTCATGTTGTAGTGGGGCCCTGGTCTCATGTAGTAGTGGGGCCCTAGTCTCATGTAGTAGTGGGGCCCTGGTCTCATGTAGTAGTGGGGCCCTGGTCTCATGAAGTAGTGGGGTCCTGGTCTCATGTTGTAGAGGGGCCCTGGTCTCATGTAGTAGTGGGGCCCTGGTCTCATGTAGTAGTGGGGCCCTGATCTCATGTAGTAGTGGGGCCCTGGTCTCATGTAGTAGTGGGGCCCTGGTCTCATGTAGTAGTGGGGCCCTGGTCTCATGTTGTAGTGGGGCCCTGGTCTCATGTAGTAGTGGGGCCCTGGTCTCATGTTGTAGAGGGGCCCTGGTCTCATGTAGTAGTGGGGCCCTGGTCTCATGTAGTAGTGGGGCCCTGATCTCATGTAGTAGTGGGGCCCTGGTCTCATGTAGTAGTGGGGCCCTGGTCTCATGTAGTAGTGGGGCCCTGGTCTCATGTAGTAGTGGGGCCCTGGTCTCATGTTGTAGTGGGGCCCTGGTCTCATGTAGTAGTGGGGCCCTGGTCTCATGTTGTAGTGGGGCCCTGGTCTCATGTAGTAGTGGGGCCCTGGTCTCATGTTGTAGAGGGGCCCTGGTCTCATGTAGTAGTGGGGCCCTGGTCTCATGTAGTAGTGGGGCCCTGATCTCATGTAGTAGTGGGGCCCTGGTCTCATGTAGTAGTGGGGCCCTGGTCTCATGTTGTAGTGGGGCCCTGGTCTCATGTAGTAGTGGGGTCCAGCCAGGCCCTTATTGAAGATACCAGTCATAGCGCATGAGAATCTGTCACTGATATGAGCTCTGCTACATGACAGCTGAATGTGTTTTATAGTGAGAACTTTGGAGGCCCATAAAATCACATAAGAGCAGATTTATCAATGACATTTTCTTCACTCCAGAAACATCTGAATGTTAATGGCTTCCTCTGGATCGGGTGTGTGCGCCACATTTAGGGCTGATGTGAGGGTTAAAGTCTCTGGTTTATAAATAACAGAATGTTTCCCAATTTAACAGCTGAAAAGATCTCACAAAATAAACCAAGAAGTCAGGGCCAGCACCTCCTCTCCAATGTGGTTCTGATCGAGAACGTCCAGGACTCCCACTTGTCTGAGATGTTGACCCTTCTCATAGAGACTATTAGTGACAGGAATGATGACATCGACTTTTACTTGGAGAGAATCCCTGAGATCCACTCGGCCGTCATCACCTTCACCAGTGACATCGGTAAAAATCAGACTGTGTCTTGTAGAACTAGAAATTGATCCCATCATCCATATCATGTGAATGTTTACAGTGTCTATACAGATCAATGGAGAGGACTATATGACATCCGGATAGGAAACCTATTATTCATTGCGCCTTGTCTGCCTTCAAGTCATTGTGAATCTCTTGAGGCGTGAGAATGAGACTTGATCAGTAGACGTTGAGCAGTAGGTGACTGTAGTAAGATATTGGCTGCTGCGTCGTCGTGTTTGAAGAACTATTCCCAGATGCCACCAAAATAGTCTAGACTTGTCAAAAATATCCGATTTCCACCTTTATTGTTGGGGAAAATGACCTGATCCTTCCATAGATGAAGCACTAGAGAAATGACAGGAAGTTCTGACTACTAGAAATTTTGAAAGAGCGTTTGTTGTTAGAGCATTGGCCCATAATTATGGAAGGTCCCATGAAAAAAGCTTCACTTAGGCCGGTCCTACAAAAAAAACAAACAAAAGTTTTTTCCTCAATTCCAGAGAGATTTCCCCTTGTTGTTTGTACAGCGCATGGAAAGAGCAGACCTTATAACCCTTGTATATATATTTGGTATATTACCCGGATCATCCCGGCCCCCCACCATCACTTTTATTGTATTAGTTGTCCACCTTTTTTTACCCTGCTTCATTTCTCCTTTACATATTGTAGTACACAAAGCTTTATATTTACTCGTGATGTGGCCCACATACTGCCTGAGCACATAATAATAGGTGACTTTAGATATTGCGCCCCGTAGGGGCACGTGGTTGTCTTATTTTGCCAGTTTCCTCGGGTCTACACCTCTGTCGGTTCTTTACCAGCATCAATGTGTACTGAGACGAGACCATTTGTTTTTCTTCAATCAGACGTCTTCAGTTTTATCCAGAAATTTTGCAACAACCACAGAGTAAAACAGCTGAAACTGACAGCGAAGCCTCTAGAGGAGACCAGAAGCATCAGGGCTGAAGGTTTACCCCCAAACACCGAAAAGGACCACGTCATCATCTATTTCGAGAGCTCGAAGCTCGGTGGTGGTGAAGTACAAGATGCAGTGATGATCCCTGAGGAAGAGGCGGCGCTGGTTACCTTCTCTGATGTACAAAGTAAGTGACGTAGAGAGGCCTGACCGTAATACAGAAGATTGTAATATAAATGGAACTAGAGAGGTTCGGATGTTCTAGATGAGCTTTCCCGGGATCACCTCATTGTAGTCGTATTCTATCAAAAGGGCTTGAGACTAAACGTCATCACAAACATTATAATATGGATATTGCCATCATTTATATCACTAATGCCTGAACTGAAAACCAACAGTAGATATGTAAAATACCCACAGACGGGTCCCACCCCATGAGCCCAGCTCTGTCACCCCCAAACATCCCATCTACAGGTATCACCCCACTCACCCTTATATTTCCCAAACATCACCCCAGTTTCCCAATTACTTCCTAAATCTATTTTTGGTCTCCCTCTTTTTCATCCCGTCTGTTATCTCATTCATTGACCTGTATTATAATAGAACGAGTACAATCGCGCCGGTTCCAACAAATCTGCTTTTCCTTTGCACTTGTTTTAATGTATGTCCATCCGTATCGACCTCCTCGGCCTTACATTAGGAAGCGCAAGTTCAAAGATGTCACTCCTGGATGACGTCACATAGACCACCTGCGAGAGGAGAAGTACATTCCGGGGTCAGCCTGAGGAGGAGGAGGAGGTCACCTCAGTGAATGTCGGGGTGCACCTCACAATTGATAAATTGCAGTTTTGTTAGAGATATATATATAAAACCCTCAGCTGCTTTTCTGCTCTTAACACAATAATTACATGAAATGCATGGTTTCTGTTTATACTATTACTTAGTGAAGCTAAAAGCAGACACGACCCGCTGCAAGTGTGAACAGTCTATGGAAGGCCGTCCTGCGGAGGACACATCTGTCTAATACTAATGCTAGGTCTTTCTTTATTATAGTTGTGAAGGTCATAATGGAAAAGAAACACATCTTTGGTACTCGGCCGATCTCTGTGTATCGATACTACCCCATCTTAGATATAGCGCTATATGGGAAGCAAAGACCCTGTGTAGTAAAACCACAGCCAATCCAGATCCCGATCAGTCCATACTTAATGGAGTATATATGGAAAGACGCAAGACTAAAGCAAAGCATGGAGAAAAACATGTCCGATAAAAAGTGTGACATCATATGGCCAGAACTAAACTGCTCAAAACCCGTCATCACATTGTGTTTTCCCAACTCTCTATCATCACATATACGGACTATGGCGAAGGTTGCCCACATGTGGACTGACAAAGTCTCCGCTGAGTTCTCACTTATTATTTCAAGGTATAAAGTCATAGACTGTAAAACAAATCCGTCAGCGTGGGAGGACATCAAGGAACAGATCTCCACTCCTGCCTATGACGGACTATTGATCAAACCCAACGCTGATGCTGAGACGGTCTTCCTGGCCGGCACAATGAAGGATGTTAATAAGATTGAGCAGACGTTCAGGAAACTGGTGGAGGAAATCACCAAAAAAGCAGATCGAAACAGTCAAGTGACAACCATGACAGAACCTATGACTGCAGCTCTCTATCAGATTATATGTAGCAGTGGCCAGGAGAAGAAGATACTGTCCGCGGTCCCAGAGCTGAAGATGGAGTACGACCCGTCCACACACAATGTCAGGCTCACTGGACTGCGAGACGAAGTTCTCCAAGCCAAGTGTGAAATACTTCATGTCAAACAGCAGCTGAAATCCAAACCCATTCCGCTGAACCCGCACGTCCTTCAGTTCTTGATGTTCGCCGACAATGATGAGGTCTCTTGTCTTCTTTTTATACGTCACAAAATCAATGCACTAATGAGGATTGAAGAAAATGCCGTCCAACTGACCGGTTACTCAAAAAAAGACCTGACGGACGCAGAAGAGCAAATTAGTCGAGAATTAATTTGTCAGAGAATTCCAGTTGAGGACAAGAATATCCTACAAAGTCCAGAGTGGCGGAGTCTCCAATCTCATCTTCATGACTCCCTCAATTCTGAGACCTGCACAGTTATAATCCAGGAATTCCCTCCCGGAGCTGAGAATGATGTGGTGGTCGCTGGTTTGTCTTCCAATGTACACAAGGGTTACAAAATGATCCATGAATTTGTAGAAAAAAACACTCCAATGCAGAAGAATATCCAGGTCAAGTCCATGGCAGTCATGCAGTTCATCAAGGAGGAGAAGAAACACAGTTTGGATAACTTGAAACAAATTAATGTTCGGGTTGTTTTAGGACTTAGAAATATACACTTGACGGGAACCAAGAGTTATGTGGAGGAAGCGGCTTCCTTTGTACAGCAGTTGCTGTCCTCTGTGTATTATGATACCTTGCACATTGATAAACCTGGAGCCAACAAGTTTTGTCTGTCTAATGAAGAGCTGTTTGTGACAATGACGAAGAACAAATACAAATGTGTGGTCCATTTACAGAAAGACGGGGAAGATGAGGATGTAATTAACGTAACAACTCCAGATGAGCCTCAATGCCAAATACAAGTGCCCCAGGGGGTGACTATCTCGGTATACAGAGGAGACTTGTGCAGTCACAATGCAGATGTAATTGTTAATGCAGCCAATGAAGATCTGAAACACATTGGGGGTCTGGCGCTGGCATTACTGGACGCAGCAGGACCCAAACTCCAAAACGACTGTGACAGTATTATCCGTAAGCAAGGTCGCTTGTTCCCTGGTGAATCCGTGATCACAGATGCAGGAAACTTGCCATGTAAGCAGGTCATACATACTGTGGGGCCAAGATGGAATGCCGCCTCATCACAAAGATGTAAGGGTCTTCTACAGACAGCGATAAGGAACAGTTTAGCGTTGGCTGATGAGCGAGGCCATAAGTCCATTGCCATTCCGGCTGTCAGCTCTGGTATCTTCGGATTGCCTGTAGACCTATGTGCAGAAAGCATTGTAGAGGCCATCAAAGAGTTTGTGGAAGGTACACGCAGATCCAGCTCAGTTACCAATATTAATCTGGTGGACACCAAAGATGAAACCATCGCAGCATTCACCAAGTCTCTCAAGGAACAGTTCAAGGATCAGAACTTTGATCTTTCGCCAAGAAACTCAGTGAGGAGAGCGAAGGAGACGAAGCCTCAAAGGAGAGAGCAAGGAGCTACTGCGAGTCAGATGATAGACAACCAAAATATAGTCATAAAAGTCAAAGAAGGACTTCTTCAAGACTCAATGGTAAGTGCTGTTTATTATCCCTTCATGTAGTGACCCCATTATACGATTACTTGCACTTCTTGTGGTAGAACATTTCCAGTGGTTTTCCTTTCCACATCCTGTTCTCTAATGTAAAATGGTGTTCGGAGGTGGACACTGTGAAGGTGACAAGAGTATACATTAAATATGTCAAAACCAAATACCATCCACATCAGTGTCCGCATATACACACAGAGCTGCCACTATTAACCCGGTTAGAATGTGAACATTGATGTGGTGGGTGATCTGGACGAGAAGCGACCGCAGCCAGGCAATGCAATGTTATGGCTGCTGGAGACCATCTTGAGGTGGTGACGTTAGGCTTTTTATTCTGCGTGTTGGATCCACACAACGTCTCTATGACAAGGACAGGACACAGGTAGACGTTGTGACTTTGCAGCAGAGCAGCTTCCAGCACTGATGATGAGGCGTAGAAGGAAATGAAAACACTTTTGTCACATTGTAAATTTCTTATAAAACTTCTTATATAACACCTCTGGCCGTGTCTGAGTTTAGGAGGGAGGGTCAGCTTTATTTACAGCAGCAGCGCCACCCCTGTTCATGTCCATGTCTAGTATTCAACTAAATGGGGCTAAGCTGCAATACCAGAAACAACCATGGACAGGAGGGGCGCTGTGTGGAAATAAATCTCAGACTGCTTCTTTAGGACGACTGTACACCGCGCACTTTGAGAACAATGTGATAGTCAATTCTATGATTTGACCGTTTTTACAGCAATTAGTATTTTCTTTTCTTCTGATGACTGTTTTGATTTTGTGGCAGTAGAAACTGATCTGATGCTCACAATGAAGAAATGCACGACCTCATAGCCTCTGTCTCTAATGGCCGCCTGTAGAAATCCTTTCCATAGCATGTAGAAAAACATAAATATCTTGTATGCTGTTTGTGGCATAAAAGTCTTGCAGGGTACATATAGTCAAACTTTTAACAAATTTTACAGAGTTAGAAAAATTTATCTGAACATAAAGCGGAGCTCTACTTTTTAGCTGATAACAGATTGTTCTACTAAATGATCCGCAGTAATCTGTGGGGAAACCTGGCAGCAAGTGTTCAGTTTATCTGCAGCGCTCCCACAGGAGAAATGAAGCATTACCTGGTGCTTACTGAAACCAATGGGCCCTCTGTGTACTGCACAGACATGCCGGATCCTTTAGAAAGAGAGCAGTAACAAACCTTTTGTAGCTGCGCTCCCCTCCGGCAAATTGACAAAAGGACCAAACTAGGAACCCCCTCTATTAACTGCTGTTCCCTGTGTCTCTGTGTGATCAGACAGATGTGATTGTGAACAGTGTGGGGAAGGACCTCTGTCTGGACAGTGGTGGAGCATCCAGAGCGCTATATGAAAAGGCAGGACAGTCACTGCAAGCATCTCTATCGAAAGCAGCATCTGGAGCCCTGGTGGCTGATGGGGCGATTCTTGAAACTTCGGGCTACAAACTGTCCTGTCAAATCATTATTCATGTCGTCGTTCCAAGATGGGATGGAGGAAAAGGTTCTTCAGAAAAGGTAACCGGTCTATATGGAAATAATGAATGACCAGTAACGGAGCATATAACGTTCTACACCCATTATATAGAGGTCAGAGACTGGGCATTTATATAGACAGACTTCTTACTGTATTTTCAATGTTAAGCATCCATCTTATCATTGACGTCTACATGAGAAATCCAAGCTCCACAGCGGTCAGACAACTTGTGGTTGATCTCTATAAAGGTACTGTATATAGCGATCAGAAATCTCCTGGTAGATCTACACGGAACGTTATCAGTATATAAAGAGCTCATAAATCTAGACGGTAGCCCTAACCCTACCCAATTTATAGAGGGGTCAGACATCTACCCTACCCTCTATAGAGGGGTCAGACATCTCAAGGAGGGTCTCTAGGTGACAGATTTACAAGGTACAAAGAGGTCATGTATCTTATGATGATCGAGGTCTTCAGAGTTGAAACATTTCATGTTATATCTCCACATATTATAACAATAGAGATCTCATGGTGGCTCCGATCCCTCCACACATGTCATACACCCTATGGTAGACGTCAGATACATTGTGGTCCGTCTCCATATAAAATGATCAATATGAATATAAAGAAGACGGCGATCCCTACATGGGATGGTCAAGATCTTCTGATGTTAAATATCTTCTGGTTGATCTTCACACATGACGATCAATATAGATTTTCACACCCGATTCTTGACTCTCATGGTAGTTCTACAAACCCTGCATTATATACAGAGGTCAGACACAATATTCCTGATGATTCGACGTGTCCGGCACCCACCATCAGCCTGTATGTCTCCCTATAAAGTCTCCTCGCTGATTAGGTATCCGGCGGTCGTCTCTTCACTACATAAGGTGGTATCTTCTCTGACTGTATTATATTATCCAGGTTCATACTTACATGTCAGGTAGTGAGTCGGTGGTATCACTTCTCATGTGTCTTCAATGTTAGCTCATGCTCCTCTGTATTTACTGGTCCGGCACCCGCTAGCCTTTATTAACCTTATTATCCAATGTCTCTCACTTTAGATTTTCAGACAAATAATAAAGGCCTGTCTGCATATGGCAGAGAAGAGACAGTTCACCTCCATTACTTTTCCAGCCATCGGAACTGGAATTCTTGGTTTTCCTAAAAACCTTGTGGCGGCTCTCATGTTTGAAGAAGTTCTCAACTTCAGCACCACATCCGAAAATCAGTTCCTTCAGCAAGTGACTTTCATGCTGCATCCAAAAGACAGGGAAATTATTAAGGTGATGTACGGTGATGATTGTAATAGCAAATGATGTGGAGGGTACTATAATAATATAAGTTCTTCATGGGATGGATAATTACATTGAATCATTTATGTCCCATAAAGATATAAGACTGAAAATGGTCCCGTGGAGCGGATGGGACTGAGTGTGAGACACCTGTGAGACACCTGAGCATGGTGCCTTGTGTTTGAGTTGTATTATATAGCTGTTGACATCATGTATACAGTCTCTACAGGCAGATGTAGCATATTAGGGGGTCTCAGATGTGGCCTTTGACTCCATCCGGGGGCTGTCAACGTCCTGCTTCCTCCAGCTTGCACTGGAATGGTGGCCACACATACAAGGTTACAGTCTATGGGAGATATGGAAGCAGTCAAGTGAATCTCTCCCTCACTAAAATGAAGGGTGACTGGGCAGGTGTGGCCACCTCTCTATGAACAGGGGACTCAAGACTTCCATTTTCTCATTCTACCAGTCGGCCTCCTAATGGCAGTAGCCCACCACCGGTCTTACTGGTCTATCTGTTCCATATATGTGTGTGTGTGTATATATATATATTGTGTAACCTCATCTGCTAATACAAGCAGAACTCAACATCATTACTATATTATATTTAGGAATTCTCTAAAGAACTAAGTGCAAGAAAGAGCAAAAATCCTACGCAGAGTAGTCAAGTGTCCAAAACCCCCTCAAAGGCCAAGCAGAAGCCCCCAACGAGTCCAGCCGCAGGTAAGAGCTTTGTGGAGACTCCATGAGACCAGGACCAGCTCATTATTAAACCAGGCAGCATCCGAGGCATTCGTACCATACAGGCAGACCATGTGGCTGCTTTGGGGCTATTCCAGGTTAGTCTTGTCCCCAATTTTATGGGTGGGGAGAACCTGCACAGGTATGTGGTCTCTACAGTGATGAAATCTGCAAACAAGGAGCAAATGGAGAATCTACTAAAAAAAAAACTGTGATGGCGGCCGCAGCCCTTCCTGTACCGGGTGGTTGGGAGTGCGGTGGTGTCAGGCAGCATCAGAAAGGGCCCACATTGTTTTCCTTGCTATGGGGCCCCCAGCCTGCAGATCTTGTGTAGCTCCAGTACATCTCTCCAGAAGTCATCCATAATCATCATTAGCGGATGGTGATCTTAGTTACATCTCCAGTCCTGGAGAAATCGTGAGATATGCGAGTTATAGGTTGAGGATATTGGCTGTACGGGCGGCTCTGGTGACTCCTGCTCCTCGTGTATAGAGTCGTCTACCGTCTGTAGACTTAAGAGTATCCATAAGTGATAAGACATTTGATATAATTGCAGTTGTTTTTAGTGAAGGTGAAGATGGAAGGCTCCACAGTGATGGCTGCTGTTCATGTCCCAATGATAAATCCTGCCTTGGTTTTTCCTTCCATACATTTGTCTTTCGCAGTTCATGTCTAAGTCTTCCATCTCCTCATTCAGCTTATGCAATGTACCTCGTTCCCTGCAGCTTTCTTTGGGGCAGTGAAAACTCTGAATCTGGGAGTTCATGAAATGAGGGTCGGATCCATCACTTATCAGGTGAAGACTGGAGACATAACCAAGGAAGACACCGACGTCATTGTCAACTCTACTGATCAAACCTTTAACCTCAGATCAGGTATTTACCCAAACGGCTTAACCACAGGGTGGGAATTGGGGCAACCTCTGCAAAAACCAAAAACAAGCAATGTCACCTGAAATTCACCCTATACTGGACTAACGGGCATGTTACCCACAATGCATGAACCGGGGAAACGAGTACCAAACGGGCAATAACCATAAGAGGGGAACCAAGTCTCCGAGCCTTTACTATAAATATTTATCTGTGAGTCACGATTCGCCTTTAGACCTGAGTCTTGGCTGATCCATAATCCACAGCATTGCCCCACTTCACCCGTCCTTGCGTCCTCACATACATTTGTTGTTCTGGAGAGACTTTCATCACCTCATGGCTGCCGGACAACCCTGACAAAGACCGTAATAAATTTGAAGCAATTATTTGCATGTCCCTTTGATGAATGGTTTTTCCAATCTGTAACACGTATCAGGACAAAATGGCTCCACCAAATCCATCTGCCCCCCTCTATTGATACCTGCGCTCATTGTGATCATGGAGATTAGAATAAAACCTTGTACCCAGCACTCCCCATCATTTTACTGCAGTATAAACCCCCCCCTTCTAGTATCATTGTGTGAGCGGCGATCTGACGCTGAGCGGGGGAGGGCAGGTGTCACATCGGCTTCTGCATTACGCTGTGTTCATATAAATCCTCTTTTATTTGCAGGTGTCTCTAAATCTATCCTGGAGGCAGCGGGGCCGAGTGTTCAGGACGAATGCGCTCTGCTCGGTAAGACACCATTTCTGGCTCTGGTGACCACTGACTTAGGGGGTTCCCGGTTTATGGCCTGGTTCATACAGTGCAGTTTTAGTAAAACAAAAAAACTGACACCTCTAAAAAAGACTCATCAAAAACTGCACAGTGTGAATCTGACACATTAATAAAGCTTATTTATCGTGTAATGGAAAGTTCTGCAACTCTCTAATAGACTTTGTATTTCACCTCCTCACCATTTTCAAGATCTCTGCCTGCTGTCAATCAATGGGAAGATTTATTGGTTAAAAAAATCTCTCCTGTACATGTCAAAGTTACGCAGTTGCATTGTTCGTAACTAAACAGAGCTCTGATACACTGTAATGAACCCTGCACCTGCATCTGCTGGACAAGATCAGGACAGGTTTCCATGTCTTCAGTCAATAGCAGCAAGCAGAGATGTGTCTAAAGGTGCATTAAGATGAGACTTTTTGGTGGTGCGGTAAAAAAAACACCTAAAAAATTGTGGCAAAAACGCAGGTGGTTTTATTTTGAATTGCTGCGGTTTGCGATGCGGTTTTCACCTGTGCGTTTTTTTTACTGGTGATGCACATTTAATATACAAGCTTCAGCTTTAAAAAATGCACAGGCAAAAATCGCATCGCAAACTGCGATTTTTTTTTTGTGTTTTTTTTACCGCGCGGCCATAAACATCTCATCTAAATGCACCAAAATAGAAAACAAAAGACCTTTTCATTATACAAAGATTAGGATTTAAAGCCGATCCATCGTCTGACAAGTCGTACAGAGAATGTGGGAGCCGCGGCCTCATGGCGGTTGTCCGTGAATCTCCACATTTCATCGTCATCTGCAGACACAGGACGGACACGTTACAGTAAATATCTCCAGAGCGTGCGGCCGGGAGAGCAGGAGGATCAGCTTGGAGTGATATTTCCTGGATATGTCATGTAATCTCTCCATAGATAATGATTCATTCTGCTACATTGTAATACATTTATAGCTCGGAAATGATTGTATCCGCAGGATCCCAAAACAAGAGCAGTTACATTACAACTCAGAGCGGAAATCTTCTCTGCAAACAGATTCTTCACGTTGTCGGCAGAAATTCAGCAAAAGGAATCAAAGACTTTATATCGGAGTCTCTCAGCGAGTGTGGGAACCTCGGAGCCTCCTCGGTCGCGTTCCCAGCCATAGGGACAGGTCTGACTTCCATCATATCTGTGTTTTTGGTGCTGTCTCTTTAGGCCTCATGCACATGACCGTAAGGGTTTTTACTATCCGCAAATACCGATCCAACGGCTACAGATCCACATCCGTAGCCGTCCCCAATTGTGGAAACACCCAAAGACTTTTATGGGTGAGTCCATGCCGCGAATGTGGACAGGAATAAGACATGTTCTATATTTTGCGGATCATTTCTGCGTCCCGGACACACATCCGTAAGTATAGGGATAGGTGTCCGTGGCCAATAGAAATGAATAAGTCCACAATTTCATCCGTAATGACCTAATCCTTAATTACGGATGAATACTACGGACGCGTGCATGGGGTCCTACTGTGTGCTGATCGTGAGATGAACTGAGGAAGAGATTGTTTAGTTGGGGAGATTTAACCAGAACTGCACAGTGGAGTGCATGGTGTGCTCCACGTTTATTATGTGGTTGGAGACTGATTAAGAAGAGCTGTAATATACCCCACATTTACTAAAGACGTGCTCCATGACTTACAGAAAAATATTCATGGAAATGTCCGTCAACCACGAGGCAGTGGAGAGAGAAATGTGTAATCTATCCAGAAAATGATATTATCCGCAAAGATTAAGCTCACACGCCAGCAGAACAGCGGGGCTGGACACAATCAACACTAATATTCACATCGGTACAAACTCCATGTAACACATTAACCAAAAAGCAATAATAAAAGGAGTAAAACGACCCAAATAAAGATAAAAAAATCAAACGTTTATTTCGACCAGTTAAAATGGATTAACAGACAACATGAGATCAATAAGGGATCACTCCAAACAAAGGACAGCTGCACAACGGAGAAGGGCCGGACTCACGCCATGGGTTGCTGTATATCCAAATGGAACATGAAATAACCGGGGCCCCAACAAAATAACCTCACTGCCTTCCACTAAGTCCCACGTGGTACCACTAGGTACGATGGGGACCCAAAGAAATCAGGAAGGTACATTACCCATTATCCTGAGTCTTTCCAACTGCACCACACCGTGCCCCAACGCACATTTCACGTCACCGCTTCCTCAGGGGGTATTGTTCTAAACTGTTGACACTTCTTTTATATATTGTCCCATAACCCACGTGACCTACACCTGGCAAATCACCGTCTCCTCCCAGCACATGCGCAGGATCCCACCTATTGGAAGAGTGATCCATGTGCTGAGAGTAGATTGTCGTTTGCAGCTGTCGTTTGTTTGGAGTGATTCTCTATTTACCTCATATTGCTTGTTAACCCGTTAGTGACCGTCCATATGTGTTTTTACGGCAGCCACTAACGGGCTTTATTCTGATGCAGTAGCATTTTTACGGCGCTGCATCAGAAGAAGCTGACCGGCCCTCTGCTCTCGGCTACCGGTGGTAACTAAGGGCTGGGAGCAGATTTGTTCAAGCGGGTGGGATCAAAATCATCATTGATCCCGCCTGTTTAACCCCTTAATGGAGCGGTCAATAGCAACCGCTGCATATGAGTGGTTTTAGAGAGAGAGGGGGCTCCCTCTCTTACTCCACCGGCAAACCCACAAAGCAGGGTGCCTATGGTTTCTATGGCAGCCGGGGGCCTAACGAAGGCCCCCAGATCTGCCTGTAGTGAATACCTGTTACACTGACAGGCATAATACACTGCAATATAGAAGTATTGCAGTGTATTATAAAAGCGATCAAATGATGGCCTAATAAAATGCCCTGGCGGGACTAAAAAAGAAGTTAATTATAAATAAAAATCCCAAGTAAAAAAAAATTAAAAACCCACTTTTTCCTGTTATAAAAATGCTTTATCATAAAAAAAACAAAAAAAGTTACACATATTTGGTATCGCCGCGTCTGTAACGACCCCAACTATAAAGCTTTTACGTTATTTAACCCGCACGGTGAACGCTGTAAAATACAAAATAAAAAAATAATGACAGAATTGCATTTCTCTGTTCATCCTGCCTTTAAAAAAAATGTGATAAAAAGTGATCAAAAAAAGTTGCAAGAGTCCATAATGGCGCCAATAAACACGACAAGCCGTCCTGCCAAGAAAAGCCTCGTACAGCCGCAGCGGGGGAAAAACAAAAAGTTATGGCTCTTAAAATATGGAGACACAAAAACTAATAATTTAGAAAAAAAAAAAGTGCATTTAGTGTGTAAAAGAAGTGAAACATAAAAAAAATATAGAAATTTGGTATCGCCTCAATCGTAAGGACCCGCTGAATAAAGTTATAGTGTTATTTATACCGCACGGTAAACCGCGTAGATTTAGGATGCAATCTAAATTGCTGTTTTTTCTATTCCCCCCAAAAAAGTTAATAAAAGTTAATCAATAAATGATATGTACCCCAAAAAATACAATTTGTCCCGCAAAAAACAACAACTTATACAGCAATGTCGACGCAAAAATAAAAAAGTTTTAGCTCTTTGAATGCGACGATGGAAAAACTTAAAAAATAACTTGGTCGTTAAGGCCTAAAATATTCTGGTTAGTAAAGGGTTAATCATTCTTAACTGGTAGAAATAAACGTTATATTTTTTCATCTTTATTTGGGCAGTTTATTACTCCTTTTTTATTGCTTTTTGGTTAACGCTACATATATTATGCCACATGCGCCATTTGCTAGATATTCCCCAACTCATGGATAGCGCGGGTAGATGCCGCAATATATAAGTAATTGCTTTTTGTGGCTCAGGTTTGGGCAATGTGTCCTCGGCTGTGGTGGCGGATATCATATTAGAAGCTGTAACAGAATTTGCCAACTCCAGACCCGCCCAGAGTCCTCAAACGGTGAAAGTGATCATCTTCCAGGAGCAAATGCTCCCCGACTTCTACACCAGTATGAAGAAGAAGGAAGGAACCGACCTGCCCAAGCAGAGGTCCCACTTATCTAGATTAACAAACTGTAAGTACTCCACATTTTATAGACGGTTAAAGGGCCGGTGTCCAGATTAATGTGAGGAAACCTTCATCATTCTATAATGAAAAGTTCTGCTTCTTGTCAATAAATGGGAAAATATATATTGTTTATTTATTTTTATTGAAAAATTAAAATACCACCTGGCCAGGTGTTACCTATAAGGTGGCAAATAACATTTACTGCAGTTTACATACAGTGGAGGAAATAAGTATTTGATCCCTTGCTGATTTTGTAAGTTTGCCCACTGTCAAAGTCATGAACAGTCTAGAATTTTTAGGCTAGGTTAATTTTACCAGTGAGAGATAGATTATATAAAAAAAAAACAGAAAATCACATTGTCAAAATGATATATATTTATTTGCATTGTGCACAGAGAAATAAGTATGTGACCCCCGACCAACCATTAAGAGTTCAGCCTCCTCCAGACCAGTTACTGCTCCAAATCACCTTGGTGCCTGCATTATAGACAGCTCTTACATGGTCACCTGTATAAAAGACTCCTGTCCACAGACTCAATGATCAGTCTGACTCTAACCTCTACAACATGGGCAAGACCAAAGAGCTTTCTAAGGATGTCAGGGACAAGATCATAGACCTGCACAAGGCTGGAATGGGCTACAAAACCATAAGTAAGACGCTGGGTGAGAAGGAGACAACTGTTGGTGCAATAGTAAGAAAATGGAAGACATACAAAATGACTGTCAATCCACATCCATCTGGGGCTCCATGCAAAATCTCACCTCGTGGGGTATCCTTGATCCTGAGGAAGGTGAGAGCTCAGCCGAAAACTACACGGGGGGAACTTGTTAATGATCTCAAGGCAGCTGGGACCACAGTCACCAAGAAAACCATTGGTAACACATTACAATCCTGCAGTGCCCGCAAGGTCCCCCTGCTCAAGAGGGCACATGTACAGGCCCGTCTGAAGTTTGCCAATGAACATCTGGATGATTCTGAGAGTGATTGGGAGAAGGTGCTGTGGTCAGATGAGACTAAAATTGAGCTCTTTGGCATTAACTCAACTCGCCGTGTTTGGAGGAAGAGAAATGCTGCCTATGACCCAAAGAACACCGTCCCCACTGTCAAGCATGGAGGTGGAAACATTATGTTTTGGGGGTGTTTCTCTGCTAAGGGCACAGGACTACTTCACCGCATCCATGGGAGAATGGATGGAGCCATGTACCGTCAAATCCTGAGTGACAACCTCCTTCCCTCCACCAGGACATTAAAAATGGCTCGTGGCTGGGTCTTCCAGCACGACAATGACCCGAAACATACAGCCAAGGCAACAAAGGAGTGGCTCAGAAAGAAGCATATTAAGGTCATGGAGTGGCCTAGCCAGTCTCCAGACCTTAATCCCATCGAAAACTTATGGAGGGAGCTGAAGATCCGAGTTGCCAAGTGACAGCCTCGAAATCTTAATGATTTACAGATGATCTGCAAAGAGGAGTGGGCCAAAATTCCATCTAACATGTGTGCAAACCTCATCATCAACTACAAAAAACGTCTGACTGCTGTGCTTGCCAACAAGGGTTTTGCCACCAAGTATTAAAGGGAATGTGTTGCCAGAAAAACATGTTTTTTTAAAAAAAATTAAATATTTAGTGTGTGGGTGATTAAACATTGTTCAAATTTTTTTTATTTTTTTGCACGAGTCCAGGAAATATTATAAATTATTTCTAATTTATAATACTACCCATTTTTGGTCACTAGATGGAGCTGTTCCCAAAATTGCAGCATTGCAACATTGGGTTAAAAGCCCTCGCTCTAGTGAGCTCTCAGCATCCCCCCCTCCTTTATCCTGGCTAGTGCCGGGATAAACGAGGGGTTTGAACGATGTAACCTCCTACACTGTGTGTCGCCATTTTTTGAGCTAACCCACAGTGTAGTAGGTTTACATACAGTAGTAAACACACACAAACACGAACATACATTGAAATCTCTTACCTGCTCCTGCCGCCGCGGCTCCCTCCGGCCCGTCCGCTCCGTTTGCTGCCGCTGGTGCAAGTGCACAAATCCGGAAGCCGCGACCGGAAGTAGTAATATTACTGTCCGGCCGCGACTTCCGGTCCACAGGAAAATGGCGCCGGACGGCGCCAATTTCGAATAGGACTGTGTGGGAGCGGCGCATGCGCAGTTCCCACACAGACGCCGTACACTGCAGTCAATGGGACGGGAGCCGTTCGCAGTCCCTATGGGACTGTGGCTGCCGTATTCCATGTCTGTATGTGTCGTTAATCGACACACACAGAAATGGAACAAAAAATGGCAGCCCCCATAGGGAAGAAAAAGTGTAAAAATAAGAAAAAGTAAAACACAAACACACAAATGAATATAAACGTTTTTAATAAAGCACTAACATCTTTAACATATAAAAAAATAATTTGTGATGACACTGTTCCTTTAAGTCTTGTTTGCCAAAGGGATCAAATACTTATTTCTCTGTGCACAATGCAAATAAATATATATAATTTTGACAATGTGATTTTCTGTTTTTTTATATAATCTATCTCTCACTGGTAAAATTAACCTAGCCTAAAAATTCTAGACTGTTCATGTCTTTGACAGTGGGCAAACTTACAAAATCAGCAAGGGATCAAATACTTATTTCCTTCACTGTATATCAAATAATCACATATGGCAGAAATACATATATATACGCATCAAGATATACAAAATATACTGGTATGGAAACCCGGCAAACGGGAAACAACTATAATGATACAGAAGCCCAGAAAAGTGAATTGCAACGTTTTATCCAAATGAAATCACTCAGTGTCCCAAATAGGGACCGAATTATAGAGGGACTATAAATGATACACAATAAATCACTGAACATAGCGATTAGCTTGTTTGGCATTTCTATTTCATGGGGTTTCAAAGGTAATCCTGTTGGATAAATGGATCCAGGTTACATCCTTCATTTTAACGGTGCAAAATCAGTTCTGCCAGCAAATGATAATCATAATAGGCGATCAGATAAAGGACTCGATAACACTCATCTGTCGTTGTTTTCCATTCTTATCCGGACAGAAGTCAGTCCGGCTCCCATATTCAGCAGCAAGCAGGTAAGTAGCGATATTTGTCCATCCAGATCGTCAAATGCTTCACCAGAGAAACTGCAATGCCTTTTGGACATTAATCACTAAAAGATAGATTGTAACGCACCAGACTGCACCAATTGTACTCAGCCGGGTTTCTAAAGACCAAGGTGGCAGACGGTGTGGCCCTCAGCGCGCTGTAGCATTCAAACACGCTGAGAGAGCGCGGTGTGATGACGTCACTCAGGACTGCGCAGTAGGCTGACGCGTTTCATCCCCATTGGGACTCCCTCAGAGCCGCTGGATCACGTTCCCAGCATCCGGTTGTATTATAGACATTTAAAGGTGTATTACCTATTTGGAAATCGTTGTTTTCATTTTGGTTATTAATCCATGGAGTCACCAAAACCTCCATTTATATTGCTAATGCATCTTGTGTATTTATTTGAGAGAAGAACAGACAGATATCTTAGTAGGAGCTCTCATCATATTATAAAGATAAATATCTATCAATACAATTAAAGAATAAACCAACATTCATATAGAAAATCTTGCAGGAAATTCTAAGAACATATTCAGGGAGGTGTCCCGCGCCCTACGGAAAAATAGGGGAGGGGAAAAGGGGGAGAAAAAAAGAAGGGGGGGAGGGGAGTATTTGGACATATTCAATGAAAAGTCCATAGATAACCCCAAGCCTAGACAGATAATGATATCCCCTTTCATAAGAGAAAATGAACAAGTATTGCTTATGGAGATTTATATATAGACATCCTTTACACAAGAAGGGGACTAAGAAAGGTCTGTCAGGGAGTCAGCCGGGGGCATAAAAAAGCCACAGACCAGGTCCCCACCATCCGTGACAGAAAAATGACAAAAAATGGCTGAGGGAGAGTCTACAGATCAGGGACTGGGTCCCATGTAACCCTATCAAGGCAGAAAACAGGTACCAAACAATATACAACTCCCTGTCTCCCATATACCGTCATGTGATAAGGTGAAGAATCCTGATGGGTCTGAGGGGGGAGGCAATCATCTGGGGCGCTCGTAACACAGCCGACCCAAAAGAGGTCCACCCCACAGGGACCCCAAAAAATATATTAGGGTAGAAAGGACTAACCAATTCAATTTCCTCATACAAAGCATTCAAGAGGAGAGAACTCAAAATATATGTCCGCAGTTTCACATTTATAAAAGTAATATGTCTTGGATCGAAAAACAGACTAGAGAAAATCTGTCAGAGATGGCGGGGAGCCAGTCAGAGACCCAAGGGGCCACAGACCGGGAGCCCATCATCCGTGACAGACACAAGCCGTATTCCACGATGAAAAGAAGCCAATATAGCCTTCAAATAAGGGACATCAGGGAGGGCATCTGTCCAGGCTGGTAGGGAGCACCCACGAGAAAAATATTGTATCTCACCTTGTATGGATGAAGAGGACATGAAAAGGGGTGAAGTCAGGAACAAAAATAATACAGAGATCGACAGAGAAGCCCAACCCGGTCTGGAGATGGAAATAAACTGTAACCCTGATAAAATCAACGGTAAAGTCTAGATCCACGTGATAGTAAATAGATTGTCCACGTGATAGTAAATAGATTGTCCACTTGATAGTCGGCAGGGAGAGGCAGATATAATCAGAGACAGATTACACTTCATTTCATCATTTACACCATTCGGGGATGAAGTACAAGGTATAAATCCACAGTTTCCTTTGCAGAAGTCATTTGTTTCTGTCTCCTCTTCTGTCCTCTGGTAGATTCCCATGAAGTTCAGACCTTTTGGTGAGTGCTGATGATGAGTCTTGAAGTGCCGGGGGGTCTCCCCTCCCCTTATATCAGAGATGTGTTCACCAATGCGGATATGTAGTTCACGTTATGTTTTGCCAATGTATATTCCAGAACGGCAGTTAATGAAGGTATACTATATACCTATATACACACACCTTATACTCTCATGTTTGGCATCAGTAAATGTATCTGTTTTTGAAACCTACTTGCAGCATGAACATGGACCACATTGGTTCAGGCCTTTGGGACGACTATTCAACCAGAGTTTATTTAATTGGTTCTTCTTTTAAACTCAGACTTTACGAAGAGATCTTTTAAGGTTGGTGCCTTTCTAGGAACCATGCTAGGGGTACTCACACCAGCAAACCAATCCTTTTGTCTAGGGTCAGGTGCGGCCAATTTTCGCTATATTCAGTGATTTATTGTGTATAATTTATAGTCCCTCTATAATTCGGTCCCTATTTGGGACACTGAGTGATTTCATTTGGATAAAATGTTGCAATTCACTTTTCTGGGCTTCTGTATCATTATAGTTGTTTCCCGTTTGCCGGGTTTCCATACCAGTATATTTTGTATATCTTGATGCGTGTATATATGTATTTCTACCATATGTGATTATTTGATAAACTGCAGTAAATGTTATTTGGCACCTTATAGGTAACACCTGGCCAGGTGGTATTTTAACTGAACCCACTTTAAGGCAATATGCTGGGGAATGGTTTCTCACCTCATTTTATATAGTTAAATGAATAAATCTTCTATTTTCTAGTCTGGCGACTGCTGGATATGTCCCAGATATCTCTTCAGAGCTTCTCTCTTTTGGGACGGCTCCGTGTAGCATTTTGGCTACATCAGTCAGGGATTCCTATCTGGATATTCCCTTATGTATATTTTCTATAGTATTATAATCATAAAAATTGTGGCTAATGAATATTCATTAGGGGCTCCGCTCTTGTCCAGCCCTCTTAGAATGCAGGATTTAGCAGCTGATTGGTGACCTCATATATTCTGCTGATCTACACTGAATCTGATTGGTCAGAGCCCTCACTGCAGCTTTAAACGACTCATTTATTGCAATGGGAAAGTTACTTAAAAATGGCAGAAAAATACTAAACTGGTAAAAGAGAACAATTAGCTGCATGTCCACACGGGAATATATAATAAAAAAAACAAAATGGCTGCATGGTACAGGGCTGTACATTAAAAGTTCCCAAAATTACACCCCCGACATCACTTCCTGCTCATCAGCTATAAGGTGAAGCTGCACCACACATTCTTCCTGCTCTGCAGCTATAGGTCTGAAGCTGCACCTCACATACTTCCTGCTCTGCAGCTATAAGCTGAAGCTGCACCTCACATATTTCCTGCTCTGCAGCTATAGGCGGAAGCTGCACCTCACATACTTCCTGCTCTGCAGCTATAGGCTGAAGCTGCACCTCACATACTTCCTGCTCTGCAGCTATAGGCGGAAGCTGCACCTCACATACTTCCTGCTCTGCAGCCATAGGCGGAAGCTGCACCTCACATAGTTCCTGCTCTGCAGCTATAGGCTGAAGCTGCACCTCAGATACTTCCTGCTCTGCAGCTACAAGCTGAAGCTGCACCTCACATATTTCCTGCTCTGCAGCTATAGGCTGAACCTCACATACTTTCTGCTCTGCAGCTATAAGCTGAAGCTGCACCTCACATATTTCCTGCTCTGCAGCTATAGGCTGAACCTCACATACTTCCTGCTCTGCAGCTATAGGCGGAAGCTGCACCTCACATAGTTCTTGCTCTGCAGCTATAGGCTGAAGCTGCACCTCACATACTTCCTGCTCTGCAGCCATAGGCGGAAGCTGCACCTCACATAGTTCCTGCTCTGCAGCTATAGGCTGAAGCTGCACCTCAGATACTTCCTGCTCTGCAGCTACAAGCTGAAGCTGCACCTCACATATTTCCTGCTCTGCAGCTATAGGCTGAAGCTGCACCTCACATAGTTCCTGCTCTGCAGCTATAGGCTGAAGCTGCACCTCAGATACTTCCTGCTCTGCAGCTACAAGCTGAAGCTGCACCTCACATATTTCCTGCTCTGCAGCTATAGGCTGAACCTCACATACTTTCTGCTCTGCAGCTATAAGCTGAAGCTGCACCTCACATATTTCCTGCTCTGCAGCTATAGGCTGAACCTCACATACTTCCTGCTCTGCAGCTATAGGCGGAAGCTGCACCTCACATAGTTCTTGCTCTGCAGCTATAGGCTGAAGCTGCACCTCACATACTTCCTGCTCTGCAGCCATAGGCGGAAGCTGCACCTCACATAGTTCCTGCTCTGCAGCTATAGGCTGAAGCTGCACCTCAGATACTTCCTGCTCTGCAGCTACAAGCTGAAGCTGCACCTCACATATTTCCTGCTCTGCAGCTATAGGCTGAAGCTGCACCTCACATAGTTCCTGCTCTGCAGCTATAGGCTGAAGCTGCACCTCAGATACTTCCTGCTCTGCAGCTACAAGCTGAAGCTGCACCTCACATATTTCCTGCTCTGCAGCTATAGGCTGAAGCTGCACCACACATATTTCCTGCTCTGCAGCTATAAGCTGAACCTCACATACTTTCTGCTCTGCAGCTATAAGCTGAAGCTGCACCTCACATATTTCCTGCTCTGCAGCTATAAGCTGAAGCTGCACCTCACATACTTTCTGCTCTGCAGCTATAGGCTGAAGCTGCACCTCACATATTTCCTGCTCTGCAGCTATAAGCTGAAGCTGCACCTCACATACTTTCTGCTCTGCAGCTATAGGCTGAAGCTGCACCTCACATACTTTCTGCTCTGCAGCTATAGGCTGAAGCTGCACCTCACATACTTCCTGCTCTGTCCGCCCCCTGCTGCACATCATATGGTAATATTAACACGCTGCTCACTTTTTGCTGGCTCCTCCTGTATTTGGACCAGAGAGTAAGGGAAATTAACTAAAAAGCAGCAGAGAGCTAAGTGATGTCAGAGAAGGGGGTGTCATTTTAGCAACTTCTCCTCCACAGCCCTTTAACATGCAGTCGTTTTATTATAGCCTGTAGTGTTAGGGACCTATAGTGTACACAGGCCCTGGGAAACCTGCACGTAATAGACCAGAGTGAAAACATTAACGTCCCTGGTATGTCAAGTCACCCTAAAAATGTGCCGTGAGTTTTACTATAAAATTGTACTCTCTTAGTCCTGATCGCAAAGCTGAGAGTTTTTACAATGTATTAATGTAGACAATCCTCTGTGAGCTACACACAACAGCACAAATCTCTGTCCTGGACTCAAGGCTGATAGCTGGTACCTGTAGTGATACAGTGTAACAAACTTTCAGGTACAAGTGAAGAACCAGGTCAGGAGAAGTTGTTCCCATTAATTGGCAGCAAGCAGAGATCTTGAAAATGATAAGCAATTTAAAAACACAAAGTCTATTAGAAAGTTGCAGAACTTTTCATTAATAAAACTGGCCTGGACCTTTACAAATACCAAAGCTTTCCTTATGTTGATATCATAACTTTATCTTTACTATCACACAGTTGTGGTCAGTTATTTCACATCAAAATCTGATGAGGAGAAGGAGCCAAAAGTGTTTGAGTTAAGAGAGAACATTGAGCCGGCTATTTTCCACCTGTGCGCGGAGACCAAGAAAGCCGTGACGGACACATCCACCTGGCTCCAAGATCTTATACTGAAGGAACAGCACGAGAACCTCATCACCGATGACTGGATCCTGGAGTTTGATGAACAGGACCATGCCACCTTGGCCCAGGATCAAAGGAGACTCGAAGTGTTTGTTTCTTTTGAATCTCCTGGTTCCACAGTTAAAATAAGAGGTCTCACCAGAGACGTTCTAGAAATGACCAACAAAATCCAGCATATGATCAAGAAGATGCGAGAGAAGAAGACCAAAGAGCGGGAGGCAGAACTCTGCAGTAACCTGGTGGAATGGAGATATCACGACGGCACCAAAATTGTCCTATTTGATCGAATGACAAACTTGGAGCTGGAAAAAGCCAAAAGCACAAATGTGCAAAGTCTAAAGATTGAGGTGGCCGGAGTAACCTACACAGTAGTGATGGAGCTGAACTCTATGCGGGATCCTACAGGAAAAGAGATGGACATTGAACGAGTTTCTAAACATGGTAATCACTGCCCTGTGTTTCTAATTAAGCATCATGCACTCGTATTAAGCCTTGTACAAGGGCTGCCATTCTAGTGTATGTACTGTCCATTCATATAGTTGTACATAGGAATTAGATCCACCCATTCTCTTAATTACCTTGTCGCCCTCCTCTGCACCTGCCCTAGTTCACTATGTCGTTCTAAGGGTATGTGCACACACACTAATTACGTCCGTAATTGACGGACGTATTTCGGCCGCAAGTCCCGGACCGAACACCGTGCAGGGAGCCGGGCTCCTAGCATCATAGTTATGTACGATGCTAGGAGTCCCTGCCTCTCTGCAGGACAACTGTCCCGTACTGTAATCATGTTTTCAGTACGGGACAGTAGTTCCACGGAGAGGCAGGGACTCCTAGCATCGTACATAAGTATGATACTAGGAGCCCGGCTCCCTGCACTGAGTTCGGTCCGGGACTTGCGGCCGAAATACGTCCGTCAATTACGGACGTAATTAGTGTGTGTGCACATACCCTTATACTCAGGTGCCCCAATTTTACACAATATTACTTGTGTGGTCTGACTTTTCTTTAATAGATTTTTTCTACGTACATCTATGCTTTTTTGATGCGTCCCATAATTTTAGTTGCCTTGGCAGCAGCCGTCTGACACTGGTTGCTTGTCTGTAGGACTTGGATTTCATGCAGAGGCATCCAATCTTTTTATGTCAGATTCTGTATGAATCCGCCAGAAAAATAAGCATCTGCTGTCACAAGACATAAGCAAACATCATCTATTACATTCTATAGAGACCTCTGGGCCTATCCGAGATATTTCTTTACTTACTACAATTTCCTGACTGAAGCCTTTTATTTCACTTTACAAACACCTTTTTCCGCTCTATTGCTGTGACATTAATAAATTTCCCAAAAAAACATCGACCAATAAAGAGGGCAGGACACTGGACTGTCCAGAAGAGAAAGGGCCAGCCCCCCTCCCCAGATAAACCAGTTTTTGGTAGCCACCCTGCGATAAGCCCTTTACCTACCCACCTGTCATTTATACTTTAACCCTTCCTACCTCTACCCTTGTTATCAGACCCTCCTCAATATTTGCTCCGGCACTTTTCTCATCAGCTTTAGCCTCTACCAATATAGTCCACCCAGGAGCTGGGGCTGCTGAAGATCCGTTTATGTAGATGCCATGGATAAAATCCCACCTTGATTGGACACTATAGGATACTGGAGGCTCAAGGGGTGGCAGGATTGATGCAGAGGTTATAGCATAGACCTGGTATGGCAGAGTATAGACACTAATGGCCCCATCCACACAGAAAGCTCGCCTTGTGAACAACAGTGAAGTAAAAATCAATACAAGAACATGAGCGACTAATAAGAGTTTCTCTTCCAGGACAGTTCGAGCTGCCTACAGATTGGACACCGATGAACAGCGATGTGACTGTGGTTCCATTAACGTCTGGAAGTCAAGAATACAATGATGTTGAAGTGCAATTCAAAAAGACCTGTCAGATGAGAATAGTCAATGTAATTGTCCTTACATTAACCTTCTCCTACATCGGGGGTGCACAAACTTTTATTGGCTAATGGGTCACATGGTCGGACTGCACTATATAAAGGGGTTGTAGCTACATGATGACATGGTGTATAGCACAAACTGGCAGAACATTTAGTTCTGAGTTCAATGAGATTTGTGTTCATCAAAGTTCTGAGCAAGACCAGATCTATATAATGAAGAGGGACATGTTGACATTTTAGATCCTGTCACAGCAATCTGTGGTCAATAATACACTATAGTCCTGTGTCACTGCCCGGACAGATGTAACTATGTAGTGCTACCTTAAAATATATCTCCACTTCAGTGGAAATTATTGTACTGGTGCCTGGTTATAAAGGCAACACTTCCAGGAAGGCAAATCACCTTCCCAACAATGTATAGACACTGAACAAGCAGGATATGCTGGGAGATTTCAGCTCTGAAGCTGCAAAATAGTTACTTCACCAGCAAAATAGTGAGTGCAGCTCTGGAGTATAACACAGGATATAACTCAGGATCAGTACAGGATAAGTAATGTATGTACACAGTGACTCCACCAGCAGAATAGTGAGTGCAGCTCTGGAGTATAATACAGCATGTAACTCAGGATCAGTACAGGATAAGTAATGTAATGTATGTACACTGTGACTCCACCAGCAGAATAGTGAGTGCAGCTCTGGAGTATAATACAGGATATAACTCAGGATCAGTACAGGATAAGTAATGTAATGTATGTACACAGTGACTCCACCAGCAGAATAGTGAGTGCAGCTCTGGAGTATAATACAGAATATAACTCAGGATCAGTACAGGATAAGTAATGTAATGTATGTACACAGTGACTCCACCAGCAGAATAGTGAGTGCAGCTCTGGAGTATAATACAGGATGTAACTCAGGATCAGTACAGGATAAGTAATGTAATGTATGTGCACAGTGACTCCACCAGCAGAATAGTGAGTGCAGCTCTGGAGTATAATACAGGATATAACTCAGGATCAGTACAGGATAAGTAATGTAATGTATGTACACAGTGACTACACCAGCAGAATAGTGAGTGCAGCTCTGGGGTATAATATAGGATGTAACTCAGGATCAGTACAGGATAAGTAATGTAATGTATGTACACAGTGACTCCACCAGCAGAATAGTGAGTGCAGCTCTGGAGTATAATACAGGATATAACTCAGGATCAGTACAGGATAAGTAATGTAATGTATGTACACAGTGACTCCACCAGCAGAATAGTGAGTGCAGCTCTGGAGTATAATACAGGATATAACTCAGGATCAGTACAGGATAAGTAATGTATGTACACAGTGACTCCACCAGCAGAATAGCGAGTGCAGCTCTGGAGTATAATACAGGATGTAACTCAGGATCAGTACAGGATAAGTAATGTAATGTATGTACACAGTGACTCCCCCAGCAGAATAGTGAGTGCAGCTCTGGAGTATAATACAGGATGTAACTCAGGATCAGTACAGGATAAGTAATGTAATGTATGTACACAGTGACTACACCAGCAGAATAGTGAGTGCAGCTCTGGGGTATAATATAGGATGTAACTCAGGATCAGTACAGGATAAGTAATGTAATGTATGTACACAGTGACTCCACCAGCAGAATAGTGAGTGCAGCTCTGGAGTATAATACAGGATATAACTCAGGATCAGTACAGGATAAGTAATGTAATGTATGTACACAGTGACTCCACCAGCAGAATAGTGAGTGCAGCTCTGGAGTATAATACAGGATATAACTCAGGATCAGTACAGGATAAGTAATGTATGTACACAGTGACTCCACCAGCAGAATAGCGAGTGCAGCTCTGGAGTATAATACAGGATGTAACTCAGGATCAGTACAGGATAAGTAATGTAATGTATGTACACAGTGACTCCCCCAGCAGAATAGTGAGTGCAGCTCTGGAGTATAATACAGGATGTAACTCAGGATCAGTACAGGATAAGTAATGTAATGTATGTACACAGTGACTCCACCAGCAGAATAGTGAGTGCAGCTCTGGAGTATAATACAGGATGTAACTCAGGATCAGTACAGGATAAGTAATGTAATGTATGTACACAGTGACTCCACCAGCAGAATAGTGAGTGCAGCTCTGGAGTATAATACAGGATATAACTCCGGATCAGTAGAGGATAAGTAATGTAATGTATGTACACAGTGACTCCACCAGCAGAATAGTGAGTGCAGCTCTGGAGTATAATACAGGATGTAACTCAGGATCAGTACAGGATAAGTAATGTAATGTATGTACACAGTGACTACACCAGCAGAATAGTGAGTGCAGCTCTGGGGTATAATATAGGATGTAACTCAGGATCAGTACAGGATAAGTAATGTAATGTATGTACACAGTGACTCCACCAGCAGAATAGTGAGTGCAGCTCTGGAGTATAATACAGGATATAACTCAGGATCAGTACAGGATAAGTAATGTAATGTATGTACACAGTGACTCCACCAGCAGAATAGTGAGTGCAGCTCTGGAGTATAATACAGGATATAACTCAGGATCAGTACATGATAGGTTCACAAGGAGCTTTGTTTACGCTGGGAGATGTGCTGCTGACAACGATAATATTTTCGGCTGCATAAACAATGCAATCAGCCGATGACCGAGCGTTCCTTACCTGTTTGACTGGGAACAAGCGGTGTCCTGATGTGTTCATAAAAGATGTTGTACTGCTGAAAGTGTGCAGATGTAAATCTATCTAAGGCCCTGTTCACACTGAGTTTTTTGTAGGCAGAAAACTCTGCCTGTAAAAATCAGCTCCGGTTTTTTTAAAGTAATTTTGCACAACAGGCAAAGGAAAAAAACGCAATCGTTTTTGTCAAAAACCGTGTAAAAAATACGTAGGCCGTTTGCGCCGTTTTTTCCCATCTCCCATGGATTTCAATGGGGTTTTTGAGACGGAAAATGCCTCAAGATAGGGCTTGTGGTTTCTTTTTCCGCTCGCGGGAAAAAAATGCCTCCACCTCCCATTGAAATTAATGGGAGGCAATTTGGTAGCTTTTTGTCGCGGTTTTTGCCACAGTTTCTGCGGCAAAAAACGCGTAAAGAAACTGCGTCTGATCAGGGCCTAATAGACTTCAGGCTGACACATTGTAGCGGCATCTTCTGCGGAGGGCTGTATGTGGCTTTCCAGCTGCAGGCTGTGATGTATGTCCTACACTAATCTGAAAGCTTCCTCACACGATGTGAACCCTGACGTGTATTGTCACTTGTGTGAGGTGATGTGGTCCATCATTATGGCACTGGTCCTGGCAGGGGGGCCATTGCTCCTGCATCCTTGTAAAGAGACCAGATCCTCTAGACACAACAGGTAACACTGCGGATGATGGGTGTAGTGTAACATCACATGCTGAGTCGCAGCCGCGCTGACCTCGTATTCCTGTCTCTGCAGATAGAGAGAATTCAGAACAAGAATCTGTGGATGAATTACCAGATAAAGAAACAGGCAATCGACACCAAGAACGTGACAACCACCAACGAGAAGCGGCTCTTCCATGGCACGGACCCCAGCACGATGAAAACTGTCAACCAGAATGGATTTAACCGGAGCTACGCGGGGAAGAATGGTGAGATACATGGGATATATGACAGTCAAGGGCCCAATCAGGGATACATGGGATATATGACAGTCAGGGGCCCAATAAGGGATACATGGGATATATGACAGTCAGGGGCCCAACGAGGGATTCATGGGATATATGACAGTCAGGGGCCCAACGAGGGATTCATGGGATATATGACAGTCAGGGGCCCAATGAGGGATACATGGGATATATGACAGTCAGGGGCCCAACGAGGGATTCATGGGATATATATCAGTCAGGGTCCCAAGGAGGGATTCATTGGATATATGACAGTCAGGGGCCTAACGAGGGATACATGGGATATATGACAGTCAGGGGCCCAAGGAGGGATTCATTGGATATAACAGTCAGGGGCCCAACAAGGGATACAAGGGATATATGACAGTCAAGGGCATAACGAGGGATACATATCAGTCGGGGGCCTAATGAGGGATATATGGGATATATGACAGTCAGGGACCCAAGGAGGGATACATGGGATATATGACAGTCAGGGGCCCAAGGAGGGATTCATTGAATATAACAGTCCGGGGCCCAACAAGGGATACCTGACAGTTAGGGACCCAACAAGGGATACATGGGATATATGACAATTAGGGACCCAACAAGGGATACATGGGATATATGACAGTCAGGGGCCCAAGGAGGGATTCATGGGATATATGACAGTCAGGGACCCAAGGAGGGATTCATGGGATATATGACAGTCAGGGGCCCAAGGAGGGATTCATGGGATATATGACAGTCAGGGGCCCAAGGAGGGATTCATGGGATATATGACAGTCAGGGGCCCAAGGTGGGATACATGGGATATATGACAGTCAGGGGCCCAAGGAGGGATTCATGGGATATATGACAGTCAGGGACCCAAGGAGGGATTCATGGGATATATGACAGTCAGGGGCCCAAGGAGGGATACATGGGATATATGACAGTCAGGGGCCCAAGGAGGGATTCATGGGATATATGACAGTCAGGGACCCAAGGAGGGATTCATGGGATATATGACAGTGTATAGCACTAAAAAATGATTCTCTTATTTGTCATCTTTCAATACACAGCTGCTTGTTATGGAAATGGGACGTACTTTGCGGTGGATTCCAATTATTCTGCACATGACCAGTACTCCAAACCAGATGCAAATGGCCTTAAATACATGTACCTGGCCCGGGTCCTTACTGGGGTCTTCTGTGCGGGACGGCAGGGAATGGTGGCTCCTCCAGCCAAGAACCCCAATAACTCCACTGAGCTGTACGACAGCGTCACTGACAACCCGGCCACGCCGACAATGTTTGTCATATTCCACGACATCCAGGCGTATCCCGAGTATCTCATCACCTTCAGTAAATGATTGTCCGCTTTGTTCTTACTGTCGGGTGCAATGCCCGCCAGGGGTTATTTTCTTTCTATAATGAAAACTGTAAATGTCCTATTTTTCGTTCAATTAAATCCGGACTGTAAACCAGAGTCACACTTTGTGCTGCACCAATGCTGAATAATAAGTGGTTAAAACCGCGGCAAAACTGCACGTTACGGTCGCTGGATACGGCTCAAGGTTCTTTATTTGAGGTGTTGCTGGTAAAGATCCTAGGTTCATCCCTCAGACAGTATTGGGGACTGGCAGCACACGCGGAGGGCTACCCCTCCCAGACATTTAGGCCTCCTTCACACACAAAAACTTTCTGCCAATTTAAACTGCATCAAAAAACACTTAAACAAACGCTAGCGATATAAAAATGTAACCTGCGTTTCTAAAGTCTTTTTAGTGGTGTTTTTCATTTGGTGTCATATTGTACATGCTTTTTTCTGCCGTTTTTGAAGTCCTATAGAGAATCCTATGGGGAAAAACGCCGGAAAAAAACTATACCCAGGGCACGCTGCGTTTGGGGAAAAAGACGCCAATGACCTCGAAATTGCCTCAAAACATCCACAAACCAAAACACAGTTGTGTGCAGTGAATTTTATATTTTACTATAGATATGTAACATCTGGCCCAAACAAAAAACAATGCAAAAACGACACAAAAAACGTATGAAATAGTGTGTCAATCCAACCCTATACTACTCCACCTGAGACACGTAGCACCTAGGTCTACTCCCCCAGCATATTGATAGTCAGGCCCTTCATCCTAACGCTCTGATTTTGGGTTGTCTTAGGCCTGATGCACACGACCGTGTTCGGTCCGTGATATACGGTCCGCATGTCGGCCGCTTGTCCCGGACCGTACAAAGTACAGGGAGCCGGGCTCCTAGCATCATACTTATCTATGACGCTAGGTGTCACTGCCTATCCACGTAACTACTGTCACACACTAAAACATGATTACAGTACGGGACAGTAGTTCCGCGGACAGGCAGTGACCCCTATCGTCATAGATAAGTGTGATGCTAGGAGCCCGACTCCCTGCACTGTGTTCGGTCCGGGACATGCAGCCGACATGCGGACCGTATATCACGGACCGAACACGGTCGTGTGCATGGGGCCTTACTCCTGCCCTTCTATCTATCACTGCTGCAGGCCTTGGTTTAGCCTCCCCACACCCGTCTTCCCCTACATCGCTTGTGTAGATTGATGGACACTGCAGACCTTATAACGCGGCACCTCTCTGACGCGGTACATTATGGCTACCGGGGCCGATTCTAGCTTTTCTGCTGCCTGAGGCGAAAATTTAAATGGCGCCCCCAGATTTTGATTGACATCCCCCTGTCTGTTCTACATCACTAGCAGCCTCCTACAACTCTTGCGGATGCGCCATGGCCTGGCATGCACGGTGCAGCGATGAAGCTGGGGAGAGTACACCTCGCTGCACAGTGCGTGCCCAAGTAGTACAAGGCAATGGCGCATCAGAGAAAGTTGGAGGAGACTGGTAGTGCTATATTACAGCCAGGGGGATGTCAATCAAACATGGAAAGGTGCGTTTGGAGGCCGGACTATGTGACTCTTCAGGATAGCGGCACCGCCCCATGACCCTTTAATGAGTAATTAGCATATAGCGTGTGCCGTTTTAAAAGTTGATTTTATAGATTTTGCTGAATCTGAAAAAAAAACATACTGGGGAATATTGTCAGGCCATGTATTACCACAAGGTGGCAGTTCAAGGGGTTAAAACTACCAGACAGGTTCCTATTAAATGAACTGAAAACATCACCATCTGCCCTGCAATTTTGTTATTATAATTATATCCTATATAATTACAGCTTCAGAACCAAGCTCAGTACATATATACAGTACCACAACAAAGCTCTGTCATATATACAGCACCAGAACCAAGCTCAGTACATATATACAGTACCACAACCAAGCTCTGTCATATACACAGCACCAGAACAAAGCTCAGTACATATATACAGCACCACAACCAAGCTCTATACATATATACAGCACCAGAACCAAGCTCATTACATATATACAGCACCACAACCAAGCTCATTACATATATACAGCACCACAACCAAGCTCTATACATATATACAGCACCAGAACCAAGCTCATTACATATATACAGCACCACAACAAAGCTCCGTACATATATACAGTACCACAACCAAGCTCCGTACATATATACAGTACCACAACCAAGCTCTGTACATATATACAGTACCACAACCAAGCTCTGTCATATACACAGCACCAGAACAAAGCTCAGTACATATATACAGCACCACAACCAAGCTCTATACATATATACAGCACCAGAACAAAGCTCAGTACGTATACCGCGTTCCAAATTATTATGCAAATGTTATTTTTGGCTGATTTTCCTAAATAGTCGATGCAATGACAGTCAGTATAATCTTCAGCATCAACCGCTGGAGGATAATGAGAATTTTATTGAACAAATCTCCTAATGAGAACAGATTTTTTTTGCTTCACATTATTATGCACCACAGAGATCAGAACATTTACAGGTTGTAAAGAGAAGTAAAATAGTCATTTGTTGAATTTGCAGCATCAGGAGGTCATATTTACTGATAATCAAGAGCTCTTTCAATCAAAAAACACTTACCAGGACAAGTTACATGTCACACAGGACCCTTCTCTGATATCACCTGCACAGCACAAGTTACATGTTACACAGGACCCTCCTCTGATATCACCTGCACAGCACAAGTTACATGTTACACAGGACCCTTCTCTGATATCACCTGCACAGCACAAGTTACATGTTACACAGGACCCTCCTCTGATATCACCTGCACAGCACAAGTTACATGTTACACAGGACCCTTCTCTGATATCACCTGCACAGCACAAGTTACATGTTACACAGGACCCTCCTCTGATATCACCTGCACAGCACAAGTTACATGTTACACAGGACCCTTCTCTGATATCACCTGCACAGGACAAGTTACATGTTACACAGGACCCTTCTCTGATATCACCTGCACAGCACAAGTTCCATGTCACACAGGACCCTCCTCTGATATCACCTGCACAGCACAAGTTACATGTTACACAGGACCCTTCTCTGATATCACCTGCACAGCACAAGTTACATGTTACACAGGACCCTTCTCTGATATCACCTGCACAGCACAAGTTACATGTTACACAGGACCCTTCTCTGATATCACCTGCACAGCACAAGTTACATGTTACACAGGACCCTTCTCTGATATCACCTGCACAGGACAAGTTACATGTTACACAGGACCCTTCTCTGATATCACCTGCACAGGACAAGTTACATGTTACACAGGACCCTTCTCTGATATCACCTGCACAGCACAAGTTACATGTTACACAGGACCCTTCTCTGATATCACCCGCACAGCACAAGTTACATGTTACACAGGACCCTCCTCTGATATCACCTGCACAGGACAAGTTACATGTTACACAGGACCCTTCTCTGATATCACCTGCACAGCACAAGTTCCATGTCACACAGGACCCTTCTCTGATATCACCTGCACAGCACAAGTTACATGTTACACAGGACCCTTCTCTGATATCACCTGCACAGCACAAGTTACATGTTACACAGGACCCTCCTCTGATATCACCTGCACAGCACAAGTTACATGTTACACAAGACCCTTCTCTGATATCACCTGCACAGCACAAGTTACATGTTACACAGGACCCTTCTCTGATATCACCTGCACAGGACAAGTTACATGTTACACAGGACCCTTCTCTGATATCACCTGCACAGGACAAGTTACATGTTACACAGGACCCTTCTCTGATATCACCTGCACAGCACAAGTTACATGTTACACAGGACCCTTCTCTGATATCACCTGCACAGGACAAGTTACATGTTACACAGGACCCTTCTCTGATATCACCTGCACAGGACAAGTTACATGTTACACAGGACCCTTCTCTGATATCACCTGCACAGCACAAGTTACATGTTACACAGGACCCTTCTCTGATATCACCCGCACAGCACAAGTTACATGTTACACAGGACCCTTCTCTGATATCACCCGCACAGGACAAGTTACATGTTACACAGGACCCTCCTCTGATATCACCCGCACAGCACAAGTTACATGTTACACAGGACCCTCCTCTGATATCACCTGCACAGCACAAGTTACATGTTACACAGGACCCTTCTCTGATATCACCTGCACAGCACAAGTTACATGTTACACAGGACCCTTCTCTGATATCACCTGCACAGCACAAGTTACATGTTACACAGGACCCTCCTCTGATATCACCTGCACAGCACAAGTTACATGTTACACAGGACCCTTCTCTGATATCACCTGCACAGCACAAGTTACATGTTACACAGGACCCTTCTCTGATATCACCTGCACAGCACAAGTTACATGTTACACAGGACCCTTCTCTGATATCACCTGCACAGCACAAGTTACATGTTACACAGGACCCTTCTCTGATATCACCTGCACAGCACAAGTTACATGTTACACAGGACCCTCCTCTGATATCACCTGCACAGAACAAGTTACATGTTACACAGGACCCTTCTCTGATATCACCTGCACAGCACAAGTTACATGTTACACAGGACCCTCCTCTGATATCACCTGCACAGGACAAGTTACATGTTACACAGGACCCTTCTCTGATATCACCTGCACAGGACAAGTTACATGTTACACAGGACCCTTCTCTGATATCACCTGCACAGGACAAGTTACATGTTACACAGGACCCTTCTCTGATATCACCTGCACAGCACAAGTTACATGTTACACAGGACCCTTCTCTGATATCACCTGCACAGCACAAGTTACATGTTACACAGGACCCTTCTCTGATATCACCTGCACACCACAAGTTACATGTTACACAGGACCCTTCTCTGATATCACCTGCACAGGACAAGTTACATGTTACACAGGACCCTTCTCTGATATCACCTGCACAGCACAAGTTACATGTTACACAGGACCCTCCTCTGATATCACCTGCACAGGACAAGTTACATGTTACACAGGACCCTCCTCTGATATCACCTGTACAGCACAAGTTACATGTTACACAGGACCCTTCTCTGATATCACCTGCACAGCACAAGTTACATCTTACACAGGACCCTCCTCTGATATCACCTGCACAGGACAAGTTACATGTTACACAGGACCCTCCTCTGATATCACCTGCACAGCACAAGTTACATGTTACACAGGACCCTTCTCTGATATCACCTGCACAGGACAAGTTACATGTTACACAGGACCCTTCTCTGATATCACCTGCACAGCACAAGTTACATGTTACACAGGACCCTTCTCTGATATCACCTGCACAGGACAAGTTACATGTTACACAGGACCCTTCTCTGATATCACCTTCACAGGACAAGTTACATGTTACACAGGACCCTCCTCTGATATCACCTGTACAGCACAAGTTACATGTTACACAGGACCCTTCTCTGATATCACCTGCACAGCACAAGTTACATGTTACACAGGACCCTCCTCTGATATCACCTGCACAGGACAAGTTACATGTTACACAGGACCCTTCTCTGATATCACCTGCACAGCACAAGTTACATGTTACACAGGACCCTTCTCTGATATCACCTGCACAGCACAAGTTACATGTTACACAGGACCCTTCTCTGATATCACCTGCACAGCACAAGTTACATGTTACACAGGACCCTTCTCTGATATCACCTGCACAGCACAAGTTACATGTTACACAGGACCCTTCTCTGATATCACCTGCACAGGACAAGTTACATGTTACACAGGACCCTTCTCTGATATCACCTGCACAGGACAAGTTACATGTTACACAGGACCCTCCTCTGATATCACCTGCACAGCACAAGTTACATGTTACACAGGACCCTCCTCTGATATCACCTGCACAGCACAAGTTACATGTTACACAGGACCCTCCTCTGATATCACCTGCACAGAACAAGTTACATGTTACACAGGACCCTTCTCTGATATCACCTGCACAGCACAAGTTACATGTTACACAGGACCCTTCTCTGATATCACCTGCACAGCACAAGTTACATGTTACACAGGACCCTTCTCTGATATCACCTGCACAGGACAAGTTACATGTTACACAGGACCCTTCTCTGATATCACCTGCACAGCACAAGTTACATGTTACACAGGACCCTTCTCTGATATCACCTGCACAGCACAAGTTACATGTTACACAGGACCCTTCTCTGATATCACCTGCACAGCACAAGTTACATGTTACACAGGACCCTTCTCTGATATCACCTGCACAGCACAAGTTACATGTTACACAGGACCCTTCTCTGATATCACCTGCACAGCACAAGTTACATGTTACACAGGACCCTTCTCTGATATCACCCGCACAGCACAAGTTACATGTTACACAGGACCCTCCTCTGATATCACCTGCACAGCACAAGTTACATGTTACACAGGACCCTTCTCTGATATCACCTGCACAGGACAAGTTACATGTTACACAGGACCCTTCTCTGATATCACCTGCACAGCACAAGTTACATGTTACACAGGACCCTTCTCTGATATCACCTGCACAGCACAAGTTACATGTTACACAGGACCCTTCTCTGATATCACCTGCACAGCACAAGTTACATGTTACAGAGGACCCTCCTCTGATATCACCTGCACAGGACAAGTTACATGTTACACAGGACCCTTCTCTGATATCACCTGCACAGCACAAGTTACATGTTACACAGGACCCTTCTCTGATATCACCTGCACAGGACAAGTTACATGTTACACAGGACCCTTCTCTGATATCACCTGCACAGCACAAGTTACATGTTACACAGGACCCTTCTCTGATATCACCTGCACAGGACAAGTTACATGTTACACAGGACCCTCCTCTGATATCACCTGCACAGGACAAGTTACATGTTACACAGGACCCTCCTCTGATATCACCTGCAGAGCACAAGTTACATGTTACACAGGACCCTCCTCTGATATCACCTGCACAGCACAAGTTACATGTTACACAGGACCCTTCTCTGATATCACCTGCACAGCACAAGTTACATGTTACACAGGACCCTTCTCTGATATCACCTGCACAGCACAAGTTACATGTTACAGAGGACCCTTCTCTGATATCACCTGCACAGGACAAGTTACATGTTACACAGGACCCTTCTCTGATATCACCTGCACAGGACAAGTTACATGTTACACAGGACCCTCCTCTGATATCACCTGCACAGCACAAGTTACATGTTACACAGGACCCTCCTCTGATATCACCTGCACAGCACAAGTTACATGTTACACAGGACCCTCCTCTGATATCACCTGCACAGCACAAGTTACATGTTACACAGGACCCTTCTCTGATATCACCTGCACAGGACAAGTTACATGTTACACAGGACCCTTCTCTGATATCACCTGCACAGCACAAGTTACATGTTACACAGGACCCTTCTCTGATATCACCTGCACAGGACAAGTTACATGTTACACAGGACCCTCCTCTGATATCACCTGCACAGGACAAGTTACATGTTACACAGGACCCTCCTCTGATATCACCTGCAGAGCACAAGTTACATGTTACACAGGACCCTCCTCTGATATCACCTGCACAGGACAAGTTACATGTTACACAGGACCCTTCTCTGATATCACCTGCACAGCACAAGTTACATGTTACACAGGACCCTTCTCTGATATCACCTGCACAGCACAAGTTACATGTTACAGAGGACCCTTCTCTGATATCACCTGCACAGGACAAGTTACATGTTACACAGGACCCTTCTCTGATATCACCTGCACAGGACAAGTTACATGTTACACAGGACCCTCCTCTGATATCACCTGCACAGCACAAGTTACATGTTACACAGGACCCTCCTCTGATATCACCTGCACAGCACAAGTTACATGTTACACAGGACCCTCCTCTGATATCACCTGCACAGCACAAGTTACATGTTACACAGGACCCTTCTCTGATATCACCTGCACAGCACAAGTTACATGTTACACAGGACCCTTCTCTGATATCACCTGCACAGGACAAGTTACATGTTACACAGGACCCTTCTCTGATATCACCTGCACAGCACAAGTTACATGTTACACAGGACCCTTCTCTGATATCACCTGCACAGGACAAGTTACATGTTACACAGGACCCTCCTCTGATATCACCTGCACAGCACAAGTTACATGTTACACAGGACCCTTCTCTGATATCACCTGCACAGCACAAGTTACATGTTACACAGGACCCTTCTCTGATATCACCTGCACAGCACAAGTTACATGTTACACAGGACCCTCCTCTGATATCACCTGCACAGCACAAGTTACATGTTACACAGGACCCTTCTCTGATATCACCTGCACAGCACAAGTTACATGTTACACAGGACCCTCCTCTGATATCACCTGCACAGCACAAGTTACATGTTACACAGGACCCTTCTCTGATATCACCTGCACAGCACAAGTTACATGTTACACAGGACCCTTCTCTGATATCACCTGCACAGGACAAGTTACATGTTACACAGGACCCTTCTCTGATATCACCTGCACAGGACAAGTTACATGTTACACAGGACCCTTCTCTGATATCACCTGCACAGCACAAGTTACATGTTACACAGGACCCTTCTCTGATATCACCTGCACAGCACAAGTTACATGTTACACAGGACCCTTCTCTGATATCACCTGCTCAGCACAAGTTACATGTTACACAGGACCCTCCTCTGATATCACCTGCACAGCACAAGTTACATGTTACACAGGACCCTTCTCTGATATCACCTGCACAGGACAAGTTACATGTTACACAGGACCCTTCTCTGATATCACCTGCACAGCACAAGTTACATGTTACACAGGACCCTTCTCTGATATCACCTTCACAGGACAAGTTACATGTTACACAGGACCCTTCTCTGATATCACCTGCACAGCACAAGTTACATGTTACACAGGACCCTTCTCTGATATCACCTGCACAGCACAAGTTACATGTTACACAGGACCCTTCTCTGATATCACCTGCACAGGACAAGTTACATGTTACACAGGACCCTCCTCTGATATCACCTGCACAGGACAAGTTACATGTTACACAGGACCCTTCTCTGATATCACCTGCACAGCACAAGTTACATGTTACACAGGACCCTTCTCTGATATCACCTGCACAGCACAAGTTACATGTTACACAGGACCCTTCTCTGATATCACCTGCACAGCACAAGTTACATGTTACACAGGACCCTTCTCTGATATCACCTGCACAGCACAAGTTACATGTTACAGAGGACCCTCCTCTGATATCACCTGCACAGGACAAGTTACATGTTACACAGGACCCTTCTCTGATATCACCTGCACAGCACAAGTTACATGTTACACAGGACCCTTCTCTGATATCACCTGCACAGGACAAGTTACATGTTACACAGGACCCTTCTCTGATATCACCTGCACAGCACAAGTTACATGTTACACAGGACCCTTCTCTGATATCACCTGCACAGCACAAGTTACATGTTACACAGGACCCTTCTCTGATATCACCTGCACAGCACAAGTTACATGTTACAGAGGACCCTCCTCTGATATCACCTGCACAGGACAAGTTACATGTTACACAGGACCCTCCTCTGATATCACCTGCACAGCACAAGTTACATGTTACACAGGACCCTTCTCTGATATCACCTGCACAGCACAAGTTACATGTTACACAGGACCCTTCTCTGATATCACCTGCACAGCACAAGTTACATGTTACACAGGACCCTCCTCTGATATCACCTGCACAGCACAAGTTACATGTTACACAGGACCCTTCTCTGATATCACCTGCACAGCACAAGTTACATGTTACACAGGACCCTCCTCTGATATCACCTGCACAGCACAAGTTACATGTTACACAGGACCCTTCTCTGATATCACCTGCACAGCACAAGTTACATGTTACACAGGACCCTTCTCTGATATCACCTGCACAGGACAAGTTACATGTTACACAGGACCCTTCTCTGATATCACCTGCACAGGACAAGTTACATGTTACACAGGACCCTTCTCTGATATCACCTGCACAGCACAAGTTACATGTTACACAGGACCCTTCTCTGATATCACCTGCACAGCACAAGTTACATGTTACACAGGACCCTTCTCTGATATCACCTGCTCAGCACAAGTTACATGTTACACAGGACCCTCCTCTGATATCACCTGCACAGCACAAGTTACATGTTACACAGGACCCTTCTCTGATATCACCTGCACAGGACAAGTTACATGTTACACAGGACCCTTCTCTGATATCACCTGCACAGCACAAGTTACATGTTACACAGGACCCTTCTCTGATATCACCTTCACAGGACAAGTTACATGTTACACAGGACCCTTCTCTGATATCACCTGCACAGCACAAGTTACATGTTACACAGGACCCTTCTCTGATATCACCTGCACAGCACAAGTTACATGTTACACAGGACCCTTCTCTGATATCACCTGCACAGGACAAGTTACATGTTACACAGGACCCTCCTCTGATATCACCTGCACAGGACAAGTTACATGTTACACAGGACCCTCCTCTGATATCACCTGCACAGCACAAGTTACATGTTACACAGGACCCTTCTCTGATATCACCTGCACAGCACAAGTTACATGTTACACAGGACCCTTCTCTGATATCACCTGCACAGCACAAGTTACATGTTACACAGGACCCTTCTCTGATATCACCTGCACAGCACAAGTTACATGTTACACAGGACCCTTCTCTGATATCACCTGCACAGGACAAGTTACATGTTACACAGGACCCTCCTCTGATATCACCTGCACAGCACAAGTTACATGTTACACAGGACCCTCCTCTGATATCACCTGCACAGGACAAGTTACATGTTACACAGGACCCTCCTCTGATATCACCTGCACAGCACAAGTTACATGTTACACAGGACCCTCCTCTGATATCACCTGCACAGGACAAGTTACATGTTACACAGGACCCTTCTCTGATATCACCTGCACAGCACAAGTTACATGTTACACAGGACCCTCCTCTGATATCACCTGCACAGGACAAGTTACATGTTACACAGGACCCTTCTCTGATATCACCTGCACAGCACAAGTTACATGTTACACAGGACCATCCTCTGATATCACCTGCACAGCACAAGTTACATGTTACACAGGACCCTCCTCTGATATCACCTGCACAGCACAAGTTACATGTTACACAGGACCCTTCTCTGATATCACCTGCACAGCACAAGTTACATGTTACACAGGACCCTTCTCTGATATCACCTGCACAGCACAAGTTACATGTTACACAGGACCCTTCTCTGATATCACCTGCACAGGACAAGTTACATGTTACACAGGACCCTTCTCTGATATCACCTGCACAGCACAAGTTACATGTTACACAGGACCCTCCTCTGATATCACCTGCACAGCACAAGTTACATGTTACACAGGACCCTTCTCTGATATCACCTGCACAGCACAAGTTACATGTTACACAGGACCCTTCTCTGATATCACCTGCACAGCACAAGTTACATGTCAGACTTGTCACACAACTACTCCCGACATGTCAGACTTGTCACACAACTACTCCCGACATGTCAGACTTGTCACACTACTACTCCCAACATGTCAGACTTGTCACACAACTACTCCCGACATGTCAGACTTGTCACACTACTACTCCCAACATGTCAGACTTGTCACACAACTACTCCCGACATGTCAGACTTGTCACACTACTACTCCCAACATGTCAGACTTGTCACACAACTTACACATGGACCCTCCTCTGATATCACCTGCACAGCACAAGTTACATGTTACACAGGACCCTTCTCTGATATCACCTGCACAGGACAAGTTACATGTCACACAGGACCCTTCTCTGATATCACCTGCACAGCACAAGTTACATGTTACACAGGACCCTTCTCTGATATCACCTGCACAGCACAAGTTACATGTTACACAGGACCCTTCTCTGATATCACCTGCACAGCACAAGTTACATGTTACACAGGACCCTTCTCTGATATCACCTGCACAGGACAAGTTACATGTTACACAGGACCCTTCTCTGATATCACCTGCACAGCACAAGTTACATGTTACACAGGACCCTTCTCTGATATCACCTGCACAGGACAAGTTACATGTTACACAGGACCCTTCTCTGATATCACCTGCACAGCACAAGTTACATGTTACACAGGACCCTCCTCTGATATCACCTGCACAGCACAAGTTACATGTTACACAGGACCCTTCTCTGATATCACCTGCACAGGACAAGTTACATGTTACACAGGACCCTCCTCTGATATCACCTGCACAGCACAAGTTACATGTTACACAGGACCCTTCTCTGATATCACCTGCACAGGACAAGTTACATGTTACACAGGACCCTTCTCTGATATCACCTGCACAGGACAAGTTACATGTCACACAACTACTCCCGACATGTCAGACTGAGTGATGCAGTGAAAACCAGCGATATCGGCCGCCATTACCAGAGATCTCACTACTGACCGGCCGGGGCCTTACTGCTCAGAGATGTCACTACACAACTGCCTCCTCGGGGGGCTACATCTGTACTGTGTGTGGGGGGGGGGGGGGGCTACATCTGTGCAGTGTGTGGGGGGGCTATAACTGTGCTGTGTGGGGAGGGCTATTTCTGTACAGGGGGGGGGGCTATCTCTGATAATTATTACTATGCTGTAACTCAAGGCTATGA